>NC_092335.1:693470312-693805625 GCF_046630445.1 Rutidosis leptorrhynchoides
GCTTTGTAATCGTAATGTAAAAACACACCTTTTTCTATCTTTTTCTTATTTATCAATATCAATTATCAATATCTATATTCTATATCTCTATCATAATGTTAACTTAATAAGATATAACAATAATCTTAATTTTAATTTTAAATTATGATAATAATAAGATTTATGATAGAGATCGTTTGAGTGTGTAAGTCGAAATTCTGTCCGTGTAACGCTACGCTATTTTTAATCATTGTAAGTTATGTTCAACCTTTTTACATTAATGTATCGTAACTAAGTTATTATTATGCTTATTTGAGCCGAAGTAATCGTGATGTTGGGCTAAAATATTAAGAAGGGGTTATTGAACTTTGGACCATAATTAAGGTTTGGGCAAAAGACCGACACTTGTGGAAATTGAACTATTGACTATTAATAGATGGGGGGTATTGTCTAATTGAGTGACAACTCATTGGAGTCTGTCGAACCTATCTTCAAATTAATTAACCTAATAATTAATAATGATTATGGTTGTCCTATTTAGTGATGTTCATATGGAATCTGTTATAATCATTTAATTAATCAATTGGGTTGGGTAATTGATTATTCATTCTGATCAAGTGGATGAATTAATATTCATAAACTAATTAAAACAGGGGTGGATTACATACAGTGATAACTGGTGTAATTGTTGACAGAAGTGATAACTGCGTCACAGTTTAAATCCTTAATCAGTTGGAA
The DNA here is from genome assembly GCF_046630445.1 of Rutidosis leptorrhynchoides. NCBI lineage: Eukaryota > Viridiplantae > Streptophyta > Magnoliopsida > Asterales > Asteraceae > Rutidosis > Rutidosis leptorrhynchoides. Next base: position 693,471,030 of record NC_092335.1, read on the forward strand.
TATTTGACTTCGGGTATAAGGGTAATTTGACGAGGATACTCGCACTTTATTTTTATGACCGATGGACTATTATGGACAAAAACCAGATAGACGTATCAAATAAACCAGGACAAAGGACAATTAACCCATGGTAATAAATTAAAATCAACACGTCAAACATCATGATTACGAAAGTTTAAATAAGCATAATTCTTTTATTATATTTCTCATCGTATCTTTATTTACTGTCATTTTATTACTCGCAATTTTATTTACCGTCATTTTATTTATTGTCATTATTTTACGCACTTTAATTATCGTCATTTATCTTTACGCTTAAAATATAGAATCGACAAACCGGTCATTAAACGGTAAAACCCCCCTTTTATAATAATATTACTACTTATATAATTATATATATTTTGTATAAATATAGTTAAAAATATAGTAAGTATCACCAGCTCCCTGTGGAACGAACCGGACTTACTAAAAACTACACTACTCTACGATTAGGTACACTGCCTATAGTGTTGTAGCAAGGTTTAGGTATATCCCATCCGTAAATTAATAAAACTTGTGTCATATTTTGTAGTATTTTGTATTAAAAATAATACTATTTCGTACCCTCACGCTACATCATCAGTCTAATATTTTTGGGATGAGAATACATGAAAGTTTTATAAATAATTTACAAAATAGACACAAGTACGTGAAACTACATTCTATGGTTGAATTATCGAAATCGAATATGCCCCTTTTTATTAAGTCTGGTAATCTAAGAATTAGGGAACAGACACCCTAATTGACGCGAATCCTAAAGATAGATCTATTGGGCCTAACAAACCCCATCCAAAGTACCGGATGCTTTAGTACTTCAAAATTTATATCATATCCGAAGGGTGTCCCGGAATGATGGGGATATTCTTATATATGCATCTTGTTAATGTCGGTTACCAGGTGTTCACCATATGAATGATTTTTATCTCTATGTATAGGATGTATATTGAAATATGAAATCTTGTGGTCTATTGTTACGATTTGATATATATAGGTTAAACCTATAACTCACCAACATTTTTGTTGACGTTTAAAGCATGTTTATTCTCAGGTGAATACTAAGAGTTTCCGCTGTTGCATACTAAAATAAGGACAAGATTTGGAGTCCATGTTTGTATGATATTATGTAAAAACTGCATTCAAGAAACATATGTCGATGTAATATATTTTTATTGTAAACCATTATGTAATGGTCGTGTGTAAACAGTGTATTTTAGATTATCATTATTTGATAATCTACGTAATGCTTTTGAAACCTTTATTGATAAAATAAAGGTTATGGTTGTTTTAAAAATGAATACAGTCTTTGAAAAATGTCTCATATAGAGGTCAAAACCTCGCAACGAAATCAATTAATATGGAACGTTTATAATCAATATGAACGGGACATTTCAGTCTGCTTGCTTACCGCATTAAAATGAGCACAATCTTACATAATCCGAAGCATAAGATGCATATTAGAGTGCGCCTGCACACATACTCGCGCTTTCATTGATTTGTAACACTATTTGACTGGTTTCCACAGATCCGAAGTATTCAAGACGCGGCAAAGGCGACGAAAGATGGGGCCGGCTCTTCTAGAGTTGGAAATGACGAGGAAGACGAAATTGCCAGCGTGGACTACGAGTTTGAAGAATACAAGGATGAAAAGTTGAGAGAGGACAGAGCATGTGGCAATAGCTATTACTGGAGTTAGGAAGTTTGGAAGTTTTTAAGTGCACCCTGTGTAGCGCGTTTTAAATTTGTAATGATGACAATCCTTAAGCGCATTATGCGCACTATCTATGCATGTTTAATTAATTGTCTCCAAGTTATCGTCTGCCATAATCTTTGTACTATTATATGTAAAGTAGCTCTGTAACTTGAAAACGGTGTGCACAATCTCTTAGGCAGCGCACTCCTGCCTTTGAAGGGTTGCTTTCTCCGGCACCCGTGCGGCAGAAGCTTGTTTGGCGACAAGCTAGTCTATTATAACCGGACGGTTAAGCGTCATTGGGTTGACCTAACTAACCCGCGCAGAACTCGAGATTTGCAAGTCATGACTATAAACGATGGCGTTGGTCGCGCCTGACCTCAATCCTAAGTGTTGGTGCACTTAGAAGACTCCCGATGCGCACACACGGATACTTAACTTAAGCATATATTATGTGCACAACAATATATGTGATGGGTTAAGTGTTGACATGCCTCGAGTATAATTACAATGAAAATCGATAAATACTTAGCCAAACATTTTAACGAACGATCTAACGCGCATGATCATACGAGAACCGTGAACATAACCCATATACTTGGCTGCACCGATTTGACAGTTGTAACTTAGAAAAATATTAGCAAAAGACAGATTCAAGTCTTGCGCGCATACACAACCTACGACTCACAATGCAACATGCTTAATATATAAATTGCTAGCGCACGTGTAAACTATTAGCGCGTTACAACATGCAAATTACGCGCAACATGGAAAAGTAAACAAGATAAACTTTCATTATCATCAAAAGAGTAATTACATTGTCAAAGGAAAATTACAAATTCACAACGGGTCCTTTAATAAACGATCAGCATCAGCAGTGGGGTCTTCGGATAGGGCCACTAGTGAAGGGACCCCTGATGTTCGTCAGCGTCGGCTCCATAGCCCTGCTCTTCTGCAGCAAGAGGATCTACCTCCTTGGAAATTAGAGCATCCAAGGCCTCAGAAGATTAGACGAGAGGCTGAACCTTTCTCCAAAAAAGGAGCCTCTCCTCCGCCTTGAAAGCTAGAACAGCATCAACAAAAAGATCGCTCACGTATTTTGAGTCAATGGCAAGGCCAACAAGCGCGGGGAGACCCTTCTTCAAAGTCTCAAACTGACACTTGGCCATGTCACGATCAATCTGACAGGAAGACAGGCGATCAGTCAAACTTTCGCGCTCTTTTTCCCAAGCACTCTTTTCAGAATCGAGGGACTCGGCCTTTTTAGCCAACTCTTCAACCTGAGAAGCCAAGGATGCCTTCTCCTCTGCTAGGACCAATGAGGCGCTAGCCGCCTCGTTGTGAGCCTTCTTAGAATGTTCCAGATCCGACTTCAGATGCACGATACGGTCACGCAACTATTCAACAGACAGGGTGCCTGGTGAAGAAGAGCCAGCGCCGTCCAAACGAGATCTCGCCTCTTGGAGGCAGCTTTTAGAGCGCATCAAGTTTAGCATAGCTAACTGAACATCAAAATGCCATGCCGCCTCAGGCGATAGATGCCCGAAGTAGTTGGGAAGCTTGATCTCTTTCAAGTAATCGAATTGAGAGGTCGCTGTATCTTCCGGGATAGACAGCAAGTCATTCATGCCATAAAACTGCATACGAGCCCCTGCAAAGGAGGAGATAACTGGTTAGCAATGAAAAAAGGGGCAGCGCAATGTCCCAACACTTGAGAAGTAAAATTACCTTTTCCTTTCTTGGCGTGCTTGCGCTTATTCCCGCTCTCGGATGGGGGCTCACTTGCCCTGCCCCCTTCGATGTCCGTCTGATGAGAGTCATCACTTGTATGACTCTCGCGCTGATTGGCGCTACCAGATCCGCTGGCACCAATAGCGGCACTACCTTGGACTTGCCCGTCAATGTCCATGTCCTGGTCACCCTGATTCTTCATGTCGGGCGTCTCAGTATGAACGCCCTCGATGTCGCGCGAAGCAAGAAGTCTGTCTAGGCGCATCTCTGCAAATAAGACATGCTAAGTTAGACACAAGTGATAGAAAAGAAAAGAAATACAAAAATAATGCCTATCTGCCACCTACCATTATCATCAGCATCTAAGATAACCGGCATGACAGGCGGATAGGGACACATGTTAGCAACCCATAAAATATCGGAGTTATATGGACGGATGGGGAGTTCGCGGTTATAAAAGTGAGCAAGTCTCTGCCGCTCAACCGGAGAAAGGGGAGGCCTAATGTTTAACTCCGCACTGATAGTGCCAGTATGTCACGCGTGGATATTTCTATATACGAGCGGAATAAATGAATCATCGATAAAGAAGAAAGAGTTCTTCCACTTCCTGCGCACCCCGGCTTTCAAGCGCCCTATAAACATAATCCTATCGTTGAAAGAATACCAGCTCTGTTGATTCTTACGACATGAAAATACGTTCTTAAACAAGTTTAGTGAAAGAGGAAATTGATATTGCCGACAAATCATCTCGAAGAGAATAACGCGACATGCGCTATAAGGATGCAGCTGTCCGATGCCAATATACAGTAACATGCCTATATACAGTAACCTCCACAAAGAAAGAAGTGGGAGGATAGCGCACATTCCCATCCAGCATAACCTGCCTATATACAGTAACCTTACCATCGATAACGTCACTAGCGCGCTGACCAGCTAGGGGCGCTACAGGATTCAAATCAGCCAAAGGTGGGTACCACTTCACCAATTGCGCGACTTTGCGCTGCGTCATAATAGATTTGATAACCTCGCAATTTGGAGGCTCAGAAGTAGAGGAAGAAGACGCCATCTATTAACAAATAAATCAAAGAATCGTAAGAAGAGAGGCTAAGTAGGTGCTAACCTGAAAAAGCTAAAAGACGAGGTCGAAGTAGTAAGATGATAAGATTTGCACGAAGACGAGGAGCACAGTTGAAGTAAAAAACGGAGAGAGGTGATTATGAGGTATTTATAGGAGAGTAAAAACATGAAAGAAGCCCCAAGGGAAGTTAAAAATTTGGCGGTTAAAATGTCAAGGGTGGAGATTAAGCCACGTGTCGGAAGATAGAAAGGAGGAGGCCAAAGGCGGCGAAGTCGGCGGGATGACAACTGTAGCATCTGACAAACCGTCGCTTCGGTTTCCTGCATTTAATGCAACAGGACAAAATACTTTTTAAATACAAAAAAGAAGAAAATGGCAGCGCGCAGCAAAGAGTAGTAGAACGAGTTACAAGTTCAACGCCACACGCTATACCGGCGCGCACCATTAAACGAGAGTTACAAGTTGAGTTCAACGCCACGCGCTATGCCGGCGCGCACCATTGAACGATAGTTATGAGGTGAGTTCAACGCCTCACAATATAAATATGCGCATCATTGAACGATAGATACAAGTTGAGTTCAACATCATGCGCCGAAGCTGCACATACCATTCAAATTGGGGGGACTTAATGATACGCATACTCGATCAGCTCGTATAGCGTATCAAGCAGCATCGCCACTAGGAATTACCAGAGCGCGCCAAGGCCTGAAAGGCTATGCTTATTGCATCGCGCTATCCCTGTAAGTGAGCATAGGTAGCGGCCACATGACGGGCGATGCTGTGGCCTGAAGGGCTATGCTTATTGCATCGCGCTATCCCTGTAAGCGCGCATAGGCAGCAGCCACATGACGGGCGATGTTGTGGCTGGCAGAGGACACCTGGAAGACAAGAGTCAGAGCCGACAAGAACACTTTTTACTTTTTGTCGGACCAGATCGCCTGAGAACGTACTATTTGCAGGCCACGATCTGTTTAGCCTCATTACGTGGCAATAGAAGACAAGAAAGGTTATCCTATAAATACAAGACTTCGTTCACAGAACAAGGGATCTGGACTCTCCACCTTCACACACATATATATTCTAAGAACAGTAGCGCATAGCGCAAATATACCCGCGCTACCGGACTCATAGCATCGCACTAGACATTCTTGATATACAGGTAACGTTCCACGAACATAAATCCTACCCTATTGCGTGAGCCATCAAGGACCGGACTACCCGCTGATGGTGGGTCTAACGTTTAACAACCCCTGTTGAGATCATCATCTCGCAAGGGGTTATTCACGGTACTCCAGACCGGAGAATTAAACTCAATTGACCCTTAAATCCCCCCTTATCGATGTCAAGCATGGACCGAACTCGACCCGATTGTTCTATGCTTGATCACCCGGTAACTAACTTAACGTAATAATAATACCCCCTAAAAGTACACTTGGCGAGTGCGTATGTCCTCAAAGTATCAAATACCCATTAAATGCTAGCGCGACTAGCCCGAGTGAGGATGTCAAACCCTATGGATCCATATCTAATATTCGCGTTCACCGGTTCAAAACCAATGATTAAACGTTACCGTGCTAAGGGGAATGTTTATGCCGTTATATAACCCACACATATGTAAAGTTTAAGTAATCGTGTCTAGTATGTAAAACATAAAAAGCGCATGTATTCTCAGTCCCAAAAATAGTTAAAGTAAAAGGGAAGCTTTAACTCACAGTGAATAAGCAGTAAAAGTCGATATGAAACGTATGCAGGTAGTAAGTCGGTCCGAAAGGTCGTCAACCTGAGTCAAAGGTCACTAGGTCAGTATGTTGTCGGTCCCAATAAGTGTAAAAGTGAATAAATTAAGTTTAAGTGTCATCATCAACATCATCATTATCATCATCATTCATCAACACTGAGGTAAGTTTAACAAGAATAGAGATCGAAATAAAAGGCTGACTACGGACAGCTGTTATGACCTCTATACAAATTGAAAAGACTCGTAGACAGTGGCCATGGCTCCATATGTGAGTCCTCTAACCTCTGACCAATTTTCAGGACCTAACTCGTCTTCATTTGACCGTGGCGATGGTTTAAGTGCGAGTAGGTCATAAATTTCAGCACAACGTTACAAAGGCGTAGTGACTTTCGGAAGGCTATAAATCCTAAACCGTATATCGGATTAAGTGGAGGCCTAAACGAAAAGTCATCTACTTGAAACGAACTATCTGAAAATCAATTTTTCAGAAGTCTAGGAATCTGATCATATCCCGAAAAACAGTAAACAAGTGCTCCGGTGGGGTTCTTGGTGCTTGATGCTCATCACGGTTCTCATCCTTGATGCTTGTAGCTTCAAGTGTACAAATCTTTGATGTTTTAGCATCACTTTGACCAAGTTTCAACCATCAACACACAACTAAGAGTAAAATCTATCATTCTACAAGTTTTGAACATCAAGATTGCCTCTTTATTGTATAAATCCAATAAAGCTTCAACCTTTGTCCTTTTTACACAAGTTTATGCATCTCCATCATATGTGATGATGAAGACTTGATCTTTATCATCACAAAAAACACAAAAAGGTTTCAAGTAAGTGAGATCTACAATAATAACTTAGATCTCAAGTATTAAGAAAACCCTAAGCTAGAAAGCTTGGATCTTTACAAGATTAATGAGACCATAAGCTAGAAAGCTAAGATCTTTTAACAAAATAATGAAAGTAATGAGATCATAAGCTAAAAAGCTAAGATATTTAACATAATAATGAAACCCTAAGCTAGAAAGCTTGGATCTTTAGTGTTCTTGAAGATTTTGAAGCATAAAGCTTGGATCTTTAAGATACATGAAGATTACAAACACAAGTTTGAATCTTTATAACAAAATAAGAGATTAAAGCTAAAAAGATTTAGATCTATAAAATAGGTGAAGATTAAAAGCTAGAAAGCTTGAATCTTCCATGTTCTTGAAGGATTCAAATCCATGTTTGAATCTACAAGATGTAATCAAGATCAAAAGCTAAAAAGCTTGATCCCTTTGATGATGATGATGATGTCGTGGGTGTTGACTGAAATGTCCCATTCATATTGATTATAAACGTTCCATATTAATTGATTTCGTTGCGAGGTTTTGACCTCTATATGAGACGTTTTTCAAAGACTGCATTCGTTTTTAAAACAAACCATAACCTTTATTTTATCGACAAGGTTTAAAGGACACCACCTAGATTATCAGAAATGATAATCTAAAAATATCACACTTACACACTACCAATACATATTGGTTTACAATATTAATATGTTATAACAAAGTAAATTTCGAATGCAGTTTTAAACAATATTATACAAGCATGCTGACTCCAAATCTTGTCCATATATTAGCATGCAACAGCGAAAGCTCTTAATAATCACATGAGAATAAACATGCTTTAAACGTCAACAAAAATGTTGGTGAGTTATAGGTTTAACCTATATATTTATCAAATCGTAATAATAGATCACAAAATTTCATATTTCAATACACATCCCATACATAGAGATAAAAATCATTCATATGGTGAACACCTGGTAACCGACATTAACAAGATGCATATAAGAATATCCCCTATCATTCCGGGACATCCATCGGACATGATAAAACAACATCGAAGTACTAAAGCATCCGCTACAACGGAGGGGGTTTGTTGAGCCCAATAGATCTATCTTTAGGATTCGCGTCAATTAGTAGACTGGTTTACTAATTCTTAAGTTACCAAGTAAAAGGGCATATTCGGCTTCGATCGTTCAACCATAGAAAGTAGTTTCATGTACTTGTGTCTATTCTGTAAATCATTTATAAAACTGTATGTATTCTCATCCCAAAATATTAGATTTTAAAAGTGGGACTATAACTCACTTTCACAGATTTTTACTTCGTCGGGAAGTAAAACTTGGCCACTGGTCGATTCACGAACCTATAACAAATATGTACATATATATCAAAGTATGTTCAAAATATATTTACAACATTTTTAATATGTTTTAATGTTTTAAGTTTATTAAGTCAGCTGTCCTTGTTAGTAACCTACAACTAGTTGTCCATAGTTAGATGTACAGAAATAAATTGATATATATTATCTTGACCCAATCCACGACCCAGTGTATACACGTCTCAGGCTAGATCACAACTCAAAGTATATATATTTTTGGAATCAACCTCAATCCTGTATAGCTAACTCCAACATTACTGCATATAGAGTGTCTATGGTTGTTCCAAATAATATATATAGATGGGTCGATATGATATGTCAAAACATTTGCATACGTGTCTATGGTATCCCAAGATTACATAATATATTAGAATACATGTATAATACAATATAAGTTAGCTAGGATATGATGTGTATAGAATTGTTACAATATTTCCCGTAGCTACAACAATAAAAAAATATCCAATCTTGTTTTACCCATAACTTCTTCGTTTTAAATCCGTTTTGAGTGAATCAAATTGCTATGGTTTCATATTGAAGTCTATTTTATGAATCTAAACAGAAAAAATATAGGTTTATGGTCAGAAATATAAGTTACAAGTCTTTTTGAAAGAGGTAGTCATTTCAGTTGAAAGAACGACGTCTTGATGACCATTTTGAAAAACATACTTCCACTTTGAGTTTAACCATAATTTTTGGATATAGTTTCATGTTCATAAGAAAAATTATTTTCCCAGAAGAACAAATTTTAAATCAAAGTTTATAATAGTTTTTAATTATCAAACCCAAAACAGCCCGCGGTGTTACTACGACGGCGTATATCCGGTTTTACAGTATTTTTGGTGTTTTCAGGTTTTAAATCATTAAGTTAGCATATCATATAGATATATAACATGTGTTTAGTTAATTTTAAAATTCAAGTTAGAAGGATTAACTTTTGTTTGCGAACAAGTTTAGAATTAACTAAACTATGTTCTAGTGATTACAAGTTTAAATCTTCGAATAAGGTAGTTTTATATATATGAATCAAATGATGTTATGAACATCATTACTACCTCAGGTTTTGTGGATAAACCTACTGGAAATGAGGAAAATAGATCTAGCTTCAAAGGATCCTTGGATGGCTTGAAAGTTCTTGAAGCAAAATCATGACACGAAAACAAGTTCAAGTAAGATTTCCACTCGAAATAAGATTGTTATAGTTATAGAAATTGAATCAAAGTTTGAATAGGAGTATTACCTTGTATTAGAAAGATATCTTACTTTAAATAAGAAAGATTTCTTGAGGTTGGATTATCACTTTACAAGATTGGAAGTAAGCTAGCAAACTTGGAAGTATTCTTGATTTTATGAAACTAGAACTTATAGAATTTATGAAGAACACTTTGAACTTGAAGATAGAACTTGAGAGAGATCAATTAGATGAAGAAAATTGAAGAATGAAAATGTTTGTAGGTGTTTTTGGTCGCTGGTATATGGATTAGATATAAAGGATGTGTAATTTTGTTTATATGTAAATAAGTCATGAATGATTACTAATATTTTTGTAATTTTATGAGATATTTCATGCTAGTTGCCAAATGATGGTTCCCACATGTGTTAGGTGACTCACATGGGCTGCTAAGAGCTGATCATTAGAGTGTATATACTAATAGTACATACATCTAACAGTTGTGTATTGTACGAGTACGAATACGGGTGCATACGAGTAGAATTGTTGATGAAACTGAACGAGGATGTAATTGTAAGCATTTTTGTTAAGTAGAAGTACTTTGATAAGTGTCTTAAAGTCTTTCAAAAGTGTATGAATACATATTAAAACACTACATGTAAATACATTTTAACTGAGTCGTTAAGTCATCGTTAGTCGTTACATGTAAATGTTGTTTTAAAACCTTTAGGTTAACGATCTTGTTAAATGTTGTTAAACTATTGTTTATTATATTTAAAGAGATGTTAAATTGTTATATTATGATGATATTATGATATATAATATATCTTATTATGACATATATACAGTTAATTGTCGTTACAACGATAATCGTTACGTATATGTCTCGATTCGAAATCATTAAGTTAGTAGTCTTATTTTTACATATGTAGTTCATTGTTAATACACTTAATGATATATTTAATTATCATTTAACATAATTAACCAAGTGTATCAATATCTTAATATGATTCATATGTACTTAGTAAGACGTTGTTATAACGATAATCGTTATATATATCGTTTTCGAGTTTCTTAATTCAATAGTCTCATTTTTATGTATATAACTCATTGTTAAAATATCTAACGAGATACTTAATTATCATAATATCATTTTAACTATATATATAACCATATATATGTCATCATATAGTTTTTACAAGTTTTAACGTTCGTGAATCACCGGTCAACTTGGGTGGTCAATTGTCTATATGAAACCTATTTTAATTAATCAAGTCTTAACAAGTTTGATTGCTTAACATGTTGGAAACACTTAATCATGTAAATAACAATTTCATTTAATATATAAACATGGAAAAGTTTGGGTCACTACAGTACCTACCCGTTAAATAAATTTCGTCCCGAAATTTTAAACAGTTGGAGGTGTTGACGTATCTTCTGGAAATAAGTGCGGGTATTTCTTCTTCATCTGATCTTATCATTCCTAGGTGAACTAAGGTCCTCTATGACCATTCCATCGAACCTTAACAATTGGTATCTTGTTTTACTTAAGTCTTTTAACCTCACGATCCATTATTTCAACGGGTTCTTCGACGAATTGAAGTTTTTCGTTGATTTGGATTTCATCTAACGGAATAGTGAGATCTTCTTTAGCAAAACATATCTTCAAATTTGAGACGTGGAAAATGTTATGTACAGCCGCGAGTTGTTGTGGTAATTCAAGTCGGTAAGCTACTGGTCCGACACGATCAATAATCTTGAATGGTCCAATATACCTTGGATTTAATTTCCCTCATTTACCAAATCGAACAATGCCTTTCCAAGGTGCAACCTTAAGCATGACCATCTCTCCAATTTCAAATTCTATATCTTTTCTTTTAATGTCAGCGTAGCTCTTTTGTCTACTTTGGAGTTTTCAACCGTTGTTGAATTTGGATGATCTTCTCGGTAGTTTCTTGTATTATCTCCGGACCCGTAATCTGTCTATCCCCCACTTCACTCCAACAAATCGGAGACCTGCACTTTCTACCATAGAGTGCTTCAAACGGTGCCATCTCAATGCTTGAATGGTAGCTATTGTTGTAGGAAAATTCTGCTAACGGAAGGTGTCGATCCCAATTGTTTCCGAAATCAATAACACATGCTCGTAGCATGTCTTCAAGCATTTGTATCGTCCTTTCGCTCTGCCCATCAGTTTGTGGATGATAAGCAGTACTCATGTCTAGATGAGTTCCTAATGCTTGCTGTAATGTCTGCCAGAATCTTGAAATAAATCTGCCATCCCTATCAGAGATAATAGAGATTGGTATTCCATGTCTGGAGACGACTTCTTTCAAATACAATCGTGTTAACTTCTCCATCTTGTCATCTTCTCTTATTGGTAGGAAGTGTGCTGATTTGGTGAGACAATTAACTATTACCCAAATAGTATCAAAACCACTTGGAGTCCTTGGCAATTTAGTGATGAAATCTATGGTAATGTTTTCCCATTTCCATTCCGGGATTTCGGGTTGTTGAAGTAGACCTGATGGTTTCTGATGCTCAGCTTTAACCTTAGAATACGTCAAACATTCTCCTACGTATTTAGCAACATCGGCTTTCGTACCCGGCCACCAAAAATGTTTCTTGAGATCTTTGTACATCTTCCCCGTTCCAGGGTGTATTGAGTATCTGGTTTTATGAGCTTCTCTAAGTACCATTTCTCTCATATCTTCAAATTTTGGTACCCAAATTCTTTCAGCCCTATACTGGGTTCCGTCTTCCCGAATATTAAGATGCTTCTCCGATCCTTTGGGTATTTCATCCTTTAAATTTCCCTCTTTTAAAACTACTTGTTGCGCCTCCTTTATTTGAGTAGTAAGGTTATTGTGAAACATTATATTCATAGCTTTTACTCGAATGGATTCTCTGTCCTTTCTGCTCAAGGCATTGGCTACCACATTTGCCTTCCCCGGATGGTAACGAATCTCAAAGTTATAATCATTCAACAATTCAATCCACCTGCGTTGTCTCATGTTCAGTTGTTTCTGATTAAATATGTGTTGAAGACTTTTGTGGTCGGTATATATAATACTTTTGACCCCATATAAGTAGTGCCTCCAAGTCTTTAATGCAAAAACAATCGCGCCTAATTTCAAATCATGCGTCGTATAATTCTGCTCGTGAATCTTCAATTGTCTAGACGCATAAGCAATTACCTTCGTTCGTTGCATTAATACACAACCGTGACCTTGCTTTAAAGCGTCACAATATATCACAAAATCATCATTCCCTTCAGGCAATGATAATATAGGTGCCGTAGTTAACTTTTTCTTTAACAATTGAAACGCTTTCTCTTGTTCATCATTCCATTTAAATTTCCTCCCTTTATGCGTTAATGCAGTCAAGAGTTTTGGTATTCTGGAAAAATCTTGGATGAACCTTCTGTAGTAACCAGCTAGTCCTAAAAATTGGCGTATATGCTTCGGAGTTTTCGGGGTTTCCCATTTTTCAACGGTTTCAATCTTTGCTGGATCCACCTGAATACCTTCTTTGTTCATTATGTGACTGAGGAATTGAACTTCTTCCAACCAAAATGCACACTTTGAAAACTTATCGTACAGTTTTTCCTTCCTTAACAACTCTAGCACTTTTCTCAAATGTTCTTCATGCTCTTGGTCATTCTTTGAGTAAATAAGTATGTCATTGATGAAAACAATGACAAACTTATCAAGGTATGGTCCACACACTCAGTTCATGTAGTCCATGAACACAGCTGGTGCGTTAGTCAACCCAAACGGCATAACCATAAACTCGTAATGACCGTAACGCGTCCTAAAAGCAGTCTTTGGAATATCATCCTCCTTCACCCGTATTTGATGATACACAGAACGTAAATCAATCTTATAATAAATCGATGAGCCTTGTAGTTGATCAAATAAGTCGTCGATTCTCGGTAGTGGGTAGCGGTTCTTGGTGGTAAGTTTGTTCAACTCTCGGTAGTCGATACATAACCTAAATGTACCATCTTTCTTCTTGACAAACAAAACAGGAGCTCCCCATGGTGATGTGCTTGGTCGAATGAAACCACGCTCTAAAAGTTCTTGTAATTGGCTCTGAAGTTCCTTCATTTCACTGGGCGCGAGTCTGTATGGAGTACGAGCTATTGGTGCAGCTCCCGGTACAAGGTCTATTTGAAATTCAACAGATCGGTGTGGAGGTAGTCCCGATAATTCTTTCAGAAATACATCAGGAAATTCTTTTGCGACGGGAATATCATTGATGTTCTTTTCTTCGAAATTGACTTTCTCGACGTGTGCTAGCATAGCATAGCAACCTTTTCTTATTAGTTTTTGTGCCTTTAGGTTACTAATAAGATTTAACTTTGCGTTGCTCTTTTTTTCGTACACCATTAAGGGTTTTCCTTTTTCTCGTATAATGCGAATTGCATTTTTGTAATAAACGATCTCTGCTTTTACTTCTTTCAACCAGTCCATACCGATTATCAAATCAAAACTCCCTAACTCTACTGGTATCAAGTCAATCTTAAATTTTTCGCTAACCAGTTTAATTTCTCGATTCTGACATATATTATCCGCTGTAATTAATTTACCATTTGCTAATTCGAGTAAAAATTTATTATCCAAGGGCGTCGGTGAACAACTTAGTTTAGCAATAAAATCTCTACTCATATAGTTTCTATCCGTACTCGAATCAAATAAAACATAAGCAGATTTATTGTCAATGAGAAACGTACCCGTAATAAGCTCTGGGTCTTCCTGCGCTTCTGTCGTATTAATATTGAAAACTCTTCCGCAGCCCTGCCCATTAGTATTCCCCTGATTCGGGCAATTTCTACTAAAGTGGCCCGGTTTTCCACATCCAAAACAAACTATGGCGGCGTTATTGGTTCCGATATTATTTGTTCCTTTAGTTCTGTTATGCGTTGGTCTGTAGATTTCGCACTTCTTCGCGCTATGACCATTTCTTTTACACCTGTTGCAAAATGTCGTGCAGAATCCCAGGTGATTCTCTTCACATCTTTGGCATGGCTGTTTTTGGTTTTTGTTGCCATTGTTGTTATTGAGATTGTTGTTGGGATTGTTATTGTTGCTATTGTTGTTGTTGTTGTTGTTGTCGTTGTTGTTATTGTTGTTGGGACGGTTATTGTAGTTGTTGTTGGGACGTTTGTTGAAGTTGTTGTTGCGATTGATGTTGCGGTTATTGGGATAGTTATTGCGATTGTGGTTGTGATTTTTTGTTGTTGTATTGGTGACTCTTGTCATTGGTTTCTTCCTACTTTCTCTTGACTTGTTTCATGTTAGCCTCTTCAGTCGCCTGTTCTTTAATCCTTCCTTCGATCTGGTTCACTAATTTGTGAGCCATTCGACTTGCCTTTTGTATGGAGGCGGGCTCGTGTGAACTCACATCTTCTTGAATTCTTTCCGGTAACCCTTTTACAAATGCGTTGATCTTCTCTTCTTCGTCTTCGAACATTCTGGGACACAATAGGCACAATTCTATGAATCGTCGTTCGTACGTGGTGATATCGAAACCTTGCGTTCGCAATCCTCTAAGCTCTACCTTAAGCTTATTAACCTCGTTTCTGGGACGATACTGCTCGTTCATCAATTGCTTGAATGCTGACCATGGTAGTGCGTAAGCAGCATCTTGTCCTACCTGCTCGAGATAGGTATTCCACCATGTTAACGCCGTACATGTGAAGGTATGCGTAGCGTACTTAACTTTGTCCTCTTCAGTACACTTACTTATGGCAAACACCGATTCGACCTTCTCAGTCCACCGTTTCAATCCAATTGGTCCTTCGGTTCCATCAAATTCCAAAGGTTTGCAGGCAGTGAATTCTTTGTAGGAGCATCCTACACGATTTCTTGTGAAATTAGTTCTACTGCTAGATCCAGAGTTATTGTTATTTTACATTGCATCCTGTACTGCGGCTATGTTTGCTGCAAGGAAAACACGAAAGTCTTCCTCACTCATGTTCAAGTTCTGACGAGTCGCCGGTGCCATTTAATTCAAAAATAGCCAAAAGAATTGAGTTAATCATACAGAATATTAAGAGTAGTCAATAGTATTTCGTAGCATAATATGAACTCATTAATAAAAGCTTTTTCTTCATATTAGCGTTTTATAAGTTTAAATTCGGGTACTACCTACCCGTTAAGTTCATACTTAGTAGCTAATATACAATTCAACTACTACAATTCCATATGAAAAACTGATTATAATAATATATCACATATAAATATTCTTCAAACTTACAACATCTCTATATTACATATAACATAAATATATTACACTTTGATACATGATAGTTTTGAAGATAAATCTAGTTAATACGCAAGTTGTTCAGCAAAGGAAATAAAGACACGTAATTCATAAGTCCAGAAACAAGTCATGCATTCTGGTTTTACTAAGACGACTTCCCATCCTTGATCTTGTGGAAAGTAACCGTTATGACCATTGGCTAGGCATCATGTTGTAATTTCGTCAAAAGGACGAGGGTTTCGTAATGTCCAACAGCCCCGTAATAATCTAAAAACCTTGTTTCTCACCCCAACTACTGAATCCGTCACTTGTGGAAGGTTTTATTTAAAAGTTGTAATCCGATGTTCTTTTTCTCACTTAGGTAAGAAGCGAACATCACTAACCCGTAAGTATAACATGCTTCTTTATGTTGCATGTTAGAAGCTCTTTCTAACTCACGAAATCCTATGTTGGGATATGTTGAGTCAAAATAGGTTCTTAACCCGTAGCGTAAAATTGCATTTGGGTTTCCCGCATTTAACGCTTTAAAGAAAACACGACGTAACTTACGGTCTCCCCAATGTGATATATCCCACCTATTAAAGGAAAGCCTTTTATAAACTAAGGCATTTCTGGAAAGTCTTTCAAATGTTTGACAAGTTAATTTCGCCATAACTAAATGTGCTGATGAATTCTAGCCGACTCTAGACAAGATTTCCTCAATCATATCCTCTGGTAGGTCTTCTAAAATATTCGGTTGTCTACCCTTAACGTCCATTTTGTTTTTATACTGTAAAATAGACAAGGATTAGATTCGTAAAAGACAATTAACAAATAATACAAGCAATTTTTACATAGAACATAAAAGGACAAGCACACTACAATACATATAATACACAACATGATTACAACCCTCTAATCTGAATCACTGGTTTCTTCTTCTTCGGACTTGGTTCGTTTTCCTAATTTTCTAGGGATATATGGTGTTCCTCTAATACGAGCCGTCGTTTTTCACAATGGTTTAGAAAAACCTGGTGGTTTAGAGGTTCCCGGGTTATTGTTACAATTTAGGAAATACGGACATTGCCGATACATATAAAGTTCATCGGGGTTGGAATCAGGTTTCTCTACTTTTATACCTTTTCCCTTATTATTTTCTTTTGATTTATTAAATTAGGTCGAGGTAATTTCTATAACATCATCGGAATCCTCATCGGGATCCGATTCATCGAAAAATTGGTAATCTTCCCAATATTTTACTTCCTCGGCGAAAACACCATTGACCATTATTGAATTTGGTCCGTTGATTGAGGATTTTCTTTTATTTGATCGATCTACAGTAGGTATCAATATTTCTTCCTCCGAAACCTCTTCTTCTTCCGATTCCTCCTCTTCCGGTTCCTCCTCTTTCGGTTCCTCTTCTTCCGGTTCCTCCTCCTCCGGTTCCTCCTCTTCTGGTTCCTCCTCTTCCGGTTCCTCTTCGGGAATTTGTGAATCTTCCCAAAGTATATTCGACTCTTCATTATTATTAGGTGAGTCGATGGGATTTGTACTGGTGGTAGACATCTATCACACAATATCAAACATATTAAGAGGTTAATATATCACATAATCTTTACATGTTAATAATATATAGTTTCCAACAAAAGTGTTAAGCAATCATTTTTAAAGAAAACACAGTCGAAATCCAGACTCACTAATGTATCCTAACAAACTCGATAAGACACACTAATGTAAATTTCTAGTTCTCTAAGACCAACGCTTGGATACCAACTGAAATGTCCCGTTCATATTGATTATAAACGTTCCATATTAATTGATTTCGTTGCGAGGTTTTGACCTCTATATGAGACGTTTTTCAAAGACTGCATTCGTTTTTAAAACAAACCATAACCTTTATTTTATCGACAAGGTTTAAAGGACACCACCTAAATTATCAGAAATGATAATCTAAAAATATCACACTTACACACTACCAATACATATTGGTTTACAATATTAATATGTTACAACAAAGTAAATTTCGAATGCAGTTTTAAACAATATTATACAAGCATGCTGACTCCAAATCTTGTCCATATATTAGCATACAACAGCGGAAGCTCTTAATAATCACCTGAGAATAAACATGCTTTAAACGTCAACAAAAATGTTGGTGAGTTATAGGTTTAACCTATATATTTATCAAATCGTAATAATAGACCACTAGATTTCATATTTCAATACACATCCCAAATATAGAGATAAAAATCATTCATATGGTGAACACCTGGTAACCGACATTAACAAGATGCATATAAGAATATCCCCTATCATTCTGGGACATCCATCGGACATGATAAAACAACATCGAAGCACTAAAGCATCTGCTACAACGGATGGGGTTTGTTGAGCCCAATAAATCTATCTTTAGGATTCGCGTCAATTAGTAGACTGGTTTACTAATTCTTAGGTTACCAAGTAAAAGGGCATATTCGGCTTCGATCGTTCAACCATAGAAAGTAGTTTCATGTACTTGTGTCTATTTTGTAAATCATTTATAAAACTGCATGTATTCTCATCCCAAAATATTAGATTTTAAAAGTGGGGCTATAACTCACTTTCACAGATTTTTACTTCGTCGGGAAGTAAAACTTGGCCACTGGTCGATTCACGAACCTATAACAAATACGTACATATATATCAAAGTATGTTCAAAATATATTTACAACATTTTTAATATGTTTTAATGTTTTAAGTTTATTAAGTCAGCTGTCCTCGTCAGTAACTTACAACTAGTTGTCCATAGTTAGATGTACAGAAATAAATTGATATATATTATCTTGACCCAATCCACGACCCAGTGTATACACGTCTCTGTAACAACCCAAACCAATAACCAACCGAATACGCGAAACAATTTTTTTTATCAGTAGAGTGCGCCACGCGCACTCCTTGGGGTGCGCGGCGCGCACAGGCCCACATTCAGTTCTGTCCGGTTTTATCAATTTTCAAATAAAGATCTCCCATTTCCCGACATATTTAGACGAAACGCTTTTCACAACATGTTATAATGGTTAAAACTCACACGATTCAATAATAAAATGAGTTTTACAAATTGGGGCCCACATCGGCCGTTTTACGAGTTTCATACAAAAGTTCGAGTTTCGACCACACTAGTTTAAATTCCAAATGACACTAAGAGCATGGTGTTTGGGGTTAAACTACCCAAATCTCGGTCAAACTCCAAAAGCTATCACATCCAAAAGCGTCCCCTATCAAACAACAAGCGGAAAATCTCTAATCCAACCGTACGCCCTTACCCTTATCAATGCCCGAGCCTATAAAAGATAAACAACGAGAGGGTAAGCAAAGCTTAGTGAATGCAATAATTATACATATAAATATATAACTTACTTACTTGCAAACACTTACAACACATCCGCATACATACTAGCAACATAATTAGCATACCTTTATAATGTATAACGCTAAATCCTCGATAACATAAGCTAGTATAACAATATCATATAATGCAACAACACAATACGTTATAACACAATACATAAGCATTGATGTTCACAACATCCATTAGTATTCGAATCCCAAGGCTAGCTCAACGAATGGTATCGTCAACATTGAACTTAATTCCCATTCGTCCCAATAAATATGGTATCCTCAACATCGAACTTAAACCCACATATGAGGTATCGTCAACATCGAACTTAAACCCTCATCGAATTTCACTACACTAGCGGTATGGCTTCGTCAACATCGAACTTTAAATCGATACATAAAGTATCGTCAACATCGAACTTAAACCCTCATCAAAACGAACCAACAATATACTCTAGGTTATGGTATCGTCAACATCGAACTTTAACCCATACCCCACAAGTAAATAAATCATATACATACATATATAATTATTCCACTCACCTCAACGATTTGGTGATGATTTTATACTTTCGAATGCTTCAAAGTCGAGTACCTAATACAATAAGTATTCAATCAACAAACAAACTTGTTGGGCTAAACACCAACAATTCACTCAAGTGCATTTAATGACTTAAATGCATTAAATGCCCCATTTTCACCAAAACCGCCCCTTAAGGGTCAAGAGCCTCGTCAATCACTTAAAAGCTAGTGATTAAGGTCTATTAACACTAACTATAACACAATTAGGGTAATTCATACCCATAATCCCAAACTAGGTAAATCATTAACCCCTTTGACTCATTTAAAGTCAACACGCCCATTTCGGGTCATCCACTAACCCAACTAACACCCATTTACCAATTAGCTAGGTGTACTAGTAATTAACTAACCAATTAGGACTCATAACATCAATTAACACTTTGAAACCCTAAGTTAGTTACCATTAAGTCTTCATGACTCCATCTTACCCAAGAACACGCAAAATCAATAATTATGGGTTTTATGTTCTTCATTTACCCAAACCCTAACCCTACACAAAATCAAAGTAGGGAAATCAAGATTAGAGCTTACCACTACAACCCCAATGTAGCTAGTGAGTAGATGAACGACTTTAATACCCGCACTTTGGCCCGAGAACAACTTCTTCCTCTTGGATTTAAGCTTTCTCACTCAAGAAATCACACTCTCTCTCCAAAATTAAAGTGAAGAAGATAAGGTTATTGAAAATGGAGTGAATGATACCCCAAGATCTGACCTACTGGCCTCCAACACGTCGACAAGTGAAATTACCAAAATGCCCATCAAAATATCTGAATAAAACAACAGAACCCGGCTATAGTGAGGAGTGCGCCAGGCGCACCCCTAAGTGTGCGCTGAGCGCACCCTGCTCAGTTCGCCCTCTGACCTCTGTTTTAATATACAAGGTTACCCACACTTCATGTACCCTATTTACTCTGCTGTACAATGAAGATTAGGGTCTTACAACTCTCCCCCACTTGAATCGGAGAGCGTCCTCGCGATCCAAGCCGCATGACAAGAGGGAAGATAGACCAACACAAACTCTTCGGGCTCCCAAGTAAATTCGGAACCTTTACTACGACGCCATTGAACTTTAAAAGTTCTCACTTCTTTATTTCTCAACCTTTTGACCTTCTCATCGAGTATGGCAATCGGCTCCTTAATATATTCTAACTTATTGTTTAGTTCAATCTCGTCTAATGGCACCCATGATGAATCATTCGCAAGACACTTACGGAGATGGGAAACATGAAATGTATTATGGATCCCCGCAAGCTCTTCGGGTAATTCCAAACGATACGCGACTTCACCAACACGAGCTAAAATTTTAAAAGGACCAATAAACCGAGGAGCTAACTTTCTCCGTTTTCGAAACCGAATAACACCTTTCCATGGCGAAACCTTAAGCATCACCATGTCACTTTCTTGAAATTTGATCTTTCGTCTACGCTTGTCGGCATACGACTTTTTTCTATCTTGAGCCTTTTTCAAATGATTCCGAATCATATCAATCTTGCTATTCGTTTCTAAGACCAAATCGCTACTCCCGATTTCTTTTTGACCAATCTCACCCCAACAAATCGGAGTTCAGCACCTCCGCCCATAAAGCATCTCATAAGGTGGCATCCCGATACTAGTATGATAACTATTATTGTACGAGAATTCCACCAAAGGTAAGTGCTCGTCCCAACTTCCACCAAAATCAATAATACACGCCCGTAACATATCCTCCAAAGTTTGGTTCGTACGTTCAGTTTGGCCATCCGTTTGAGGATGATACGCCGTGCTCAAATTCAATTATGTACCCATATCTTCGTGAAACTTTTCCCAAAACCGAGATGTAAAACGGGTATCTCGATCCGAAATAATAGATATAGGAACCCCATGTCGAGCGACTACCTCCTTGATAAACAATTTAGCCAAGGTCTCCGACGATATCGCTTCCCGAATGGGAAGAAACAAGGCACTCTTCGTCAACCGATCAACTATTACCCAAATCGAGTCAAATTGGGTTCTCGCCGTCTTTGGTAACTTTGTAATAAAATCCATGGTAATGTGCTCCCATTTCCACTTCGGGATTTCTAACGGTTGCAATTTACCATACGGTTTTTGATGTTCGGCTTTAACTTGCAAACACGTGACACATTGCTCAACATACTTAACAACATCACGTTTCATGCCCGGCCACCAATACTCCTTCTTTAAATCAAGATACATTTTTGTTGCGCCCGGATGAATGGAATACTTTGACTTATGTGCTTCATCAAGTAGCACTCGTCGATAATCCCCCATCTTCGGCACCCACACTCTTCCTTGAAAAGACAACAACCCACGCGAACCCATAGTAATGAATTCCGATTGTCCCACAATTCATTCCGCATGCTTGTTGTGAACGTAAGCTTCAATTTGAATCACGCCAAGTTTTTCAAGAAAATCGTTAGTAATAATCATACGTAACAATCCCAATCGTAACGCCGGGTGGTGACTCTTTCGACTTAACGCATCCGCGACCACATTCGCCTTACCCGGATGATAAAGTATTTCACAATCATAATCTTTCACCACATCCATCCATCTACGTTGACGATAATTCAAATCTCTTTGATCAAAAAGATGTTTCAAACTCTTGTGATCCGAATAAATTGTACACTTGACACCATACAAGTAATGGCGCCAAATTTTGAACGCATGAACAACCGCTGCCAACTCAAGATCATGAGTCGGATATCTCGTTTCGTGTTCCTTTAATTGTCGAGAGGCATAAGCGATGACTTTAACCCTTTGCATTAGAACACACCCGAGCCCATTTAAAGAAGCATCACAATAAACCGTCATGTCTTCCACACCTTCCGGCAATACTAACACCGGAGCTTGACATAACTTCTCTTTTAACAATTGAAAAGCAATTTCTTGCTCATTCTCCCAATTAAATCTTGCGTTCTTTCTTGTCAATTTTGTCAATGGAGAAGCGATCTTAGAAAAGTCTTGGATAAATCGATGATAATAACCGGCCAATCCGAGAAAACTTCGGATTTTCGTAGGCGTAGTCGGTCGTCCCCAACTCTTTACCGTCTCAATCTTCCCCGGGTCTACTTGAATACCATTTTCGTTCACAATATGGCCAAGGAATTGAACTTCCCTTAGCCAAAAGTCACATTTGGAGAATTTAGCATACAACTTCTCCTTCCGCAACATCCTTAACACACTCCGCAAATGATGTTCATGTTCCTTCATACTCTTCGAATAGACAAGTATGTCGTCAATGAACACAATTACCGACTTGTCCAACATAGGTTGGTACACTCAGTTCATAAGGTCCATGAATGCCGCCGGTGCATTCGTAAGACCAAAAGGCATTACCACAAACTCAAAATGCCCATAACGCGTTCGAAAAGCCGTTTTCTCTATATCTTCCTCACGGACCCGCATTTGGTGATAGCCGGACCGTAGGTCGATTTTGGAGAAATACGTTGCACCTTGGAGTTGGTCAAACAGATCGTCAATCCTAGGCAAAGGATAACGATTCTTGATCGTCACTTTGTTCAACTCCCGATAATCGATGCACATCCGCATACTACCATCCTTCTTCTTTACGAATAAAACCGGAGCGCCCCATGGCGAAGCACTCGGTCGGATAAAACCCTTTTCAAGTAGCTCTTGGGTTTGATTTAACAACTCTTGCATTTCCGTCGGCGCTAAACGATAAGGAGTTTTAGCAATGGGGGTAGCCCTCGGAACCAACTCAATGCGAAATTTAACTTGTCTTTCCTCCGGAACACCCGGTAACTCATCCAGAAAAACGTCTTCAAATTCATTCACCACCGGAATTTCACGAATAGATGGTGGATCATCTCGAGTATCAACATCATGGGAAAGAAAATTCATGCCACCACTAACAAGGAAACGACGTGCCCTTGCAAAAGTGCATATCGGCACAAGTCTTCTCCGCTTATCACCATGAATAATTAACTCTCCCCCACTTGGGGTCTTTACCCGAATAAACTTATCATGGCATGCAATATCGGCTCTATTATGATCGAGCCAATCCATACCAACGATGATATCAAAATCACCCAAAGTCATCGGAATGAGATCGATTTTAAAATTTTCGGCACCAAACACAACGTTACAATTTTCACACACATCAACCACTAGCGCCGTCTTGCCATCCGCTATTTCAACTTCTACCGGACGACTTAACTTAACTAGCGGTTTATTTAACTTAGGCACGAATCTTGGAGAAACAAACGATAAATTGGCACCACTATCAAATAGGATTCGTGCCGGATTAGAGTTAACCATGAAAGTACCTGAAACGACTTCGTTGGATTGCTTGGCCTCCTCATTCATCATCAAATAGTTGCGACTGCTAGCCGTGCCCGCCGCTTTCTCCAACCGTTTAACATGATCGGTGTTCAAGTCGGGGCACTCCGACTTTCGGTGTCCTTCTTTGTTGCAATTAAAACAAGTGAGCTTGTTTGTTGAAGGAGGCTTTGTACAATCCCAAGCCAAATGACCTCGTACTCCACAATTGTAGCAAGTAGGGATAAAGTTCCCGAAACCTCCCTTCTTCACACTATTTACACTTTCGGAACCCTTCTTGTTCTTGTTCTTCTTGTTGGAAAAGTTAGAATGACTAGAACCTTCAAACTTTCTTTTAGAAAAAGTGAAATCGCTCTTTCTTGGAACCTCCGGCTCAAAACCCCGAGCCAATTCAAATAACTCTTCAAAAGACTTAGCCGCTCCTCGACTAATCTTACCCTTATACTCATCATTCATGGTACGGTAGAAATCTTTCATTAGCTTGTGATCGTCACCAACATATTCTGGACAAAAACGAGTCTTTGCCAAGAAGGTAGACTTGAGAGTGACCAAGTCCATTGAACCTTGTTGCAAATTGTGCAACTCGTCCCGGATTCTATCAAGATCGGAAGAAGTTCGGTATTCTTGGAAAAATTTCTTCTTAAACTCCTCCCATGTCAAGCTCATGCATTGCTCTTCACCATATAATTTGATTTTATCATCCCACCACAACTTGCCTTCTTCACGCAACATGCTAGACCCATACCACGTCTTCTTCTCGGGAGGACATTCCGCGGTACAGAACGCTCCCTCGATATCGGAAATCCAACAAGTGCTTTTCAATGGATCCCTCACCCCATTAAACATTGGAGGTTGAGTATCCTTGAAATTTTTGTAGTGGAAGTCCCGCCTTCCACCCCCACCATTACTTTCACCCCCTTCGCCTCGAGGATAAATATTTCTAGCTTCCAAAGCCTCCTCTATTGCGGCTTTCATTCGTTCATTTATCATTTCAGTCACTTGTCCATCAACCGACTCTTGGAAAACCTTTCGAACATCGTCAAGAAAATCCTTCTTTAGCCTTTTAAATATGGCCTCGACCTTGGTCGTGAGTTCAACGTCCTCACTCGTACTTCCGTCATTGGTGTCGTGTCCATTTCTCATCTTCATTCTATAAAACGAAGTAAATTAAGCAACGAAACGAAAAGGACTTAACACATACGTATATACATATACACCGCACTATCCCATCTTGCTCAACAATCGTCGTACATCGCTGGTTTGACACGATTTGAACCCGTAACAATGGTAGCTAATCATTGTTACGCGAGCACGTCGCATTAACTTGCTAGTACAATGTCTATCTCGCTTGATGTTTGCTAACACAACACAAAACAAATAGCGCAAGGTTAGTTCACATAAACCTAAACACTAATCAACTCCCGGTCCGACCCCTCTCCTACAAGTCCCGCATAAAGCACGTACACAATAAGTCTAAGTCTAGGCACCTATCTCAAGTCGCCTAAATCCCTTAGACCATGCTCTGATACCACTTGTAACAACCCAAACCAATAACCAACCGAATACGCGAAACAAATTTTTTTTTATCAGTAGAGTGCGCCACGCGCACTCCTTGGGGTGCGCGGCGCGCACAAGCCCACATTCATTTCTGTCCGGTTTTATCAATTTTCAAATAAAGATCTCCCACTTCCCGACATATTTAGATGAAACGCTTTTCACAACATGTTATAATGGTTAAAACTCACACGATTCAATAATAAAATGAGTTTTACAAATTGGGGTCCACATCGGCAGTTTTACGAGTTTCATACAAAAGTTCGAGTTTCGACCACACTAGTTTAAATTCCAAACGACACTAAGAGCATGGTGTTTGGGGTTAAACTACCCAAATCTCGGTCAAACTCCAAAAGCTATCACATCCAAAAGCATCCCCTATCAAACAACAAGCGGAAAATCTCTAATCCAACCGTACGCCCTTACCCTTATCAACGCCCGAGCCTATAAAAGATAAACAACGAGAGGGTAAGCAAAGCTTAGTGAATGCAATAATTATACATCTAAATATATAACTTACTTACTTGCAAACACTTACAACACATCCGCATACATACTAGCAACATAATTAGCATACCTTTATAATGTATAACGCTAAATCCTCGATAACATAAGCTAGTATAACAATATCATATAATACAACAACACAATACGTTATAACACAATACATAAGCATTGATGTTCACAACATCCATTAGTATTCGAATCCCAAGGCTATCTCAACGAATGGTATCGTCAACATCGAACTTAATTCCCATTCGTCCCAATAAATGTGGTATCGTCAACATCGAACTTAAACCCACATATGAGGTATCGTCAACATCGAACTTAAACCCTCATCGAATTTCACTACACTAGCGGTATGGCTTCGTCAACATCGAACTTTAAATCCATACATGAGGTATCGTCAACATCAAACTTAAACCCTCATCAAAATGAACCAACAATATACTCTAGGTTATGGTATCGTCAACATCGAACTTTAACCCATACCCCACAAGTAAATAAATCATATACATACATATATAATTATTCCACTCACCTCAATGATTTGGTGATGATTTTATACTTTTGAATGCTTCAAAGCCGAGTACCTAATACAATAAGTATTCAATCAACAAACAAACTTGTTGGGCTAAACACCAACAATTCACTCAAGTGCATTTAATGACTTAAATGCATTAAATGCCCCATTTTCACCAAAACTGCCCCTTAAGGGTCAAGACCCTCGTTTCAATCACTTAAAAGCTAGTGATTAAGGTCTATCAACACTAACTATAACACAATTAGGGTAATTCATACCCATAATCCTAAACTAGGTAAATCATTAACCCCTTTGACTCATTTAAAGTCAACACACCCATTTCGGGTCATCCACTAACCCAACTAACACCCATTTACCAATTAGCTAGGTGTGCTAGTAATTAACTAACCAATTAGGACTCATAACATCAATTAACACTTTGAAACCCTAAGTTAGTTACCATTGAGTCTTCATGACTCCATCTTACCCAAGAACACCCAAAATCAACAATTATGGGTTTTATGTTCTTCATTTACCCAGACCCTAACCCTACACAAAATCAAAGTAGGGAAATCAAGATTAGAGCTTACCACTACAACCCCAACGTAGCTAGTGAGTAGATGAACGACTTTAATACCCGCACTTTGGCCCGAGAACAACTTCTTCCTCTTGGATTTAAGCTTTCTCACTCAAGAAATTACACTCTCTCTCCAAAATTAAAGTGAAGAAGATAAGGTTGTTGAAAATGGAGTGAATGATACCCCAAGATCTGACCTACTGGCCTCCAACACGTCCACAAGTGAAATTACCAAAATGCCCATCAAAATATCTGAATAAAACAACAGAAACCGGCTACAGTGAGGAGTGCGCCAGGCGCACCCCTAAGTGTGCGCTGAGCGCACCCTGCTCAGTTCGCCCTCTGACCTCTGTTTTAATATACAAGGTCACCCACATTTCATGTACACTATTTACTCTGCTGTACAATAAAGATTAGGGTCTTACAGTCTCAAGATAGATCACAACTCAAATTATATATATTTTTGGAATCAACCTCAACCCTGTATAGCTAACTCC
The DNA here is from genome assembly GCF_046630445.1 of Rutidosis leptorrhynchoides. Lineage (NCBI taxonomy): Eukaryota > Viridiplantae > Streptophyta > Magnoliopsida > Asterales > Asteraceae > Rutidosis > Rutidosis leptorrhynchoides. Next base: position 693,498,839 of record NC_092335.1, read on the forward strand.
AACATTACTACATATAGAGTGTCTATGGTTGTTCCAAATAATATATATAGATGGGTCGATATGATATGTCAAAACATTTGCATACGTGTCTATGGTATCCCAAGATTACATAATATATTAGAATACATGTATAATACAATATAAGTTAGCTAGGATATGATGTGTATAGAATTGTTACAATATTTCCCGTAGCTACAACAATAAAAAAATATCCAATCTTGTTTTACCCATAACTTCTTCGTTTTAAATCCGTTTTGAGTGAATCAAATTGCTATGGTTTCATATTGAAGTCTATTTTATAAATCTAAACAGAAAAAGTATAGGTTTATAGTCAAAAATATAAGTTACAAGTCGTTTTTGAAAGAGGTAGTCATTTCAGTCGAAAGAACGACGTCTTGATGACCATTTTGAAAAACATACTTCCACTTTGAGTTTAACCATAATTTTTGGATATAGTTTCATGTTCATCAGAAAAATTATTTTCCCAGAAGAACAAATTTTAAATCAAAGTTTATAATAGTTTTTAATTATCAAACCCAAAACAGCCCGCAGTGTTACTACGACGGCGTATATCCGGTTTTACAGTGTTTTTGGTGTTTTCAGGTTTTAAATCATTAAGTTAGCATATAATATAGATATATAACATGTGTTTAGTTAATTTTAAAAGTCAAGTTAGAAGGATTAACTTTTGTTTGCGAACAAGTTTAGAATTAACTAAACTATGTTCTAGTGATTACAAGTTTAAATCTTCGAATAAGGTAGTTTTATATATATGAATCAAATGATGTTATGAACATCATTACTACCTCAGGTTTTGTGGATAAACCTACTGGAAATGAGGAAAATAGATCTAGCTTCAAAGGATCCTTGGATGGCTTGAAAGTTCTTGAAGCAAAATCATGACACGAAAACAAGTTCAAGTAAGATTTCCACTAGAAATAAGATTGTTATAGTTATAGAAATTGAATCAAAGTTTGAATAGGAGTATTACCTTGTATTAGAAAGATATCTTACTTTAAATAAGAAAGATTTCTTGAGGTTAGATGATCACTTTACAAGATTAGAAGTAAGCTAGCAAACTTGGAAGTATTCTTGATTTTATGAAACTAGAACTTATAGAATTTATGAAGAACACTTCGAACTTGAAGATAGAACTTGAGAGAGATCAATTAGATGAAGAAAATTGAAGAATGAAAGTGTTTGTAGGTGTTTTTGGTCGTTGGTATATGGATTAGATATAAAGGATGTGTAATTTTGTTTACATGTAAATAAGTCATGAATGATTACTAATATTTTTGTAATTTTATGAGATATTTCATGCTAGTTGCCAAATGATGGTTCCCACATGTGTTAGGTGACTCACATGGGCTGCTAAGAGCTGATCATTGGAGTGTATATACCAATAGTACATACATCTAAAAGCTGTGTATTGTACGAGTACGAATACGGGTGCATACGAGTAGAATTGTTGATGAAACTGAACGAGGATGTAATTGTAAGAATTTTTGTTAAGTAGAAGTATTTTGATAAGTGTCTTGAAGTCTTTCAAAAGTGTATGAATACATATTAAAACACTACATGTAAATACATTTTAACTGAGTCGTTAAGTCATCGATAGTCGTTACATGTAAATGTTGTTTTAAAACCTTTAGGTTAACGATCTTGTTAAATGTTGTTAACCCATTGTTTATTATATTTAAAGAGATGTTAAATTGTTACATTATCATGATATTATGATATATAATATATCTTAGTATGATATATATACCGTTAAATGTCGTTACAACGATAATCGTTACGTATATGTCTCGATTCGAAATCATTAAGTTAGTAGTCTTATTTTTACATATGTAGTTCACTGTTAATACACTTAATGATATATTTACTTATCACTTAACATAATTAACCAAGTATATCAATATCTTAATATGATTCATATGTACTTAGTAAGACGTTGTTATAACGATAATCGTTATATATATCATTTTCGAGTTTCTTAATTCAATAGTCTCATTTTTATGTATATAACTCATTGTTAAAATACCTAATGAGATACTTACTTATCATAATATCATGTTAACTATATATAACCATATATATGTCATCATATAGTTTTTACAAGTTTTAACGTTCGTGAATCACCGGTCAACTTGGGTGGTCAATTATCTACATGAAACCTATTTCAATTAATCAAGTCTTAACAAGTTTGATTGCTTAACATGTTGGAAACACTTAATCATGTAAATAACAATTTCATTTAATATATAAACATGGAAAAGTTCGGGTCACTACAGTACCTACCCGTTAAATAAATTTCGTCCCGAAATTTTAAACAGTTGGAGGTGTTGACGTATCTTCTGGAAATAAGTGCGGGTATTTCTTCTTTATCTGATCTTCTCATTCTCAGGTGAACTCAGGTCCTCTATGAGCATTCCATCAAACCTTAACAAATGGTATCTTGTTTTGCTTAAGTCTTTTAACCTCACGATCCATTATTTCGACGGGTTCTTCGACGAATTGAAGTTTTTCGTTGATTTGGATTTTATCTAACGGAATAGTGAGATCTTCTTTAGCAAAACATTTCTTCAAATTTAAGACTTGGAAAGTGTTATGTACAGCCGAGTTGTTGTGGTAATTCAAATCGGTAAGCTACTGGTCCGACACGATCAATAATCTTGAATGGTCCTATATACCTTGGATTTAATTTCCCTCGTTTACCAAATCGAACAACGCCTTTCCAAGGTGCAACCTTAAGCATGACCATCTCTCCAATTTCAAATTCTATACGTTTTCTTTTAATGTCAGCGTAGCTCTTTTGTCGACTTTGGGCGGTTTTCAACCGTTGTTGAATTTGGATGATCTTATCGCTAGTTTATTGTATTATCTCTGGACCCGTAATCTGTCTATCCCCCACTTCACTCCAACAAATCGGAGACCTGTACTTTCTACCATAGAGTGCTTCAAATGGTGCCATCTCAATGCTTGAATGGTAGCTATTGTTGTAGGAAAATTCTGCTAACGGAAGGTGTCGATCCCAATTGTTTCCGAAATCAATAACACATGCTCGTAGCATGTCTTCAAGCGTTTGTATCGTCCTTTCACTCTGCCCATCAGTTTGTGGATGATAAGCAGTACTCATGTCTAGACGAGTTCCTAATGCTTGCTGTAATGTCTGCCAGAATCTTGAAATAAATCTGCCATCCCTATCAGAGATAATAGAGATTGGTATTCCATGTCCGGAGACGACTTCCTTCAAATACAATCATGTTAACTTCTCCATCTTGTCATCTTCTCTTATTGGTAGGAAGTTTGCTGATTTGGTGAGACGATCAACTATTACCCAAATAGTATCAAAACCACTTGCAGTCTCTGGAAATTTAGTGATGAAATCCATGCTAATGTTTTCCCATTTTCATTCTGAGATTTTGGGTTGTTAAAGTAGACCTGATGGTTTCTAATGCTCAGCTTTGACCTTAGAACACATCAAACATTCTCCTACGTATTTAGCAACATCGGCTTTCATACCCGGCCACCAAAAATGTTTCTTGAGATCCTTGTACATCTTCCCCGTTCCAGGGTGTATTGAGTATCTGGTTTTATGAGCTTCTCTAAGTACCATTTATCTCATATCTCCAAATTTTGGTACCCAAATTCTTTCAGCCCTATACCGGGTTCTGTCTTCCTGAATATTAAGATGCTTCTCCGATCCTTTGGGTATTTCATCCTTTAAATTTCCCTCTTTTAAAACTCCTTGTTACGCCTCCTTTATTTGAGTAGTAAGGTTATTGTGAATCATTATATTCATAGCTTTCACTCGAATGGGTTCTCTGTCCTTTCTACTCAAGGCATCGGCTACCACGTTTGCCTTCCCTAGGTGGTAACGAATCTCAAAGTCGTAATCATTCAACAATTCAATCCACCTGCGTTGTCTCATGTTCAGCTGTTTCTGATTAAATATGTATTGAAGACTTTTGTGGTCGGTATATATAATACTTTTGACCCCATATAAGTAGTACCTCCAAGTCTTTAATGCAAAAACAACCGCGCCTAATTCCAAATCATGCGTCGTATAATTCTACTCGTGAATCTTCAATTATCTAGATACATAAGCAATTACCTTCGTTCGTTGCATTAATACACAACCGAGACCTTGCTTTGAAGCGTCACAATATATCACAAAATCATCATTCCCTTCAGGTAATGATAATATAGGTGCCGTAGTTAATTTTTTCTTTAACAATTGAAACACTTTCTCTTGTTCATCCTTCCATTCAAATTTCCTCCCTTTATGCGTTAATGCAGTTAAGGGTTTTGCTATTCTGGAAAAATCTTGGATGAACCTTCTGTAGTAACCAGCTAGTCCTAAAAATTGGCGTATATGCTTCGGAGTTTTCGGGGTTTCCCATTTTTCAAAGGTTTCAATCTTTGCTGGATCCACCTGAATACCTTCTTTGTTCATTATGTGACCGAGGAATTGAACTTCTTCCAACCAAAATGCACACTTTGAAAACTTAGCGTACAGTTTTTCCTTCCTTAACAACTCTAGCACTTTTCTCAAATGTTCTTCATGCTCCTGGTCATTCTTTGAGTAAATAAGTATGTCATCGATGAAAACAATGACAAACTTGTCAAGGTATGGTCCACACACTCGGTTCATGAGGTCCATGAACACAGCTGGTGCGTTAGTCAACCCAAACGGCATAACCATAAACTCGTAATGACTGTAACGCGTCCTAAAAGTAGTCTTTGGAATATCATCCTCCTTCACCCGCATTTGATGATACCCAGAACGTAAATCAATCTTAGAATAAACCGATGAGCCTTATAGTTGATCAAATAAGTCATCGATTCTCGGTAGTGGGTAGCGGTTCTTGATGGTAAGTTTGTTCAACTCTCGGTAGTCGATACATAACCTAAATGTACCATCCTTCTTCTTGACAAAAAAAAAACAGGAGCTCCCCATGGTGATGTGCTTGGTCGAATGAAACCACGCTCTAAAAGTTCTTGTAATTGGCTCTAAAGTTCCTTCATTTCGCTGAGTGCGAGTCTGTATAGAGCACGAGCTATTGGTGCAGCTCCCGGTACAAGGTCTATTTGAAATTCAACAGATCGGTGTGGAGGTAGTCCCGGTAATTCTTTCGGAAATACATCAGGAAATTCTTTTGCGACGGGAATATCATTGATGTTCTTTTCTTCAGAATTGACTTTCTCGACGTGTGCTAGCACAGCATAGCAACCTTTTCTTATTAGTTTTTGTGCCTTTAGGTTACTAATAAGATTTAACTTCGCGTTGCTCTTTTCTCCGTACACCATTAAGGGTTTTCCTTTTTCTCGTATAATGCGAATTGCATTTTTGTAACAAACGATCTCTGCTTTTACTTCTTTCAACCAGTCCATACCGATTATCACATCAAAACTCCCTAACTCTACTGGTATCAAGTCAATCTTAAATGTTTCGCTAACCAGTTTAATTTATCGATTCCGACATATATTGTCTGCTGTAATTAATTTACCATTTGCTAATTCGAGTAAAAATTTATTATCCAAGGGCGTCGGTGAACAACTTATTTTAGTACAAAAATCTCTACTCATATAGCTTCTATCCGCACCCGAATCAAATAAAACATAAGCAGATTTATTGTCAATGAGAAACGTACTTGTAACAAGCTCCGGGTCTTCCTGCGCTTCTCCCGTATTAATATTGAAAACTCTTCCGCGGCCCTGCCCATTAGTATTCCCCTGATTTGGGCAATTTCTACTAAAGTGGCCCGGTTTTCCACATCCAAAACAAACTATGGCGGCGTTATTGGTTCCGACATTATTTGTTCCTTTAGTTCTGTTATGCATTGGTCCGTAGATTTCGCACTTCTTCGTGCTATGACCATTTCTTTTACACCTGTTGCAAAATGTCGTGCAGAATCCCAGGTGATGCTCTTCACATCTTTGGCATGACTGTTTTAGGTTTTTGTTGCCATTGTTGTTATTGAGATTGTTGTTGGGATTGTAATTGTTGCTATTATTGTTGTTGTTGTTGTTGTTGTTATTGTTGTTGTTGTTGTTGTTGTTGTTGTTGTTGTTGTTGTTATTGTTATTGTTGTTGGGACGGTTATTGTAGTTGTTGTTGGGACGTTTGTTGAAGTTGTTGTTGCGATTGATGTTGCGGTTATTGGGATAGTTATTGCGATTGTGGTTGTGATTGTTGTTGTTGTATTGGTGATTCTTGTCATTGGTTTCTTCCCACTTTCTCTTGACTTGTTTCATGTTAGCCTCTTCGGTCGCCTGCTCTTTAATCCTTCCTTCGATCTGGTTCACTAATTTGTGAGCCATTCGACTTGCCTTTTGTATGGAGGCGGGCTCGTGTGAACTCACATCTTCTTGAATTCTTTCCGGTAACCCTTTTACAAATGCGTTGATTTTCTCTTCTTCGTCTTCGAACGTTCGGGGATACAATAGGCACAATTATGTGAATCGTCGTTCGTACGTGGTGATATCGAAACCTTGCATTCGTAATCCTCTAAGCTCTACCTTGAGCTTATTAACCTCGTTTCTGGGATGATACTGCTCGTTCATCAATTGCTTGAATGCTGACTATGGTAGTGCGTAAGCAGCATCTTGTCCTACCTGCTCGAGATAGGTATTCCACCATGTTAACGCCGTACCTGTGAAGGTATGCGTAGCGTACTTAACTTTGTCCTCTTCAGTACACTTACTTATGGAAAACACCGATTCGACCTTCTCGGTCCACCGTTTCAATCCAATTGGTCCTTCGGTTCCATCGAATTCCAAAGGTTTGCAGGCAGTGAATTCTTTGTAGGAGCATCCTACACGATTTCTTGTGAAATTAGTTCCACTGCTAGATCCAGAGTTATTGTTATTTTGCATCGCAGCCTGTACTGCGGCTATGTTTGCTGCAAGGAAAACAAGGAAGTCTTCCTCACTCATGTTCAAGTTCTGACGAGTCGCCGGTGCCATTTCCTTCAAAAACAGCCAAAAGAATTGAGTTAATCATACGGAATATTAAGAGTAGTCAATAGTATTTCGTAGCATAATATGAACTCATTTATAAAAGCTTTTTCTTCATATTAGCGTTTTATAAGTTTAAATTCGGGTACTACCTACCCGTTAAGTTCATACTTAGTAGCTAATATACAATTCAACTACTACAATTCCATATGAAAAACTGATTATAATAATATATCACATATAAATATTCTTCAAACTTACAACATCGCTATATTACATATAACATGAAATATAGTACACTTTGATACATGATAGTTTTGAAGATAAATCTAGTTAATACGCAAGTTGTTCAGCAAAGGAAATAAAGACACGTAATTCATAAGTCCAGAAACAAGTCATGCATTCTGGTTTTACTAAGATGACTTCCCATCCTTGATCTTGTGGAAAGTAACCGTTATGACCATTGGCTATGCAGCATGTTGTATTGTCGTCAAAAGAACGAGGGTTTTGTAATGTCCAACAGCCCGGTAATAATCTAAAAACCTTGTTTCTCACCCCAACTACTGAATCCGTCACTTGTGAGAAGGTTTTATTTAAAAGTTGTAATCCGATGTTCTTTTTCTCACTTAGGTAAGAAGCGAACATCACTAACCCGTAAGTATAACATGCTTCTTTATGTTGCATGTTAGAAGCTCTTTCTAACTCACGAAATCCTATGTTGGGATATGTTGAGTCAAAATAGGTTCTTAACCCGTAGCGTAAAATTGCATTTGGGTTCCCCGCATTTAACGCTTTAAAGAAAACACGGCGTAACTTACGGTCTCCCCAATGTGATATACCCCACCTATCAAAGGAAAGCCTTTTATAAACTAAGGCATTTCCGAAAAGTCTTTCAAATGTTTGACAAGTTAATTTCGCCATAACTAAATGTGCTGATGAATTTTGACCGACTCCAGACAAGATTTCCTCAATCATATCCTCTGGTAGGTCTTCTAAAATATTCGGTTGTCTACCCTTAACGTCCATTTTGTTTTTATACTGTAAAATAGACAAGGATTAGATTCGTAAAAGACAATTAACAAACAATACAAGCAATTTTTACATAGAACATAAAAGGACAAGCACACTACAATACATATAATACACAACATGATTACAACCCTCTAATCTGAATCACTGGTTTCTTCTTCTTCGGACTTGGTTCGTTTTCCTAATTTTCTAGGGATATATGGTGTTCCTCTAATACGAGCCGTCATTTTCCACAATGGTTTAGAAAAACCTGGTGGTTTAAAGGTTCCCGGGTTATTTTTACAATTTAGGAAATACGGACGTTGCCGATACATATAAAGTTCATCGGGGTTGGAATCAGGTTTCTCTACTTTTATACCTTTTCCCTTATTATTTTCTTTTGCTTTATTAAATTGGGTCGAGGTAATTTCTATAACATCATCGGAATCCTCAACGGGATCCGATTCATCGAAAAATTGGTAATCTTCCCAATATTTTGCTTCCTCGGTGGAAACACCATTGACCATTATTGACTTTGGTCCGTTGATTGAGGATTTTCTTTTATTTAATCGATTTACAGTAGGTATCAATATTTCTTCCTCCGTAACCTCTTCTTCTTCCGGTTCCTCATCTTCCGGTTCCTCCTCTTCCGGTTCCTCTTCTTCCGGTTCCTCCTCTTCCGGTTCCTCCTCTTCCGGTTCCTCTTCGGGAATTTGTGAATCTTCCCAAAGTATATTCAACTCTTCATTATTATTAGGTGAGTCGATGGGATTTGTACTAGTGGTAGACATCTATCATACAATATCAAACACATTAAGAGGTTAATATATCACATAATATTTACATGTTAATAATATATAGTTTCCAATAAAAGTGTTAAGCAATCGTTTTTAAAGAAAACACGGTCGAAGTCCAGACTCACTAATGTATCCTAACAAAATCGATAAGACACACTAATGCAAATTTCTAGTTCTCTAAGACCAACGCTCGGATACCAACTGAAATGTCCCGTTCATATTGATTATAAACGTTCCATATTAATTGATTTCGTTGCGAGGTTTTGACCTCTATATGAGACGTTTTTCAAAGACTGCATTTGTTTTTAAAACAAACCATAACCTTTATTTTATCGACAAGGTTTAAAGGACACCACCTAGATTATCAGAAATGATAATCTAAAAATATCACGCTTACACACTACCAATACATATTGGTTTACAATATTAATATGTTACAACAAAGTAAATTTCGAATGCAGTTTTAAACAATATTATTCAAGCATGCTGACTCCAAATCTTGTCCATATATTAGCATGCAACAGCGGAAGCTCTTAATAATCACCTGAGAATAAACATGCTTTAAACGTCAACAAAAATGTTGGTGAGTTATAGGTTTAACCTATATATTTATCAAATCGTAATAATAGACCACAAGATTTCATATTTCAATACACATCCCATATATAGAGATAAAAATCATTCATATGGTGAACACCTGGTAACCGACATTAACAAGATGCATATAGGAATATCCCCTATCATTTCGGGACATCCATCGGACATGATAAAACAACATCGAAGTACTAAAGCATCCGCTACAACGGATGGGGTTTGTTGAGCCCAATAGATCTATCTATAGGATTCGCGTCAATTAGTAGTCTGGTTTACTAATTCTTAGGTTACCAAGTAAAAGGGCATATTCGGCTTCGATCGTTCAACCATAGAAAGTAGTTTCATGTACTTGTGTCTATTTTGTAAATCATTTATAAAACTGCATGTATTCTAATCCCAAAATATTAGATTTTAAAAGTGGGACTATAACTCACTTCCACATATTTTTACTTCGTCAGGAAGTAAAACTTGGCCACTGGTCGATTCACGAACCTATAACAAATATGTACATATATATCAAAGTATGTTCAAAATATATTTACAACATTTTTAATATGTTTTAATGTTTTAAGTTTATTAAGTCAGCTGTCCTCGTTAGTAACCTACAACTAGTTGTCCATAGTTAGATGTACAAAAATAAATTGATATATATTATCTTGACCCAATCCACTACCCAGTGTATACACGCCTCAGGCTAGATCACAACTTAAAGTATATATATTTTTGGAATCAACCTCAACCCTGTATAGCTAACTCCAACATTACTGCATATAGAGTATCTATGGTTGTTCCAAATAATATATATAGATGGGTCGATATGATATGTAAAAACATTTGCATACGTGTCTATGGTATCCCAAGATTACATAATATATTAGAATACATGTATAATACAATATAAGTTAGCTAGGATATGATTTGTATAGAATTGTTACAATATTTCCCGTAGCTACAACAATCAAAAAATATCCAATCTTGTTTTACCCATAACTTCTTCGTTTTAAATCCGTTTTGAGTGAATCAAATTGCTATGGTTTCATATTGAAGTCTATTTTATGAATCTAAATATAAAAAGTATATGTTTATAGTCAGAAATATAAGTTACAAGTCATTTTTGTAAGAGGTAGTCATTTCAGTCGAAAGAACGACGTCTTGATGACCATTTTGAAAAACATACTTCCGCTTTGAGTTTAACCATGATTTTTGGATATAGTTTCATGTTCATAAGAAAAATCATTTTCCCAGAAGAACAACTTTTAAATTAAAGTTTATCATAGTTTTTAATTATCAAACCCAAAACAGCCCGCGGTGTTACTACGACGGCGGATATCCGGTTTTACGGTGTTTTTGGTGTTTTCAGGTTTTAAATCATTAAGTTAGCATATCATATAGATATATAAAATGTGTTTATTTGATTTTAAAAGTCAAGTTAGAAGGATTAACTTTTGTTTGTGAACAAGTTTAGAATTAACTAAACTATGTTCTAGTGATTACAAGTTTAAACCTTCGAATAAGGTAGTTTTATATATATGAATCGAATGATGTTATGAACATCATTACTACATCAGGTCTTGTGGATAAACCTACTGAAAATGAGGAAAATAGATCTAGCTTCAAAGGATCTTTGGATGGCTTGAAAGTTCTTGAAGCAAAATCATGACACGAAAACAAGTTCAAGTAAGATTTCCACTCAAAATAAGATTGTTATAGTTATAGAAATTGAATCAAAGTTTGAATATGAGTATTACCTTGTATTAGAAAGATATATTACTGTAAATAAGAAAGATTTCTTGAGGTTGGATGATCACTTTACAAGATTGGAAGTAAGCTAGCAAACTTGGAAGTATTCTTGATTTTATGAAACTAGAACTTATAGAATTTATGAAGAACACTTAGAACTTGAATATAGAACTTGAGAGATCAATTAGATGAAGAAAATTGAAGAATGAAAGTGTTTATAGGTATTTTTGGTCGTTGGTATATGGATTAGATATAAAGGATGTGTAATTTTGTTTACATGTAAATAAGTCATGAATGATTACTAATATTTTTGTAATGTTATGAGATATTTCATGCTAGTTGCTAAATGATGGTTCCGACATGTGTTATGTGACTCACATGGGCTGCTAAGAGCTGATCATTGGAGTGTATATACCAATAGTACATACATCTAAAAGTTGTGTATTGTACGAGTACGAATACGGGTGCATACGAGTAGAATTGTTGATGAAACTAAACGAGGATGTAATTGTAAGCATTTTTATTAAGTAGAAGTACTTTGATAAGTGTCTTGAAGTCTTTAAAAAGTGTATGAATACATATTAAAACACTACATGTAAATACATTTTAACTGAGTCGTTAAGTCATCGTTAGTCGTTACATGTAAATGTTGTTTTAAAACCTTTAGGTTAACGATCTTGTTAAATATTGTTAACCCATTGTTTATTATATTTAAAGATATGTTAAATTGTTACATTGTCATGATATTATGATATATAATATATCTTAGTATGATATATATACAGTTAAATGTCGTTACAACGATAATCATTACGTATATGTCTCGATTCGAAATCATTAAGTTAGTAGTCTTATTTTTACATATGTAGTTCATTGTTAATACACTTAATGATATATTTACTTATAATTTAACATAATTAACCAAGTATATTAATATCTTAATATGATTCATATGTACTTAGTAAGACGTTGTTATAACGATAATCGTTATATATATCGTTTTCGAGTTTCTTAATTAAATAGTCTCATTTTTATGTATATAACTCATTGTTAAAATACCTAATGAGATACTTACTTATCATAATATCATGTTAACAATATATATAACCATATATATGTCATCATATAGTTTTTACAAGTTTTAACGTTCGTGAATCACCGATCAACTTGGGTGGTCAATTGTCTATATGAAACCTATTTCAATTAATCAAGTCTTAACAAGTTTGATTGCTTAACATGTTGGAAACACTTAATCATGTAAATAACAATTTCATTTAATATATAAACATGAAAAAGTTCGGCTCACTACATTGAAGGGGGGAGAAGAAGAAGAAGAATCAAAAACTTACACTTTTTAGAAAGAGAAAGACTAGAGAGAAGATAAGAGAGTAAGTGTGTGTAAATTGCAAATGAGATCAAGTATAAAATGGGTGAAATAAGGCTTGTATTTATAGGTGGTGAGGGTGAGGGTGAGGGTGGGTGGTGGTGGCCGTAGGTTTTCAAGGGGACAAGGGGGACACCTTTTTCACTTTTTGGTTGGTGGTTGTCTAAAGTTGGTGCTTATGTTAGGATCCCATGCAACATTATGGATAATGCTTAACAAAAATGCTAGTATATTCTCTCTAATAAATGGGCATTTGTCTCACATTATTATAGGTCACTAGTCACTAATAATTGGGCTAATTAAATAGTCCATTAACTAGTGTAGGGTGGGCTAAAATCCTGCAAGGTAGAAAGTCCAAAAAGACTAACTAGTGTGCTCTAGTAAATTACTAAGCGTAATTAAGCATCCAAAAACTCAAGTAATTGTTATTATAAAATAACAATTAGTGTTTCGTAGTCATAATATTCCGATTAAAACCAAAGTTAAACGTGTAGCGAAATACATAGCTCGTTTTAAACGTCAAGTGACACCAACGGTTGTAAAAGCTTTCGGGGATCAAGTTAAGTGATTACACACTTAATAGCTTGTTGTAAGATATTAACCAAAGTAATTAATCATTAAATAAGATCCCAGAGCATAAACTAGATCAGTACACACATATACGCAGTTTCGTGAAAGCACAAAGCGCAAAAGCAAGTCGAAAAAGCCGGGTCGTTACAATCTTCATATGCGAAGACTTTCGTTTGTTGTTTGCGAAACGCCTTCTTAACTGACACCATAATATCGTTGTCTTCGGCTCCACTAGGCCAATGCTTAACAAGTTTTTCATAAAGTGCGACAAATAGCTTGATATTTTTGGCCATCTTGGTCCACTTGCCCGATATTTGATCCATACGCCTTTGTTACCTTACTTTAGAGTTGTAATCTTGTCGGACGGTCCCCCAAAATGAACTATGTGTTTGGGAGTTTCCAATATTGGGATTTAAAGTAGCGCGCATCCAACACTCGGCCAAAATCCTACTTTCCTTGTCCGACCACATAACCTTTGCCCTTTTTTCTTTTTTAGGGGCGACAGTTTCTTGTGTTTCTTCGATCTCCTCAATATCGGGTTGTGTTTCTTGTACTTCATCGGGTTCGTCTTCTTCTAGTAATGTGTCAAACGTAGGTATGTAAGGACTTTGAGGTTGGTTGTTTTGAGGCGTTTGTGGTTGGTTATATTGACTTGTTTGTGGTTTGTTATATTGAGATGTTTGATAGTGGGGATTAGTGAGGTAATGAGGTATGGAAAATGAATTCACAGCCCAATTATTTAGTTGATGATATTGGAGATATTGCATATTCATTGGAGATTGATGGGGATTTTGATGAATTTGATGAAGCGTGTTTTGAAGGACCGACTGGCACATATCTTCATCAACGAGATGAAGAAGTTGTTGTTGTTGTTGTTATTGTTGTTGTTGTTTTTGTTTTTGTTTTTGATTTTGATTTTTTTTTGTTGGAAGACATGTTGATGAAGTTGATGGAGATTAAAGTGAAGATGAAGGTGATAGAAGTTGATGAGAATGAGAGTTGAATGTTGGTGAAAATAAGATAGATGTAGGTGTTTATAAATGCGATTGTAGTTGTGAAAAAAAGTCAGTAGCCGTTTGAAAAAAATGGCCATTAACTTTGTTTTGGTCCGTGATCATAATTGTCATACCTTAGCAAAATGAAGGGCGCTGGTTAGAGGGCGGCTCTATTCACGGACCGATATTAGTGGTCTGACCGTCGATTCACGAATTTGACGAAGATGTCAACGCGAATTGATATTTATTATTACCGTCATTGCCATAACCATAACCATTTCAATTATTGCTAAAGATATGTACAAAGTTGATGACCTTCAACAACATTTACAATAAATGTAGTTGAAAGTGTAGTCTTGCTCATCAAAATGACCAAAAGTATCATTTAAATTTACATAAATACAACAAAAACCACTCCTAGACTTAGGTTGAAGACAATGAATAAAAATATTCACAAACTAAAACAAAAGTACAGTTCATAGTTGTGTTATTTGTTTGAGACTTCCAATACAATTGTTTTGATATTTATTTATCTATTTATCTATCTATCTATTCTTCTATCTATCTATCTTACACACTAAAGGAAGTGCTCCTTTTGGTCGTATTACTCCATTAAAAGCATTCAAACAACAAACACAATCACCATCCAAATTTTCAATTAACCACTCTCACTTTAGATAAATAATTGTTACTTTTTCCCATAATTATAGTTTTACCCTTTCATATAGGATTTTATATCTACCTTTCAAATTAATAGAATATCTAACAAAAAATTCCACCCAATTTTTTGACGGAATAATCTTTTTTCTCGCCTCGAGTTAGGTTTCTCCGTTATCACCGTTCAACTCAAAATAATTTTATGCACAAAACACAACTAACTATATTCAAAACGGGGTTTTTTATGAAAACATATACTCCATATACAATAAATAAATAAACTCAACTTATTATAACGAGTTGATTGTTATAGCAACTGATAAGTTCATGAGTTGGTAAAAGAAACGATATGAGTTCGAGTCCTTCTGACCCCTCTTTTTTTTCTTTTTTTTCGCAATTTTTTTTTTCTCAGTTATCACTCAACATTAGTTTTATAAAAATGTGTTAGAATATTCCGCCGTAACGCGCGGACCAAAATTTTTCTAGTTACAACTAACACTAAGATTAAAAAGACAAAACCAGATTGTAAGAGACGACATTCGTGCATCAATAGAAATCAGCCAATTTGCACATGGCCACACAACCATCTCGCTTACAATAGCACTTTAATTTAATTTTTTAACGTACTAAAACAGCAATACTCTAATTGATACAGTAGTTTCTAGTCTAGACCCACAAATACTCTCTTAAATATCATTCTGAACTCATTGACCTTGTTAATCAAATAAAACAAAAATGAGCGAATAAAAGTGAAAATATATATATAGCCTATATCGGAACAAATCATTTATGTATATAGCCTACATCGGAATACAAATGAAAGTATATAACCCATTTGTTGCCATATAAAAATAAAAAAATGTAAAAAAATTGATTTTGCCGGTTCAGCAAGTTACCGGTCACCAATAGCCTACATTATAACACTTTTTGAAAGTATGTGACCTATACTGATAATTTATTTAATATATAGCCTATATTAGAACAAAAGTGAAATTATATAGTGTATTTGTAGCTTTAACCCATATAAATATTATGAATGTACCTACGTACATTCCAATCTAAGTATAAAGAATATTAGTCGTAGCTAATATAAATATATAGTGTATATACAATGCAAATTGTAAACCAAGTATCTTCTGTCCAGGGATGACAATGGATCGGATATGGATCGGGTAATGTCGTATCCATATCCATATCCATTTAGGTTTTGTTCATCCATATCCATATCCATATCCATTTAGTTTCAGGTCATCCGTCCATATCCATATCCAGTGAATTAAGCGAGTTAGTGGATATCCAATGGATATGAATAAGAATGTTATAATGTTTACTAATATGCGATTAAAACAAAAGCGTAGTATATCAAAAATAGTTATAACATGACATAATCAAATTCTATCCATAAAATTGTGTAATCTTTGTCGAAGATATAACAAAATTTGTTAAATTTACTACAAAACATAAATTATGAAAAATTAAATATGAAGTTTGTAAGTTTATTTTGTTAGATATACATGTTTTGTTGTTATATATTATAATTATTTCATTATAGGGTTGAAAGGAAAATGTAATTATAACGGTAAATGAGCTTGTAATAGTAAATATGTAAGTATATATCTATATTTATGTATTTGTATATGTATTTCGGGTGATAATAGATATATTCATGGATGAAAATTTTCATCCATGTCCATATCCATATCCAATTAGGTTCATTCACATCCGTATCCATATCCATTTACGTTCAACCATATCCATCATGAAGCGAGTGGATCGGGTGAATATCTATTTGATCGGGTGGACATTGTCATCCCTACTTCTGTCAATAGCTTATTACACCAGTAATTACCATTATTACAAGATAATGGTTGACACTATAGAGATTTAAATTCAAATCACTAACACAGTAACACCACACCATTATTCATCACAAGGTAATTTAACACCATTATTCATCACAAGGTAATTTAATAGTTGGCGTTCTCATATCCTTACAAGTGATTTCAAATTAAGATGTTACTAGCAACACATTTTGAATCGACTAACAAAAACAAAAACAAAAACGATCATGGAATACATATGTAAGTTGCATACTTTTGAGTAAACCATCACAAGATAGTTATGTAGTTTGGGGTCATGATATTCTTGCAAGAAATCGCGTGTTTGAATCTTATGGACTTACGGTTGCCTGGATGAGTTGAAAATTGTCAAGAAGTAATTCGGCTGGGTCACATATATTAGAGTATGAAGTCGGAATACTCGTAATCTCGAGTAACCCCAAAAAAAAAAAACCCTTATAACTTGTGACTAAACATAATCAATATTTTCAAATAACTTAAACATGAAAAATCTCATATATTTCACTTAAAAAATTTGTAAATCTGTTTCATTTCCCTTTTAGTTTTGTACTAGAAAAAGTTGCCCGCACGATGCAACGGTGCATTTCGGGTTGCATATTCATATTTACCCTAACGTTATTATTTACAGAATTAAAAACGCGTTATTACGGGTGTATTTGAATACACATAGTTATTACATAGTATACCTAATGGTCTGCTCGTTTTTACGTCATGAAGATTACCCAAAAAAATGAAGCGGATTTGTCGATACGATATACGTAGTAGTTAGTTTGAGTTGTTTATTATATGTGTGTGTATATGTATGAAAGGTTGCCCGAAATATTTACCGTTTTGTAAAATACGTTTTGTTTCGCGTACAGTTAGTTGCGTTGTGTTCGTAAAATTATTTCGAATTAAACGGTGGTGTCGAAAAAAGTTAATGTATGGCGAGCGAGAAGATATGTCCCGTTAAGAATTTTGGTGGAGTTTATTTAAGAATTTTTATTGAAATTATAGATTTGCATGTTGGCCCCCTGTTTTGGGGTTTGAAATGTAAATTGGAAAACTTTTTAGGGGGTGTTTATGTATTTTTTTGGTTGTCGTTTGGTGGTGATGTCACGATTAAATTTACCATATGTTTTAGTATATAGATAGATAAATAAATAAATAAATAAAAAATAAATAAATAAATTGTACGAGTCAATAACATTTTGAATCAGTTAAATGGTGGAGTGTAACAATGTTTTTGCGATGATATAGAATATAGAATTAAGCTATAAAAGATTTAAAATCTAATTGAGATATAGATTGACATAACTCATAAGTGTCGTTTATTTTTAAAGTGTTTTTGTCTGGCCTAAAGATCTGTATGGTGAATAGTGAATACTATTTGTTTTGATGTATACAAAATAACCTAATCATGTATGCAATACATAGAAGCAAAATTTCAAATCTGCAAATTTGCAAACATAATAAAACATTATTTTATCTTGTGTCTTTTGAAAAACAAACTAATGTTTACGAACGCGCAAACATAAGACTTAACAAAATCTGCATACCGGAAAAGAAACAACACTACAGTCTTTAGTCAATATTAACAAGATTTGTCAATCCATTTGATGATAACAATTGAGCACTACAAACCATCCAGGCATAGCCTGGGTGGCCACCAGGACTTCCAATGAAGCAAGAGGTCACGGGTTCGATTCCCTTCAAGGCAAATACTTTGGGGCGAGCTCCATTTAGTGATTGATTGACTAGAGGATGCTTTGCCTGGTAGCGGTGGAGGCCTGTCTTGCCGTTTACCCGGGGTTTACCAACTAGAGGGGAGCCATTATGGCTCGTGGGGTTCCTCGTAAAAAAAAAAAAAAAAAAAAACAACAACAATTGAGCATTACCAAAATCAACATTACACTACTGTTAGAATAAATAACCATAAACATCGACTGACATAAAAATAATTATACTCTTATTTTCAAAATTCATAAACGTATAATTCGATAAAAAAAAATATATCGTAAAAATTGAAATTTTCAGCAAAAAATAAACACATATATTAATACGAGGGAAACTTTCAGAGATGAAATACCTAAAAGAACACCGTATACACAAACAACAAAAAAGAAACATCACCCGAAACAAACCACCTGTGTAGAACACATAATTTAATAAGAAACCAAAGCATAAACATAAGAACATCAACAAAGAAAGAAACCACCCCACCAAAATGAAATTATAAACCTAGGACCAAAATAAAAACATAAAAGTCGAGATAATACAACATAAGCCAAGACGACTATCCCGAAGGGCCGACCCCATCACCACGACCATCCTTGAACTAACCTAGTTTCTCTGCAGCCAAGCTAACCTTCTTAATCTTCGAGACATGTTTGATGAGTATCCTCTAGGGATGAGCACGAATACCAGAATACCGATACCAAACCGGTACCGTACTGGTACCGAAACATGTACCGATAGGGCTTCGGTATCGGTTTTTAGTTTGAGGGTTTTTCGGTCTCGGTACTAATCGGTTCGGTACGGGTTCGGTACCGGTAATACCGATTCGGGTACCGATTTATATAAGTAGCCAATATTTGTGGACAAATGTTTCTTCTTTTTCCTTTTTTTTTTTTGGCAAAATACATAGTATATATATAAATAAAAGATCCAAAAGATCCAGTGGTGTTACATCAATTACATTGTCGTACATTGGATGAATTGAAACTTGCGTCCGACAAAAAACGCATTGACCAACATCTAACTATTACAAATTTCATAAAGTAACAAATAAACAGCTCGGAACATACCCCGGCGCATAAATAAAAATTGTGATGTGACATAACCACTGACCTAGACATTCAGACCAAAAAACAACCACCCCGAACCAAAGTAAGCAACGCTAACCGCTCATCACGCCCCCTCAATCAACAACCCCTACCCACATTGGACAAAACCTGCCACAAAATCGTCCGCCGGGCAACCCAAGAACACCCGCCTCGAGACCGCAACCAAAAAACCAAAGAGATCTCTCGTTAGCCAGCCAAACCGAGAGAAACCAAACGAATCACTCAGAAACCGTAGCTCGTTGAAACCCTACCTGCGGATAGTTGAGAAGCAACCGAGAAACACCACCCCCGAGAACCATTTTATTGGCGCTTAGTAGTAAAACCACTAAGGCAGCAACAACGCCGGAACGATCCGTACTAAAACCGAAGACGAGGTAGATGGAACGAGCGACACGGGACAAGACTATCCGCACGAACGAAGGAGCCTAACCAAAATCTAAGAACAACCCCTGACCACAAAGGTAGTATCACCTACCCGAGAAAATTTGACCACCAACCAAGGTTGGCGGAGCACCGACAACCGACCACCCAACCACCCAGACTATGGCAGACGAGGGAGAGAGGGAACAGGAAAGGAAGCAAGGAAAAAGAAAGGAAAGAGTAGGCACCGGACTCACCAAAACGAATAACAAACAGAAGTGGTCACGGCAGATGCCGCCACCGGAAGCCAATCACCACGGAAAACCCATCGGCCACAGAAAAAATGCCATTTTTGAAAAATAGAAAAAAGACCTCCGGTTAACCGGAGGAAAAAACTCCGAAATCCACCATATCTCGGTCAAGAGGAACAGATCAAAGCCAAAAAAGAACCAAAAGCACCAAGAAGGTTACCTGAACCGCTGCAGAGGTTCATCACACACCTCGCCGCCTGTAAACGGAAAAGAAGCCGGATCTTGGAATCTGTGCCGGAGCTAAAAACACACGAAAACACCCAAATCGACAGAAATCACCAGATCCGTACCAAGGTTGAACGAAGGAGCACATAAAGTCCAAACAGGGCTTTCGCCGCCTGTGTTCGCCGTCAACGATGGTGCTTCGTCGGAGAAGATCAGTCAACAGCAGAAATTCGAACGGAGAAGATGATGGAGATGAAGGGAAAGAAAAGAAAACGATAAAGGTTCATCGAACCACCGGCGAGAAGCCGGTGGCCGGAAAGAAGATTAGAATGACGGAACCAAGGAGAAGAAAAAGGGACGAGATGTTTTTTGTAGAGAAAGGGACGGGGTTAAAGCCAAAAATAGGCTACAAACTTACACAAATGTACCGATTTCGCCTACAAACTCATTTCCGTCCTACTGTCGTCTACAAACTTATAAAAAATGTGCTGATGTTAACATTTCGTTACCGGTTACATGCTGAACCGGTAAAGTTAATTATTTAACTTTTTTTATTCATTTTATATGTCCCGATGTCGCCCATATACTTTCAGTTGTGTCCCGATGTCGCCCATATACTTTCAGTTGTGTCCCGATGTCGCCCATATACTTTCAGTTCTGTTTCGATGTATCACCGACGTGTCATGACTACTTAGAAGCCACGTAATAAACTATTTTGATTGACGGTTAAAAAAAGTATTTTGTTTATATTAGCACATTTTTTATAAGTTTGTAGGTGACAGTAGGACGGAAATGAGTTTGTGGGCGACATCGGTACATTTGTGTAAGTTTGTAGCCTATTTTTGACTTTAACCCAAAGGGACGATGTGATGACCCGGAAATTTCCGACCAAATTTAAACTTGATCTTATATGATTTCAATACGATAAGCAAAGTCTATTTAATTGAATCTCAAAATTTTTGAACTGTTTCATATATTCAATTGACCTTTGACCATTCTCGATGATTCACGAACAACTATTTATATATATATATATATATATATATATATATATATATATATATATATATATATATATATATATATATATATATATATATATATATATAAATATAAATATTGAATGATGTTCTTCTTCGTTCTTTTATGGTCAAAAGAACACAATCATAGATATAATCACATCACCACTTTAATCTTATTTCATCTAAATTAGGGGCCAATTTGAATAGTGATACATATTTATATATGATTTCTTTTTTGCTACATAACAGACACACATACAGCACATAACACACATGCATGAACATGACACATCACATTTGATTTTCCTTTTACCCGATCACTGTTCTCCTCTTCAATTAATCACATGCTTTACTATTGAATTATATTAAACTATTGTTAAAGTAATTATGTAATCTATGATTTCAATTTTATGAATAAGAGGTACTGTACAATTCTTTTCAATCACTCAATCCACACATTTAATATAACCTACATACGAATAGATATGGAGGCACATATATCTACTCCCTTTCTCTCATCCACTAGCATAAGCACAAATAAATCTTCACGAGATTTACTATATCAATAAGTGGATACTTTTAAATGCAAGTGGGACTCTTTGATTTTACAACTCTTCTATATATATATATATATATATATATATATATATATATATATATATATATATATATATATATATATATATATATATATATATATATATATAATATACATATGAAAATGAATATGGATTTGTACACCAAATTAACACATTCATCACCTCTTTTCTCCCTTTGTGTTTTAATCTGAAAGACACCACCGAGACACCTGCAATCTCCGGCCATCATCACCATGTATAACCACAAATACCATCACTCGTTTCTAATGCTACGGTTTCCTTTCTAATTCTATAGCTAAACCGAGACCAAACTAGCACCAAGAACCATCTAAACCGTCAACCCAAATTATTCTGTGCTGCTGCTATGTCTCCACTAATCGCCATCTTCTGTTTCATGATCACCACCTTCTCTTGTGTGATTGATTACTATGTTTGTTTATGTTTCAACTGAAACCAACAAAAACTGCTCCTGTTTGTGTATATTTCTTTTTCAACGAAAACCTGCAATTGCCACTTTAATGTTTCTATTTCGATAACTATCACACACCACTTAACCCATTGTTTCAATCACCACCACCGTTCCTTTTTATTTCTGTTTTGCAGCATTACCAAGACCACCCTCATAACCATATTAGCAACCGTAAACCACTAACCACCATACTAAAACACCAACACAAAAACACACATAAAATAACTAGTCATTACTATTATTATTCAATTTTAATCCCCACCTCATCAAAACCGTCCATATTTTTCTCTTTCTGTGATTCGACAAACTGCAGCCTTTTACTGCTGTAAACCACAAAGTCGACAGCTACAGCTACCAATATGCCGTTACCTTCTGTTTTTGCACAAAACCAAAACCACACCCATTGAAACACACCAACAATCAAGCTACTGCTGTTCAACTATCCTCTATTGCTATTTGAAGTAATCAAACCACCATCATCGATCAATAAACACCATTACAAACCAATGATGTTTCGTTTTGTTTTCTGTTCGGCTGATACCCAAACATAATCCAAGCTTAATCTACTACTAATATTGAACCTTCTCTTCTTCCCATGCTCGACACAACCATCACCAGCACCCATCAAAGTCCTAAATTGATCACCACTTTCTTATAACTGCTCGATCATCAAACATCACCACTGCTTTTGTTTTTTTCTGTTGTTGTACGATGATGATGATTATGATAATCAAATGATAATCGATGTACATGATAATAGATATTAAGATATATGATGATGATGTTAAAAGATGATGATTTAGTAAATATTATATGATGAACCGATACCCACCTATTATTCCTTTTGAATATTAAATTCTCAAAACTTTATTAAAAGTGCCGATAGTTTATCTGTTAGATATTAATGAAAATAAATGCATCGTGAGCCGTTAAAGTTCGAATATATATATAAAAAAAAAAGAAAACAACACAAACAGAAACCCTACCTGTTACCCATGTCGGTTAGAAAAATCGTGGCCAAGAATTCGGTTTTTAAGTATTTTCAATTGCAACCGGGACATGCACATTGGATTGTGCTACTAGTTGGGTCGAACTCTAGCTATTGATGGGCCGAGTTCCTTTTTCCTTTTCTATTAGGCCGAGTTATCTTATTGTCTATTTGGGCTTGTGTATATGGGATTGGGCCGAGAGAATTGGGTCAGGATACAGGAATGGAGACGGGATATAAAGATTAGTAAGTTGAAAAGATGATGATTAGGAACATGAAGTTATGATTCGCAAGATAGTATATGTGACAACCCGGAAATTTCCAACCAAATTTAAACTTTAATCTTTATATGTTTCCGACACGATAAGCAATATTTGTTAACTTAAATTGCAAGAATTTTAAACTATGTTCATACATTCATTCAACCTCGACCAAGTTCCAACTATTCATGAACCATTAAACGAATATGATTATATATGTATATGTGTATATATATTATAACTTGAAACGTAAACAAAATATTAGATTAAATACTTTATATGATTGTATCTGTTTCAAAATGTTTATCAATGGAATTAGAAGATAAGATCAAATGATTGAATTATCAGATATATTGAATTATGATTACAAGTCTCTGTTGAAAGGCCCACGTTGATTTGAGAAATCTTTCCATTTTAACAATATTCGGAAAATGGTAAAGTGATTTATAAATAAGAACAAATTGTCAATCATTGAGAACTAGACAAAGGATAGTGGAAGATTGAATCTCATAAAGACTCGATTGATCTATTTAGTTTCAAACGTACAAAAACGTTTTCAGTTTAAAAAGAACTTTATTATTAAAACGTATATAACTTTTATAAATATCTAGAACCACTTTTAACAACTCATTACTTAACTAGTATGACAAAGATAACGATATTTATATTTATATTTTATTTTATTAAATATATATAACGATTTAAATTAATATTATATATATTTATATGCGTATTATACGTACATAGTTTTATACTTTTACTATACTTAAACTTTACCTTTACTTTATTTTTACTTTACTTTAACTTTAATAATTTACTTTAATAATTCATACTTTAATAATTCACTTTAATAATTCATACTTTAATAATTCACTTTAATAATTCATACTTTAATAATTCACTTTAATAATTCATACTTTAATAATTCACTTTAATAATTCATACTTTAATAATTCACTTTAATAATTCAAAAATCTATTATAAATAGAATTAAATAGGTTTCATTATTTCATAGAAACTTGAAAATATTTTTCTATAAACTCTCTCAATCGATTTACATATATATATTTACTCCGTATTATTTCAAGATATTATTAGTATACATAAAATATTACGACGGAGTGCTGTCCGAGTGATTTCGAAATTGTTTTTCGAGTAGGATAGGATTAAGGAAATTATGGGTTGTAGCTCTGGAGGTGATTGAGTATGGTTCATGGGTATGCTCGTGAGGTCAATATAGTGTTTATCATTTCCGTTGCGTCTACGTACCTTTCCTGCAATATTGAATCTCAATATTAATACGTGAGTACTCATAATTTAACTTTTACATACTAATAGTGTATCCCTGACTAGTGCTCGAGTATTTAGGATTATGCATGCTTGTACTTTTGATATTGCCCTTAGACAGGTTAGGTTGAATATTGAATTAGTTACACTTACGGTTGAGATAAGGTATAAGATATGCATGTCCTTGGAAAGCTAGCGAAAAATTAAGAACTTTTCCTTTAGATATCGAATGGTTTCGATGAACGGATTAGAAGTTATAATCAATTGAATTTTCGATATTTTTATTAAAAATGATTATTATTATCGTCTTTTTTTATCGTCGTTATAGTTTTATCTTATTATTATCATTATTATTATCTTAATCAATAAAAGGGATTTATCATTAAAAATTGTTATTTTTTTTTATTATTACTATCGTTATTATCGTTAAAGTTATAATTAGTATTATTATTATTATCCAATTATTATTATTATTATTATTATTATTATTATTATTATTATTATTATTATTATTATTAGTATTATTATTATTATTATCATTATTAATATATATATCATTATTTAAAAATGGTTATTGTTATTGTTATTATTATTATTACTATATTATCATTAAGATAATTATTAGTATTATCGTTAATAATGTTATAGTAACTATCATTATTAATATTAGTGTAATTAAAATAAATATTTGTAACACCTAATTATTTTGATTACTATTATTATCATTATTATGAACACGATATAAAAGACGATTAAAAGCTATTAAACGAAAAGATTAGGAAATAATGAGTAAGAGTATCATGATGAAATTAAAATATTATAAGATATTGATTTAGATAAAATTATCGTTCTTATTATTTTTATCATTACTATTATTATTAAAAGTATCGTTAGTATTAAAACTATCATTTTAAAAAAAATTATCATTTTAATAGAAATGTCATTGTTACTATAAAATATCATTATTATTATTATTTTAAATAGAATTATTATTTTAAAGATAATATTAAAAATAATCGTAAATATTAAAGTTATCATAATTAGAATTATCGGTTTATCATAATGTCATCTTAGTAATTATAAATATTGATATTTTTATAATAATAATAATTATTATAAAATAATACAACTTTTACTTACTATCATTATAGATAATATTTTATCAAATAAATATGTGATAAAAACATATTTTACTACGTTTAATAACTTACTTTAATAATACCTATCATATTATCTTTATGATATTAAATGAACCCTATAAATTTTATTACTTAATATATATAAAAGTATATTTTATTACATAAATTTAATATAAAATTTTATTTATTAATAAATAAATTATATTATTACTCTAATAAATCTTTTAAAAATATTTAAAAATATAAAACGACGATATTTAAACTATATATTAATCATGTATAGATTTTTGGAAATTATTTTGAGTCAAATTTACTTTTGTTGACTTTTGCATATTAGTCTCGAGCATTAGGATTGTGGTACACTATGACTTGACCTAATTTGTTAGACAAATATTGACCAACACATAATTATATATAATTAATTTAGGTTCGTGAATCCGAGGCCAACCTTGCACTTGTTCAATGACGTTATATGTATTTTTACTACGAAATACAGTATGGTGAGTTTCATTTGCCTTTTTACCCTTTATATTTTTGGGACTGAGAATATATGCGCTTTTATAAATGTTTGACGAAATAGACACAAGTAATTGAAACAACATTCTATGGTTGAATTATCGAAATCGAATATGCCCATTTTTATTAAAGTCTGGTAATCTAAGAATTAGGGAACAAACACCCTAATTGAAGCGAATCCTAAAGATAGATCTATTGGGCCTAACAAACCCCATCCAAAGTACCGGATGCTTTAGTACTTCGAAATTTATATCATGTCCGAAGGAGGATCCCGGAATGATAGGGGATATTCTTATATATATCTAGTTAATGTCGGTTACCAGGTGTTCACCATATGAATGATTATTTTTGTCTCTATGCATGGGACGTATATTTATGAGAACTGGAAATGAAATTCTTGTGGTCTATTAAAATAATGGAAATAAATGATTATGATAAACTAATGAACTCATCAACCTTTTGGTTGACACTTTAAAACATGTTTATTCTCAGGTGTTAAAGAAATCTTCCGCTGTGCATTTGCTCATTTTAAAGATATTACTTAGAGTCTTTCATAGCATATTTCGAAGAACGTTGCATTCGAGTCATTGAGTTCATCAAAGATTATTATTAAATCAATTTATAGTTGGATAGTGGATATTATGAAATGGTATGCATGCCTGTCAATTTTCAATGTAAAGAAAGTTTGTCTTTTAAAAATGAATGCAATGTTTGTAAAATGTATCATATAGAGGACAAATACCTCGCAATGTAATCAACTATTGTGAATCGTTTATAATGTATATGAACGGGTCCTTTCAGTATACATGATTATGATTGTGGATGATTATCGTGATATTAATCAGAAATGAAGAGATAGACGAGTGGTTAGAGGTTGATGTCGGTGAGCGAGAGGTCTTAGGTTCAAACCCGTCTTGGTGCAATTCTTTTTGAAAAAAGCTTTAGAAGGTAGTTGTTACTTTTTATTATTATTATTATTATTATTATTATTATTATTATTATTATTATTATTATTATTATTATTATTATTATTATTATTATTATTATTATTATTATTATTATTATTATTATTATTATTATTATTATTATTATTATTATTATTATTATTATTATTATTATTATTGTCATTATTATTATTATTATTATCATTTTTATTATTATTATTGTTGTTAATATTATTGTTATTATTAGTTATTATTATTATTACTAGTATAATAGTTATTAGTATTATTATTTTTACCAATAAAAGTAGTAGATACCCTTTTAGTATTATTATCAAAATTATAATTACAAGTATGATTATCATTATTATTATTCTTATTACCAATACTATTATCATTATGAGTATAATTAGTATAAGTGTTATTATTGTTATCATTAAAGGATTATTATTATTATTATCATGAAAATGATATAAGTTATCACTAATTTCATTAATATTAGTATTAATATCACTTTTGTAACTAGTATTATTATTATTATTACTAAATAAAAATATCATTATTAACAATAGCATTATTGTTATTAATATTATCATTTTTTTAGTTATTATTATTATTATTATTATTATTATTATTATTATTATTATTATTATTATTATCAATATTATTATTATTATTAAAATTTTTATGATTATGAAAATAAAAGGTTTTTAAAGATATTACTAAAGTCAAAAGTATAAAAATAATGATTTCATATAAAAAAATATATTCAAATTACATAACTTAACTATAATAATATTTCTATATATAAAATGAAAATATATAAATAAATAATGAAACTTAAAAATTATTAAATATAACAAATACATCATTAATAAAAATATAGATTTATTCGATTACGAGTAAATGTTTTAATATATATATGAATGATATAGGTTCGTGAATCCGAGGCCAACCCTGCATTGTTCAGTTTCGTCGTATGAATATTTTTACTACAATATTTTGTAGAGTGAGTTTCATTTGCTCCCTTTTTAAATGCTTTTGCAATATATATATTTTTTGGACAGATAATACATGCGCTTTTATAAATGTTTTACGAAATAGACACAAGTAATTGAAACTACATTATATGGTTGAATGGATCGAAGCCGAATATGCCCCTTTTAGCTTGGTAGCCTAAGAATTAGGGAACAGACCCTGTAATTGACGCGAATCCTAAAGATAGATCTATTGGGCCCAACAAGCCCCATTCTGGAATTTGGAATGCTTTAGTACTTTGAAAATTATCATGTCCGATGGGTGTCCCGGAATGATGGGGATATTCTTATATGCATCTTGTTAATGTCGGTTACCAGGTGTTCAATCCATATGAATGATTTTTGTCTCTACGCATGAGACGTATATTTATGAGAAATGAAAATGAAAATCTTGTGGTCTATTAATGTAACATCCGTGTTACATCCGTCCCACATCGGTTGGAGAGGGGAACGAAGCATGCCTTATAAGGGTGTGGAGACCTTTCCTAGCATGACACGTTTTAGGACCACAAGCACAGCAGATCTCATGAGAACTCTGCAGTTAAATGTGCTCAGGCGAGAGCACTACTAGGATGGGTGACCTCCTGGGAAAGTGCTCGTCGTGTGTGGTTGCCAAGAAAAATCCGTGCGCCTACGGGCAAAGCGGACAATATCATGCTACGGGGAACGTGTTACCTGGGATATTACAGATGGTATCAGAGCCAGACCCCGGACCAAACATGCACAGCGAGGACGCTGTGTCCCGTTAGGGGGGAGGATTGTAACACCCATGTTACATCCGTCCCACATCGTTTGGAGAGGGGAACAAAGCATGCCTTATAAGGGTGTGGAGACCTTTTCTAGCATGACGCGTTTTGGGACCACAAGTGCAGCAGATCTCATGAGAACTCTGCAGTTAAGCGTGCTCAGGCGAGAGCACTACCAGGATGGGTGACCTCCTGGGAAAGTGCTCGTCGTGTGTGGTTGCCAAGAAAAATCCGTGCGCCTACGGGCAAAGCGGACAATATCATGCTATGGGGAACGTGTTACCTGGGATGTTACAATTAAAATGATGAAAATGATTGATTATGATAAACTAATGAACTCACCAACCTTTTGGTTGACACTTTAAAGCATGTTTATTCTCAGGTATGAAAGAAATCTTCCGCTGTGCATTTGCTCATTTTAGAGTTATATTA
This sequence comes from Rutidosis leptorrhynchoides, assembly GCF_046630445.1. Lineage (NCBI taxonomy): Eukaryota > Viridiplantae > Streptophyta > Magnoliopsida > Asterales > Asteraceae > Rutidosis > Rutidosis leptorrhynchoides. The sequence continues at coordinate 693,528,503 of NC_092335.1, forward strand.
CTTGGAGTCATTCATGACATATTCCAAAAGACGTTGCATTCGAGTCTTTGAGTTTATCAAGATTATTATTAAGTCAATTATAGTTGTATAGTGGATATTATGAAATGGTATGCATGCCGTCAACTTTCGTTGGAAAGAAAGTTTGTCTTTTAAAAACGAATACAATGTTTGTAAAATGTATCATATAGAGGTTAAGTACCTCGCGATGTAATCATATGTTATTGTATTCGTTCTTATGGATTAGGACGGGTCATTACATGTGGTATGAGAGCGGTGGTCTTAGCGAACCAGGTCTTGCATTAGTGTGTCTAACTGATAGTTGTTTAGATGCATTAGTGAGTCTGGACTTCGACCATGTCTGCATGTCAAAAGTTTTGCTTATCATTTCTAGTCAGAAATCATCTGCTTATCATCCTTAGGAAATTACCTGCTTATCATTCTTAGTCTAGACATGTCTTACTACCTCTATTGCATAGACAGTGTATAGATAAATTCATATCTTAGCGTATCTGTTATTGTTACCTTTGCCTGACAGCTTCCGTAGATTCCTCCGTAACTTATGGGATTTTAGTATTATATATGCATATGTAAATTATGTATTGAAGGGTACTAATCTACATCCTATAATCTACTTCTTATCGAAAATCCTTCATATGATCGTACGAGATGAATCCCTCAACCAGTTCGAGTCCCTCAGATTTTGATAGCTATTCCGATAGTTATTCCGACAACTATTCCGACATGGATATTCACCTAAGCTCCAAAAGCGGTGTCACCAGAATGAATCAATCAATCAGCTATCCCCAATTCATCTGATGGTTCGTAGTCGACTTAATCAATGGAGATGCGAAGACGGCTATCCTTTCCACCAACCAAATTGCCCTCTTGACGAAAAACCTGAAGCATTTACCGGCGAATCTATCTGAAACACCATTTTCAGCCTCATTTCCAGAGTAGTTCGACACGATTATATTCTATCCACAATTCTAAACCTTATTCATCCGCTCGTTCCGACCGACAATCATCCCAGAATAATAGAAGAAGTTAGCGAACTTCGCGCTCGATTAATCAATTTGGAGAATATGGTGCAAAATTTACCAGCTTCAGCAATATCACCGGCCCCAACAGTACCATCAATAACAGCACCAGTACCATCAACAATCCATGCCTCAATATCACCATCTGTACTTCGAGTATAATCTTCGTTCTACGTATCGTTCTACGACATTTATCTTCGTTCGACATGGCGAATATGTAATCTCTAAAGTTTTAGGGATTATTTATACTAGTTCCAACCGAAAACTAAATAAGTTTAATATCATGTTAACTCATTAAATCAATGATTACATCTGAAGAAAATATATATGTATATATGTTTTCATAAAAATTGTAATTAAAAATTCTTTTGTATAAACTGTTAATGGTGAAAATATTTTAACGGGTAGGTAATACCAGAGGAATATTTAGATTTCACATTAATAAGTTACATTGTACATTCTTCGAATCTGATTCAACAGTCATTTACTATCCTACTTACATCCACAGATATACGTATCCGTTCACCACAGAATAACCATTTTCATTCAATTTCATATTTGGATTTTGACCTATAAGAATCCAACAAGTGGCATAATGAAGAAAACATTTGACAAAATAAAATTTGTTAGAAACAAACAAATTAACCATGTCAAAATTTTGTTAAGAATCCATGCTAACAAAATCCTAGCTAACTGTTAATTCCTTATTACATTTTATTTATCGCAATTTAATTATCGCAATTTATTATCGCAATTTTAATTCTCGCAATTTTATTTATTGTCATTTAATTTCTGTTATTTGTTTTACGCACTTTATTTATCGTCATTTAAATACTGTTATTTACGCATTTTAAATATCGGGACATGTATACAATGTTTTGACATATCATATCGACGCATCTATATACATTATTTGGAATAACCATAGACACTCTATATGCAGTAATGATAGAGTTAGCTATACAAGGTTGAGGTTGATTCTACAATAATATATATACTTTGAGTTGTGATCGAGTCCGAGACATGTACACGGGTTACGATACGTATTAATTAATTCGAATATTATATATTAAACTATATATGAATTATTGGACTGTTAACTGCGGACTATCAAATGTGGACTACCGACATTAGATAATTAAAATGAATTAAAATATTGATTATAACATATGAAACTAAACAATTCTTCAAGTTTGCCACTTGATTTCATCTTAAACCTCATTTGTATCTTGACAATTACAATCCGCGTTCAAACCTTTCACGATTCTTGAAAACACCTCAATCGAGAGTATGAACCAACCGCACTTCATCTACAGAAGAAAAGATTGATGCATATAGTTATGCACCTAAAAACACTCGGAACCTGAATAAACGTTTAACACATATTTGTGCTAGCTCCTTGGCTATTGTTATTACTGAAAATAACATTGCAATTCATTTTCAAAATAGCCAAGCTCCAGCAAATCAACTTCGACTTTCATTCGAATGAACTCTACTATAACTTTGATATTTAAGTTGCCTTTCGTAATCATTATCGGGGAACCGTTTATACCTCACCACATTAGCAGAAATTTACCAGCAACTTCATTACTCATCGGATTAAGTCTCTCTGAAGAAACTATTATATTTGTTCATTAAAACCCTATCATGTACTCATCCGCATCTTATAACGAGAATTGCTATACCAATTACCGAGAATCAGCAATCAGTATTTCGAATCTCGTAGCATTTCTACATTAATAGTTATATGTATACATATAACAATTATCTCCTAGAATTACAATTTTTAATTCTGAAATTTTGAAAAGCACTCAGCCTACGAATCAATACATTGAACTTTGAAAAAGCTGAATGAAGCAGCAGAAACTGTAGGCAACATTAAACGACCTTAATCGTCGGAAGTTTGATGATAAAGAGTAGTATGTTGGAAAAGCTCAGAAAAGTTGGAAATGGAAAACGGATTGAGCTAACCACGAAGGAGACCAAGGACAAATACAAGGACCATACCATATATTCAAAGAATCCAGGTAATTCTGGATCCGATGAAACCTTCAACGAATATCTTGCTCCATAGTTATATTAAAATAAAAATCTTTCTTCATCAACAATCGAACTTAGAAATTCCAAAATACCATCATAAATATCTTCGATATTTCTGAAGATATTTTCATAAATATCCTCGTCCGAAATTATTTATCTCTTCGTGCTATCTATATTACATCATAAAGGAAACTACTTTAGTTTCTAAATTTCTTTAAAATTCGAGTTTGAATTATGAATGATTTTGAAGTAGTGTTGGAGATTGATGCATGCGTTAGTATAATATAATAACACTTGATCAACGTGATTATATTACAGTAAGTAATGCTGAGTTTCTAATGGAACGTGATGATTCACAGATCATAACGTCATCACGTGCCATGTCACATAACTCTTTCATTCTGTTTAACTTCTGAACATATCAAGAAAGTATATTCTTGATAGTTCTATTCTCAGTAATTCTGATAATTTGACAAATCAAATCATGCGATTACGTTCTCTCTTATTTGGAACATTAAGTCTATTCGAAATTCCATACTTACGAATTCTGGACCGTTACTCGATTTACTACCGGTCGAGAAGATAATAAAAAGGCAAAGAGCTCCAAAATATAAGAGAAAATATAAAGCCCAATAACGACACTGAAGTTACAAACCGTGAATATTAATACGAATAGCAATATAAAGACACGGTATAATTAAGAATAGTATCACCCAAGGTAATAGTAGAAGTAAACAGATTTTTCTGGAGGAAGATTGAAAAGAAGGATGACAGAAATGATAATTAGAAAAATATCAAGGATTAGAACGGGATTATGCATTTTCACCATCTTTTGGAAGTATGAACTAAGAAAGAAAGCATAGGAATTGTGAGAATAATAGAACAGAAGAGCTTAATTTATAATGGAAATATCAGACATAGTAATCGAGACAGATCACCGTATTTAATTATAAAGATCTTAATTTCCTTACTCGCCAAAGAATTAAATCTTTTAGATTTCGAAGATTTTCTTTAAATCCCTTGAATTCTGGAATTCAACTAAGACAACGTCAAAAGTTAAGACGAACCTTATTCTCTAAATTCAACCATGACTAGTCAAAAGTTATGATGAAACTTGTCTTTCTCATTCCATTATTTTGTGATAGCTTCACTTGTACTCTTCACATAAACGATTTGTTTTATCCATATCACTCATTGATGATAAAACTCAAAATTTCAACTCATATGAGTCATGAAAACATACTTAATGTCAACCATGACCATCCCAATCAAATTTCGGGACGAAATTTCTTTAACGGGTAGGTACTGTGATGACCCGGAAATTTCCGACCAAATTTAAATTTGATCTTATATGATTTCAATACGATAAGCAAAGTCTATTTAATTGAATCTCAAAAATTTTGAACTGTTTCATATATTCAATTGACCTTTGACCATTCCCGACGATTTACGAACAACTATTTGTAAATAGATATGTGTGTGTGTATATATATATATATATATATATATATATATATATATATATATATATATATATATATATATATATATATATATATATATATATATTCAATGATCTTCTTCTTCGTTCTTTTATGGTCAAAAGAACACAATCATAGATATAATCACATCACCACTTTAATCTTATTTCATCTAAATTAGGGGCCAATTTGAATAGTGATACATATTTATATATGATTTCTTTTTTGCTACATAACAAACACACATACAGCACATAACACACATGCAGGAACATGACACATCACATTTGATTTTCCTTTTACCCGATCACTGTTCTCCTCTTCAATTAATCACATGCTTTACTATTGAATTATATTAAACTATTGTTAAAGTAATTATGTAATCTATTATTTCAATTTTATGAATAAGAAGTACTGTACATTTTTAATTCTTTTCAATCACTCAATCCACACATTTAATATAACCTACATACGAATAGATATGGAGGCACATATATCCACTCCCTTTCTCTCATCCACTAGCATAAGCACAAATAAATCTTCACGAGATTTACTATATCAATGAGTGGATACTTTTAAATGCAAGTGGGACTCTTTGATTTTACAACTCTTCTATATATCTATATCTATCTATATAATATACATATGAAAATGAATATGGATTTGTACACCAAATTAACACATTCATCACCTCTTTTCTCCCTTTGTGTTTTAATCTAAAAGACACCATCGAGACACCTGCAATCTCCGGCCATCATCGCCATGTACAACCACAAATACCATCACTCGTTTCTAATGCTACAGTTTCCTTTCTAATTCTATAGCTAAATCGAGACCAAACTAGCACCAAGAACCATCTAAACCGTCAACCCAAATTATTCTATGCTGCTGCTATGTCTCCACTAATCGCCATCTTCTGTTTCATGATCACCACCTTCTCTTGTGTGATAGATTACTATGTTTGTTTATGTTTCAACTGAAACCAACAAAAACTGCTCCTGTTTGTGTATATTTCTTTTTCAACGAAAACCTGCAATTTCCACTTTAATGTTTCTGTTTTGATAACTATCACACACCACTTAACCCATTATTTCAATCACCACCACCGTTCCTTTTTATTTCTGTTTTGCAGCATCACTAAGACCACCCTCATAACCATATTAGCAACCGTAAACCACCAACCACCATACTAAAACACCAACACAAAAACACATATAAAATAACTAGTCATTACTATTATTATTCGATTTTAATCCCCACCTCATCAAAACCGTCCATATTTTTCTCTTTCTGTGATTCAACAAACTGCAGCCTTTTACTGCTGTAAACCACAAAGTCGACTGCTACAGCTACCAATATGCCGTTACCTTCTATTTTTGCACAAAACCAAAACCACACCCATTGAAACACACCAACAATCAAGCTGCTGCTGTTCAAATGTCCTCTATTGCTATTCGAAGTAATCAAACCACCATCATCGATCAATAAACACCATTAAAAACCAATGATGTTTCCTTTTGTTTTCTGTTCGGTTGATACCCAAACATAATCCAAGCTTATTCTACTACTAATATTGAACCTTATCTTCTTCCCATGCTCGACACAACCATCACCAGCACCCATCAAAGTCCTAAATTGATCACCTCTTTCTTATAACTGCTCGATCATCATACATCACCACTGCTTTTGTTTTTTTTCTGTTGTTGTACGATGATGATGATTATGATAATCAAATGATAATCGAGGTACATGATAATAGATATTAAGATATATGATGATGATGTTAAAAGATGATGATTTAGTAAATATTATATGATGAACCGATACCCACCTATTATTCCTTTTGAATATTAAATTCTCAAAACTTTATTAAAAGTGCCGATAGTTTATCTGTTAGATATTAATGAAAATAAGTGCATCGTGAGCAGTTAAAGTTCGAATATATATATATAAAAAAACACAAACAGAAACCCTACCTGTTACCCATGTCGGTTAGAAAAATCGTGGCCAAGAATTCGGTTTTTAAGTATTTTCAATTGCAACCGGGACATGCACATTGGATTGTGCTACTAGTTGGGCCGAACTCTAGCTATTGATGGGCCGAGTTCTTTTTTCCTTTTCTATTAGGCCGAGTTATCTTATTGTCTATTTGGGCTTGTGTATATGGGATTGGGCCGAGAGAATTGGGTCAGGATACATGAATGGAGACGGGATATAAAGATTAGTAAGTTGAAAAGATGATGATTAGGAACATGAAGTTATGATTCGCAAGATAGTATACATGATTATGATTGTGGATGATTATCGTGATATTAATCAGAAATGAAGAGATAGACGAGTGGTTAGAGGTTGATGTCGGTGAGCGAGAGGTCTTGGGTTCAAACCCGTCTTGGTGCAATTCTTTTTGAAAAAAGCTTTAGAAGGTAGTTGTTACTTTATTATTATTATTATTATTATTATTATTATTATTATTATTATTATTATTATTATTATTATTATTATTATTATTATTATTATTATTATTATTATTATTATTATTATTATTGTCATTATTATTATTATTATCATTTTTATTATTATTATTGTTGTTATTAGTTATTATTATCATTATTATTAGTTATTATTATTATTACTAGTATAATAGTTTTTAGTATTATTATTTTTATCAATAAAAGTAGTAGATACCCTTTTAGTATTATTATCAAAATTATAATTACAAGTATGATTATCATTATTATTATTATTATTATTCTTATTACCAATACTATTATCATTATGAGTATAATTAGTATAAGTGTTATTATTGTTATCATTAAAGGATTATTATTATTATTATCATGAAAATGATATAAGTTATCACTAATTTCATTAATATTAGTATTAATATCACTTTTGTAACTAGTATTATTATTATTATTATTAAATAAAAATATCATTATTAACAATAGCATTATTGTTATTAATATTGTCATTTTTTAGTTATTATTATTATTATTATTATTATTATTATTATTATTATTATTATTATTATTATTATTAGTAGTATTATCAATATTATTATTATTAAAATTTTATGATTATGAAAATAAAAGGTTTTTAAAGATATTACTAAAGTCAAAAGTATAAAAATAATGATTTCATATAAAAAAATATATTCAAATTACATAACTTAACTATAATAATATTTCTATATATAAAATGAAAATATATAAATAAATAATGAAACTTAAAAATTATTAAATATAACAAATACATCATTAATAATAATATAGATTTATTCGATTATGAGTAAATGTTTTAATATATACATGAATGATATAGGTTCGTGAATCCGAGGCCAACCCTGCATTGTTCATTTTCGTTGTATGAATATTTTTACTACAAAATATTGTAGAGTGAGTTTCATTTGCTCCCTTTTTAAATGCTTTTGCAATATATATATTTTTTGGACTGAGAATACATGCGCTGTTATAAATGTTTTAAGAAATAGACACAAGTAATCGAAACTACATTATATGGTTGAATGGATCGAAGCCGAATATGCCCCTTTTAGCTTGGTAGCCTAAGAATTAGGGAACAGACCCCCTAATTGACGTGAATCCTAAAGATAGATCTATTGGGCCCAACAAGCCCCATTCTGGAATTTGGAATGCTTTAGTACTTCGAAATTTATCATGTCCGATGGGTATCCCGGAATGATGGGGATATTCTTATATGCATCTTGTTAATGTCGGTTACCAGATGTTCAATCCATATGAATGATTTTTGTCTCTATGCATGAGACGTATATTTATGAGAAATAAAAATGAAAATCTTGTGGTCTATTAAAATGATGAAAATGATTGATTATGATAAACTAATGAACTCACCAACCTTTTGGTTGACACTTTAAAGCATGTTTATTCACAGGTATGAAAGAAATCTTCCGCTGTGCATTTTCTCATTTAGATATATTACTTGGAGTCATTCATGACATATTTCAAAAGACGTTGCATTCGAGTCGTTGAGTTCATCAAGATTATTATTAAGTCAATTATAGTTCTATAGTGTATATTATGAAATGGTATGCATGCCGTCAACTTTCGTTGGAAAGAAAGTTTGTCTTTTAAAAACGAATGCAATGTTTGTAAAATGTATCATATAGAGGTCAAGTACCTCGCGATGTAATCATATGTTATTGTATTCGTTCTTATGGATTAGGACGGATCATTACAGATGAGACGTTTTTTGTAGAGAGACAACTTTTTGACTACCATATGTGGACAAATGTTTCTGATCTTGGTGTTACATATGGAATTAATTGTTAAGGAATTATGTCTACTCTTTCGGAATTCTTTGTTGCTAAGCTTACTAAGTCATTTGAAGAAGGTACAATAATCTTACAGTGTGTTACGTTCAAATTAATAAAATTTGTAAAATTTTCCAATATGTAGTGTGAAATGAAGATAGTGATCTCTGCTATCCTTAGTTACATAAGGGTGTTTTCCTAAAGAATAAAACGGGTATTTTATGTAGTTTAATATTAAAAAGGATAATGATGAAATAGAAGTGAAGCATGATGGAACAAAGAGACAGTTAAACATACTAAAACTTACTTACTGACCATCAAACAATTGTACTGATAAAAGTTATTAGTTTACCAGCTGTTATTACAAATGGAAGGGTGTGTTTCTTTCCCATTGTTTATGTTAGAATTGTAGTTGATTTGGATTAGTTGAATGTGATTAATTTAATTATTAGTTGTTATAAGTGAGGGGATATTGTATAGAAGAAATATTGTAGATTTGATACTAGAAAGGAAAGATTTTTTTTATTACTTGAAATTTGGAAATGTTTGTGTGTATCTCATTTGCAAGACCACTAGCCTATTTATAGGCTCCAATATGTCGGTTAGATGTTTCAAGCATTCTTTGATATTTTTAACTAGTTAACTATCTAGTAATTTCTAGTTATTACCACTTAAATATCTAGTATTAAATATCTAATACAAATTACTAATTCTAGACTAATCTAGATAGAAAAACATTAATATTTTAACACTCCTCCTTAATGTTTTTCGGTGTTACTCCGAGCATGTTACGTAGGAACTCGAACTTTGATCTTGGGAGTGCTTTGGTGAATATGTCTGCAATTTGCTCTTCAGTCTTGCAGTATTTTAATTCAATCTCTTTCTTAGCGGTGACTTCTCGTAAGAAGTGATATTTGATATCAATGTGTTTTGTTCTTCCATGAAACACAGGATTCTTTGCCATTGCAATTGCAGACTTGTTTTTGCATAATATTTGAGTAGCTTCATCTTGTTTTTCGCCCATGTCTTCAAGTATTCTTCTTAGCCATATAGCTTGATTAGCTGAGTTATCGGCTACGACGTACTCGGCTTCGGCTGATGATTGTGCCACAGTTTCTTGTTTCTTTGATGTCCATGAGAATACACCAGATCCAAGTGTGAATGTGTATCCGGAAGTACTTCTCATGTCATCCACCGATCCGGCCCAATCACTATCAGTGTATCCATGAAGCTTCGAGTCTATAGTGGGCTTGTACCATATTCCGTAGTCCATGGTACCTTGCAAGTATCTTAATATTCTTTTAGAAGCTCCGTAATGTATTTGAGTAGGGTTTTGCATGTATCTGGATAGCAGACTCGTTGCGTACATGATGTCTGGTCTTGTTGCTGTTAGATATAGTAGACTTCCAATGAGACTTCTGAATCTTGAAGCATCCGCTTTCTCCGATCCATCTTCTTGTCTCATCTTCTCATTGACAACTAGTGGCGTTGCGACGGTTTTACAACCGTATAGCTTAAACTTTTTCAGGAGATTTTCTATGTATTTCTTTTGACAAATGAAGATGCCTTCATGTTCTTGACTGATTTCGATGCCAAGAAAATAGCGCATTAAACCAAGGTCGCTCATCTCGAACGTTTTCATCATATCTTGTTTAAACTCTTGTATCATTCTCTCATTGTTTCCCGTATATATAAGATCATCAACATACAAGGAAATAATGAGAGTGTCGGAGTTACCTTGGGTTTTGATGTAGAGTGTGGGCTCACTTTGACTCCTCCTGAATCCTGAACTTGTAAAGTAGCTATCAATGCGACTGTACCATGCGTGTGACACTTGTTTAAGTCCATATAAGGCTTTTTTGAGCTTCAGGACTTGATCTTCTTTTCCTTTCTTAATAAACCCTTGTGGCTGCTTGTGATGACCCGGAAATTTCCGACCAAATTTAAACTTAATCCTTAAATGATTTAATGTTTCTGATACGACAAGCAAAGTCTAATAAGTTAAATCTCAAACATTTTGAATTATGTTCATGTATTCATTTAACCTCGACCAAATTTTGACGAGTCACGAACGATTGTAAACATAAGATATGTATATATAGGTATATATTATAACTTGAAAACGTTAACAAAGTATTAAGTGTATAGTACTTTACATTAAACGTATTTGTCTCAATATATGTTTTATATGTTTATCGACGGTGTGACGATCGCTCCAAATCTATATGGACGAATACGTCATTCATCGATTTCATTGCGAGGTATTTGACCTCTATATGATACATTTTATAAACATTGCATTCTTTTGAAAAGGTATACCATAAATGAATATTTAAATCCAAGGTTTTCGACATCCGATGATTTCTATATATAGACAATCACCGTAAATAATAGTTTACAATAATACATTTGTTGACAATGCAGTCAAAATAGATACATGATGTTGGTTTTATGAATGCCACGTTTTCTTGAATAAAGAATGTATGACTTTATGCACAAAGCTTGTCTAACATATAAGCAAACAGCGGAAGACTTCTAGGGAACCTGAGAATAAACATGCTTACAAGTGTCAACACAAAGGTTGGCGAGTTCATAGTTTTAATGTTTCGCATAATCTGTATATAAAGGTGGATCACAAGATTTCAGTTGTTTCATCCAGAAACGTTTATCAAAATATTCTACAAAATTGAGCACCCTGGTAACTAAACTTTAACGTAAATATAATAAGTACCCCTGTTTTAACATACATGCAACCAACATGTATAATACACATAATTCAACGTGTACTAAACTCAAATAGCATACGTCTGTTTTATAGTTCAGGCTAGGGTTTCTATACCTGGAACGGACGGGGATGTCAAGCCCTATGGATCCATATACAACTATTCGCTCCCACCAGTTCTTATAATCGGTAGCTACTAGTTACCAAAGCTAAGGGATTTTCGGTTCAAACTCAGTGTAGAATTAAGTATGTACTTATGTCCATTGCATTTAAAATAAAGTGCATGTATTCTCAGCCCAAAAATATATATTGCAAAAGCATTTAAAAAGGGAGCAAATGAAACTCACCTTAGCAGCAAATAAATTCATTCATCGAAATGTGACCAAAACTCGTAATGCAAAGTAACCATAGATCTCAACCTAGAGAATATATGTTGGTCAAAAGATGTTTAACAAGCTAGGTTGGGTCATAGTGTATCACAATCTTAATGCTCGAGACTGACATGCAGAAGTTAACAAAAGTCATCTCAAAAGTCAACCTGACCCAATATGATCTTTAAATCTATACATATTTATTAACATAGTATAAGTCTTGATAATTGAACGAATTTATAGTTTATCAAACTCAAAATATTATTTATTTCAGGAGCTATATTATACTTGAATTATCATGGCAATCGAACATATTTTACTATTTCACATAGCTTTCCAATACTTGTAAAATCAGATTATAGTGTTTATAAAGCTTTAAAACATGATAAGACAGTCAACTTTGACAATTGCTCAATAAGACGAGACGTGCCTTATATAAAAATTCATTTACTCGATTAGTAATATTTAAAAAATCCAATTTATCAATCTCATAGACAATTTGTTTAAATATTAATTTACAGTTTCAAACACAATTTCAATTAACGTCAACCATAATTCAGTTGATCATATCTTTTAATCCGTTCATCGAAATCACGCGATTTCTAAATGAAAAGTTATAAATTTTTTGACAGCTTTCCAACGACATGCATATCATATACCTTATATCAGTAATATACGTATTAAATTCGTGATTCAACATATACTATATAATGACGAAATTAAATATACAAGAATGCATAATCAAATATACTCGAGCACTAGTCAGGGATACACTATTAATATATAAAAGATAAAATATGAGTGCTCACGTATCAATATTGAGATTCAATATTGTAGGAAAGAACGTAGACGCAACAGAGATGATAAACACTAGGTTTGACTTGCGAACAATACCCATAACCTCCATAGCTATAACCCATAGTTTACTTAGCTCTATCCCGCTCGAAAACCCATTTTAAAAGTGACACGCTCATGACCTCGTCGTAGTATTTTATGTAACAATAATAATAATACTAATACTACTAATAATAATAAGATTAATAATAAGATTAATCTTAATAATAATATAAATAATAATAATATATAAATATTAATAATAATTATATAGAGGGAGTAAATGAATGTTTGTGTGTGTGCTTGTGTCGAACAGAAATGACGAGTTTTATAGATGAGTCCTGAAATCCCCTGCCAGGCGATCGCATGGCTGTATAGGCATTTTCCCATGCGATCGCATGGGCCAACTGTCCAGCACTCAAATGTTTTGTAATCTAGCTCGTCGACATAATTAAATATAATATATATAATATATATAATTTAAATTAATTAATTATATATTATATTATATTATATTCTCGTGCCAGTTATCTTGAAATTTTGGTTCCGATATCTTGTACGTTTACGTTCGACTTATGTCCCGCTTCCAGTTTCTTGAACGCATTTTCGTACGCTTAGAAAACTAATACTTTTCGTTTCGCGAATCGTACCTTTGTCAAAATATAGTCTTAAATTATCCATAAACTATTCCACTCGAGATATAACTTATACATTTGAGTGTTTTGGTTATTTACTTCTATAAATCATCGTCTTGTTATAATAGTATTATCAAACTTTGTATAACCAAGTTAATAGATATTCAATATTCATAAACACGTTTTAAATACACGTCGTACGTTATTCATACAATTAATATTCCAACTTATCATATATATTCAAATAGATATATAAACCAATAAGTTTAATGCACAGTATCATACAATTAATACCTTGTTATGCTTTCAAGTTATAGTATATATATGTATCTATTTACATATATTGTTCGCGAATCGTCGAGAACAAACGAAGGGTAATTGAACATATGAAAGTAGTTCAAAAATATTGAGATTCAGTTTTACAGACATTGCTTATCGTTTCGAAAACGTTAATCATACAAAGATTAAGTTTAAATTTGATCAGAAATTTCCGGGTCGTCACAGTACCTACCCGTTAAAGAAATTTCGTCCCGAAATTTGAGTGAGGTCGTCATGGCTAACAATAAAAGTGTTTTCATGACGAATATGAGTTGATAAATAGAGTTTTATCATCGTTGAATAACATGGATAAATTAATCCAATTACTCGAAGCGTATGAGAGAAGTTATCGTAATAGAGTGAAATGAGGAAATAGAAATTCGTCTTAACTTTTGACATATTAACGATTGATTTCTGGAATTTAAAGAATAGAAAATCTTCATAATCTATATAAGATTTGATTCTTCGGAATTTAAGGAAATTAAGATTTCCTTTGATTAAATGTGTAATCTGCCTCGATTGCTATGTCTGATATTTCGCTATAAATTGACCTCTTCCGTTTCATTTATTTTTACTATTCCTATAATCTTCTTCCTTATTTCATACTTCCTAATAGATTGTGAAAATGCTTCATCCAGTTCTGATTCTTGATATACTCCTAACTTTCATATCTGTCATTCTTCTTTTTCATCTACCACCGGAGGAATTTATTTACTTTTACTATTACCTTAGGGTTATAGTGTTTTTAATTCTACCGTGCCTTTACGTTGAAATACGTATCGATATGCACGGTTTGTAATTTATGTGTTGTTGTCGGGCTTTATATTTTCCATTATATTTCGGAGCTTCATGCTTTCGTTTTCTCTTCCCGACTTTAAGTCAAGTGAATAATGGTCCAGAATTCGTAGCTATACATTTTGGAATGAACATAGTTAATGTTCTAAGAAAGAAATTGTAATGGCACAATCTTGATTTGTCAAATTACCAGAATATCCGGAAAAGACCGAATCATCAAGAAAATATTTTCTTGATATATTTAGAGATTATATAGAATGAAAGAGTTATGTAATATGGTTCATGATGAGGGTATGATCTGTGAACCTTTATCATGTTCCATTAGAAACTCAGCATGACTTACTGTAATATAATCACGTTGATCAAGTGTTAATATATTATACTAACTCATGCTTCAATTCCGAACACTACTTCAAAAACATCCATTTTCGAAATTTTTAGAATTTAGAAAATAAAATAGTTTCTTTTATGATGTAACACAGATAGCGTGAAGAGATAAATAATTTCGGATAATAATAGTTATGAAGATATCTTCAGAAATATCGAAGATATTTATAATGAAAGATATGATGATATCTTAGAATTTCTAACATCGATGGATGATGATGAAGATTTGTTCGTAACGGTTTTGAGTCAGGAGCAAGGTATTCATTAATGACTTCAGTAGATACTGAATCATTTGTATTCTTTGAAGGCAGGTTTATTCTTTGTGATTTGTCCACAGCCTCCTTCATGGTTTGCTCAATCCGTTTTCCAGTTCCAAATTTTCTTATTTTCTGAGCTTTTTCAACACACTACTCTTTATCATTAAACTTTCGACTATTAAAGTCATTTACAGTTTTTGCTGCTTCATCAGCATTTTTCCAAAATTCGGAGAACTACTTTCACAGTTTGAGGTGTTTTTCAGAAACTTCACATTCGAAGTATGTAAGTCTAGAAGATAGACATTATATGTATATATATAACTGTTGGCGTAGAATTGCTACGAAATTCGAAATACTGATTGCTAATTCCCGGTAGTTGGTATGGCAATTATTCTTACAAAATGTGGATGAGTACATGATAGGGTTTTAATGAACAATTATAATGGTTTTTCGGAAGGTCAAGGATCAATGAAGTTGTTGGTAAATTTACTGCTAATGTGGTGGAACATAAAAGGTTCCCCGGCAACAAGAACGTATATGTCAAGGTTACAATAAGTTTAATCTAAAAATTCGAAGTTGACTGGTTGGAAGTGTGGTAAAACTGGATACTTTAAAAAGGGATTGCAAGATTATTTTCGGTAATAACAATGCTAAAGGATCTTGCACAGTTTTGAAGTCAAAGTATAGCTTTGAAAGATGTAAAGATCTAAGAATGATGTTACTTGTTAAATCTTGACTTGGATTATGTTATGTCAGAATATGTAATTGAATTTGTATGAAATGATTGTGTATCACTGTGAGAATAGTTAATAATTTTTGAATCAAAGTTGAAAAATGTACAGTGTAACATATTAATTGTGAACTTACATATTTCCCGGGTATTACCTACCCGTTAAAGATTTCACAAGTAATATTTTGTACAAAAGAATTTTTATTACAGTCTTTATGAAAATATATGTATGTATATTTCTTCAGATGTAATACAGATTTGATGAGTTAATATCATATTAAGCTCATTTGATTTTTGGCTTGAATTAGAAATGAATAATCTCTAAAACATTAGAGATTACTTAATCTTCACGGAGTATTTCACTAATGAAATCAATACTTCATTATTTATTCTTATTGATATTCCTCGGTGAAGGATGTTGTTGCTCGTGGTATTCTTGCGAACTTCGCAAGGTACAAATGATGTTTTCGAGAAAGTTTCGAGTACATCGAAGATGAAAGTGTGAAATCAAACATGTAATTGATTAATACACTTGGTTTATTATGAAATGGAATTCATTGAGTTGAAACAGAGATTGTAGTTAATGATAATTAAGTCGTTAACGAAGGATGTACATCATAGCATATTTGTAATATGAATTAACCGAGTAATATTTACCCCTTAAAATTCATACGTAATAGCTTTAATATGAAAAGATATATTATGATTTCCAAAATCTATATAATATATAAATTCTTTGGAAATAGTGAGTTAATACTTCATAACTCGTTATCTCAATATACCCATTGGTGATTGTTGTGTCAATATCGTCGGTGGTTATGGAGTTGGTGGAGCTTGTGGTGATACAGGTGTTGCTGGTGTTGGTGATACTGATGGTGATGCTGGTGGTACTTCTGGTGGCGCTCGTATAACAAGTCTAGCTTGTAAATCACGCACCATTCCTGTCAGGGTTTCTATTCTCCCTTCCACCATCTCTACTCATCTGATTTACGGTTAGAACTGGGATAAATAATCTCTAAGATTTTAGAGATTACATAATCACCGTAGAATACTTCTCCGATGAAGTTATGAATCCATACTTCATCGTTTGTTTTTGCTGGTACACCTTGTTACCTATGGTATGTATGACGTTGATGCTCGAAGTACAGATTTTAGATGTGATATTGAGGTGTGGGATGCGGATGTGGTTGTTGGTGGTAGTAATGATCCTGTTGGTGTTGATGATGGTGGTACTGTTGATGCCGGTGATGCTGCTGGTGTTTGTGGTATTGAGGCTTGCGATGTGGATGTTGTTGGTGGTACTGGTGTTATTGATGGTACTTGTAATCTTTGCACCATATTCTCCAAAGCCACAACTCGAGCGCGAAGCTCGTTGACTTCTTCTATTACACCGGAATGATCGGCGGTTCGGATGAGCGGATGAATAAGATTAAGAATTTGGGATAGTATATAATCGTGACGAGATACTCTGAAAATGAGAGAGAAAAGGGTGTTTCGAACAGGTTCGCCGGTAAGTGCTTCGGGTTCTTCACCAAGAGGGGAATGTGGTGAATGGAAGGGATCACCTTCTTCTTGTCTCCAATGATTAAGTAGATTACGAACCCATCCCCAATTCATCCAGAATAGATGATGGCTAATTGGTTTATCCATTCCGGTTACGCTGCTTTCAGAGCTTAGGTAGAATTCCATATCGGAATAGCTGTCGGAATCTGTGGAATTCGAACTAGATGCGGAATTCATCTTACACGGTTAGATAAAGGATTTTTGATATGAAATGATTTTTGGATATAGGATGATATTCTAATTACATAGAATACCTTTATATAGTACAAGGGATCCGTAAATTACGGAGGAACTTTGAAAGCTAACAGGTAAAGTTTACAGTAACAGATATGCTAAGATATGAATTTTGTCTATACACTATTCATGTAATCAATGCAGTAAAACGTGTCTAGACTAAGAATGATAAATAGGTAATTTCTGACAATAAATGATAAGCAAAATTTTTGACATGCATACACGATCGAAGTCCAGACTCACTAATGCATCTTAACAACTATCAGTTAGACACACTAATGCAAGACCTGGTTCGCTAGGACCAACGCTCTGATACCAACTGTGACGATCGCTCCAAATCCATATGGACGAATACGTCATTCATCGATTTCATTGCGAGGTCTTTGACCTCTATATGATACGTTTTATAAACATTGCATTCTTTTGAAAAGGTATACCATAAATGAATATTTAAATTCAAGGTTTTCGACATCTGATGATTTCTATATATAGACAATCACCGTAAATAATAGTTTACAATAATACATCCGTTGACAATGCAGTCAAAATAGATACATGATGTTGGTTTTGTGAATGCCATGTTTTCTTGAATAAAGCATGTATGACTCCATGCACAAAGCTTGTCTAAAATATAAGCAAACAGCGGAAAATTTCTAGGGAACCTGAGAATAAACATGCTTACAAGTGTCAACACAAAGGTTGGTGAGTTCATAGTTTTAATGTTTCGCATAATCTGTATATAAAGGTGGATCACAAGATTTCAGTTGTTTCATCCAGAAACGTTTATCAAAATATTCTACAAAATTGAGCACCCTGGTAACTAAACTTTAACGTAAATATAATAAGTACCCCTGTTTTAACATACATGCAACCAACATGTACAATACACACAATTCAACGTGTACTAAACTCAAATAGCATACGTCTGTTTTATAGTTCCGGCTAGGGTTTCTATACCTGGAACGGACGGGGATGTCAAGCCCTATGGATCCATATACAACTATTCGCGCCCACCAGTTCTTATAATCGGCAGCTACTAGTTACCAAAGCTAAGGGATTTTCGGTTAAAACTCAGTGTAGAATTAAGTATGTACTTGTGTCCATTGCGTTTAAAATAAAGTGCATGTATTCTCAGCCCAAAAAAATATATTGCAAAAGCATTTAAAAAGGGAGCAAATGAAACTCACCTTAGCAGCAAATAAATTCATTCATCGAAATGTGACCGAAACTCAGAATGCAAAGTAACCATAGATCTCAACCTAGAGAATATATGTTGGTCAATAGATGTTTAATAAGCTAGGTTGGGTCATAGTGTATCACAATCCTAATGCTCGAGACCGACATGTAGAAGTTAACAAAAGTCATCTCAAAAGTCAACCTGACCCAATATGATCTTTAAATCTATACATGTTTATTAACATAGTATAAGTCTTGATAATTGAACAAATTTATAGTTTATCAAACTCAAAATATTATTTATTTCAGGAGCTATATTATACTTGAATTATCATGGCAATCGAACATATTTTACTATTTCACATAGCTTTCCAATACTTGTAAAATCAGATTATAGTGTTTATAAAGCTTTAAAACATGATAAGACAGTCAACTTTGACAATTGCTCAATAAGACGAGATGTGCCTTATATAAAAATTCATTTACTCGATTAGTAATATTTAAAAAATCCAATTTAACAATCTCACATACAAGTTGTTTAAATATTAATTTACAGTTTCAAACACAATTTCAATTAACGTCAACCATAATTCAGTTGATCATATCTTTTAATCCGTTCATCGAAATCACGCGATTTCTAAATGAAAATGTGATGACCCGAAAAATTTTGACTTATTTAAACCAATTCTCTATACGATTTATTATTTTGACACATTAAACAAAGTCTGTTAGATTGAGTCTCAAAATTTTAGAACTGTTTCATATATTCAATTACCTTTGACTACTCTCAATGATTCACGAATAATTATATGTATGTATATATATATATTATAAGATGTACAAGTAAAAATGACTTTCCTATAGTAAAACACTATTTGCTACAGTAAAAACGACTTTGCTACAGTAAAACACTATTTGTACAGTAAAAACGACTTTGCTACAGTAAAAAACGACTTTGCTACAGTGAAACACTATTTGCTACAGTGAAAAGTACCTTGATTGTCTTATTGAGTTGATTTTGTACTTCGTTTTGATATTCCTTGAATGCTTCAAAAGTTTCGTCCTTGTGTCTTAACAAGTAGACATATCCGAAACGACTAAAGTTATCAATGAAAGTGACGAAGTATCTTTCACCTTTCCTAGTCATGGGCTTAAAGGTTCCACATACATCCGAATGTATTAATCCCAATAAGTCTTTAGCCCTTTCATAGGTCCCTTTGAAAGGTGCTTTAGTCATTTTGCCTTATAAACAAGATTCACATACATCAAATGAGTCCAGTTCATTTGATTTCAAAAGTCCATTCTTTTGAAGTGTATGCATTCGATTCTTGTTTATGTGACCAAGGCGAAAATGCCATAAGTAGGAATCACTCAAATCCCTTTTGAGTTTCTTGGTGTTTGCATGGAACATTGAGCTATTGTATGATGTGTCGTCATGAACTAATTCATAAATACCATTCAAAGGTGAAGCCTTAAAATAGAACACATTATCTAAATAAACATGGATATCATCATTAATGAAATTAAGATTAAAACCATATTGTTTCAAATGGGATACAGAAATAATGTTTCGAGATAAATCGGGTGCATACAAAACATTTTTCAAAATAAGCTCCAAACCACTTGGAAGCTTCAAAACAAAGTTTCCTTGAGCTTTCACTTGCACCCTTGCTCCATTTCCCATGAAGAGACTTGTTGTTCCCGCATCTTGATTACTTCTTTTGAAACCCTGCAAAGAATTGCAAATATGAGTTCCACATCCTGTGTCTAATACCCATGTATTAGAAGAAGTAATACTAAGCTCAACGTATACCATATATACATTACCTGAGGTTTGCCCTGCATCCCTCTTTTCTTTTAACTCCTTTAGATAGATCGGGCAGTTGCGTTTCTCGTGACCCATCTCACCGCAACCAAAGCACGGATCTTCCTTGGGGTTTGCTTTACCAGCAACCTTTTGCTTCTTGTTATTGTTGGTTGGGGTAACCATCTTCCCCTTTCCCTTGCCCTTGCCTTGGTAGGTGGGTCCCTTCCTCTTAGCCACCTTTGGCTTAGAAGTGTTATTGTTTTTGAACCCGCCATCATTGATCATAAGCACGGGTGAAGCCCTTTTACCCATGCTTGCTTCGGCCGTCTTAAGCATGGCATATAATTCACCAATGCTCTTATCCCAACCATTCATATTGTAATTCATTACAAATGTGTCAAACCTTTTTGACAAAGAATTAAGGATAAGGTCCGTGGCTAATTCATTAGACACGTTGAAATTTAGACGGTTCGCTCGATCAATTAGGCTTTTCATCTTAAGGACATAAGATGAAATGGATTGGGAGTCGTCCATCCGACATGCATGAAGCGCTCGACACGAGCTTGTTGAAGGAACATCTCCTTCAATTGTGTGATCATGTCATATGCACTATGATGCTCAAAGTCCTTTTGGAGTTCGGGTATAATAGTCACAAGCATAAGGCAAGAGACTTGCACCGAATCGGTGCAATACTTATCCCAATAAGCCATGCCTTCCGTATCATCCTCGTAGGGTGATTGGGAATGGGGTCTTCCAACACATACGCCCTATCCTCAAGTTTGAGGACAATTCTTAGATTGCGAAACCAATCCATGAAATTTGTATGGTTGAGTTTTTTCTTTTCGAGGATTGACCTCAACGATAGGTTGTTAAAGTTGATTGGTGCGTTTCGAATGTTGTTGTTATTGGTGGCCATATACAAAATTTAACAAAGTTGTTTAAGTATCAATTTTAATTTATCAATCAATACCCTTTAAATCCAATTGATATTTATTAAATTTTAGAATCCAACGGTAAACCAAATTTCGGTTAGGTGACCTTTATCCCGTCATTTGATTTAGCTAGGTAGTCATTTATATGACAATTGCAATCCTTCTGCAACTTCTAAGTTATGGGATCATGCAATCCTTTTGCATGGCATATTTATCCCATCAACGCCTATTTGTTCCTCATGCTTCGGTGACCCTAAGTTCATGATTCCCAAATCAAGTCGTCCTACTTGTGTAAACGTGTAAATTTAACATGCAAGTGGTTAGGTGACCTTTATCCCACAAGCATGCGAAATTCACCTTAATCATATTAATTTTCTCATAACGGTTAGATGACCTTTATCCCATCATGAGTTCCCTAATATGCCTAAGTGTCACACAAAAGGATGGCGTTTAACTTTGTTTACCTTGTTAATTAAAAGGATTTTAAGTTTTCATAATTTCTAGTTTAAGAAAACTTTTATGCCATACACCAACATGCATTTAGTGTATGGTACTTATGAAAAACCATTTTCATGTCTTGTAATTAAGCCAATTACATGATATAAACCATTTTATATATGTGATCCTTTTATGTTCTTAATAACCGTTGATCAATGTCCTTTTGCCACTTTTAATTTAACCAATTAAATTGTCGTTTTGCATGTCGTTAATAATGTCTAATTTAACTAATTAAATTGTCATTTTGCTAGTTGTTAACTTGTGATTTACTGGTAGCAACCAAACATACAAACACAATAAACAACCATGCATGCAAAACAAATATGTTCACAATCAAGCCAATTTGGTAGACATTTGTTTAGCCGAAAACAAATGCCACTGGTAAAGGGGTTATAACACAAAGTAGGAGATTTTAAATCTCCCACTTAATCTTGCATCCAAATACTTCTTATTGTGTTCTTCCAAGTCTTCATCTTGTATCTTCATCCTTTTACAAAATATATCCTAATACATTTTGTCTAGAAAATGAAATACAACCTAATCTATTTTACATGACAAATATAAAATAAATTACATAACCAAAATTAATATTACATACCAAATGAATAATTAATATTACAAACCAAATTGAATGAATATTACAACCATATTGAAAGATTAACAAATCAACCAAACAAACATTCATTCAAACACAAGGTCATGGCTATGATTGTGAACATCAATATATCATCAAATATTAACCATATGGCAAACCCAAAACCACTTTTGGAACCTCCCAAATTTGGCCAAAATTATATACCCACCCAAATCCATTAATTTTTGCATTCTACATTCATGCATGTTAATAGAATGCAAAGTTGGTGGGTTTTAAAGACCATATATAAGAAGCATATTTCATAGACTTCGGCTCCTGATACCATTGATTGAATTCAACATAACAACATGTTTATAATGTCAACATAATCACAAAGCCATTTCATGATAGTTAAAGAAAGCGGAAGCATGATAGTTTATAAAAACAAGTTTATATGTTAAACCATTTTGAATGAATTCCATATTGTTATCAAGTCTTGAAACATATGCTTACATATAAGAACAAGGAAGTAAGATATATACCTCCTCAAGTGTATTTGAGGGCTGTTTTCAAAAGAGCAAGATGATGATGAAAATGATGAATGAAAGCCTTTAACTTGAAGCCTCAAGTGTGAAAATACCCCAAGCTTTTGATGCACCAACACCACCTTTGATAAGTTAGGATTTTAGACACTTGAATGACCAAAAATACCATGCTAAAACCTCTCCTTTTTACTCAAATATTTCGGCCAGTAAGCTATTAGGAGAACAAGAGAGAGTTTTTGAAAAGCTAAGTGTGTTTTTGAGTCAAAATCTTTGGTTAAAGAGAACTAGCATGCACTTGAAGGATGTGTCTTTAAAAGTAACAAAACAAGAATGGGTTGGACCTCCTTGGAGTCCCCAAAACCGTCCACCACCATGGGGGATTTTAAAAAATTAATTATTTTATAAAACTTGATATAAAACTTGATATAAAACCATGCATTTTATTAAGTCACTTGCATATTTTATAAACCTTTTATAAAATATAACACAATATAATTATTTAAACCTATAAATAATTAAATATAAATTATCCAAATAATTTATCTCAAGTGATAATATTTTAGAAAACCGGTTTTCTAAAGTTCAAGTGTCGCGTATTTATTTAACGATCCAATCGTTAAGATTAAATACATATAAAGTGTCGGTAAGCTTGTTATTGGGTATGACTCGACTTGGATCATAACACATTAGCCACATTAATTTAATATGTATCTCGGGCATACGAAATACCTTCAATCTCCCACTTGCACGAGAAACATCAGAAATTAATGCAAGTGATGGATACCACCTAACGACCGTCCATCACCCCCAATTTGTTATGACTTTGTGCCATTCAATAACATCATCCTTTTCGAGTTCCCATCTCGAATATGAATAGGTGAAACTTTCATTTATCCTTTTGTCCTAGATGTCATGTCCAATCCAAGAGATACAGAGTGATCACTCTCTTCTAGATTTAACTTTATTAGGCCTTAGACATCTGACTCTCAACGAATAAGAGGGACAAATTCCATCTTGACTATATACTTCCTAGATATGTACTTTGCATTATACCTGAGCTCTTCCTTATGAACTACCATATTTCAGAATAGTGAAGGAAAGAATCAAGGCACAATACTTGGTAAATATTCGAACCCAATATGTATCTCAGGTCAGAGGATACAATGATATTCGCCTTTACTCAAGATTACATGTGATCAACCACAAAGGCTCCATTTAGTAGACCTTGAGGGCGGGTCTTCCAATATTTGTATCCCACAAATATCTATGAACCTTGGTTGCAACCTTTCCCCACATTCATCCCGTGAATGTATACCAATCCAAGTTCATAATAGTCTAAACCTCACACTTATTCCTACAAATGTGATCAACTACGGAATTTAGAATAATTACTTATTCATGGATAAAATATGCAAAATAGGAACATGACTCAAGATTAATAAATTAACACCATAATTATATTAGTGAGTTTGAACCACTTCGTTCCATTACAATACATAAAACAGATCACAACCAATCACTAGAATATCGAAGCCCTAATGGACTAACATGCCCTTGATGTTTTGCACCATGTAAGAGCTTCGTGAGTGGATCCGCTATATTAAGATCTGTGTGAACTTTGCGAATACATATCTTTCCCTTTTCAACTTCATCCCTTATGTAGTTGAATCTCCGCTCAATGTGACAGGTCTTTTGGTGAGCACGAGGTTCTTTGATTTAAGCAATCGCACCCTCGTTGTCACAAAAGATCTCAAGAGGGTCCTGAATGGAAGGGACTGCTTCTAAGTCGTCGATGAATTTCTTCATCCATGCAGCTTCCTGAGCTGCCAATGAGGCGGCAATGTACTCCGACTCTGTAGTGGATAAAGCAACAACATCCTGTTTTGAACTCTTCCAAGAGACCGCACCTCCATTTAATGTGAAGACATAACCAGATTGTGATCGAGAATCATCTCGATCAGTTTGGAAACTCGGGTCCACGTAACCTTTTACAGCGAGTTCCTCCTCACCAGACCCATATATTAGAAACATATCCTTAGTCCTCCTAAGGTATTTCAATATACTTTTAACATCAATCCAATGACTGTTTCCTGGGTTATTCTGGTATCTACTTGTCAGGCTAAGAGTGCATGACACATCCGGTCTAGTGCATATCATTGCATACATGATTGACCCAACGGCAGACGCATATGGGACTTTCTTCATTCTCTCATGTTCATCTTTCGTGGTGGGGCACTGAGATGAACTAAAGAGGGTTCCTCTTTGAATAGGTACCAAACCTTTCTTAGAGTTCTCCATCTTGAACCTTTTCAAGATCTTTTTAATGTATGCACTTTGATTCAAACCTATCAATTTCTTGGATCTATCTCTGTAGATCTCAATCCCCAAAATGTATTGTGCTTCTCCAAGATCCTTAACGGAGAAGCATTTACTTAGCCAATTTTTAACACCTTGCATTGCCGGAATATCATTTCCAAATAACAATATATCATCCACATATAGTACAAGGAACATGATAGTGCTCCCACTAGCTTTCTTGTATACACAAGCTTCATCACCATTTTTAATGAATCCAAATTTCTTGGCCTCCTCATTAAAACGATGATTCCACATTCTAGATGCTTGTTTCAATCCGTAGATTGACTTCTTTAACTTGCATACCTTTTTAGGATATTTCGGATCAACAAAACCTTCAGGCTGAACCATATAGAAATCTTCCTCAAGATGTTCATTTAGGAAAGCGGTCCTGACATCCATTTGCCATATTTCATAATCATAATGAGCAACAATGGCAAGTAATATCCTAATAGACTTTAGCATTACCACAGGCGAAAAAGTTTCATCATAGTCAACCCCTTGAGTTTGAGTGAAACCTTTTGCTACAAGTCTAGCTTTATATGTATCCAAGTTTCCATGTATGTCGGTTTTCATTTTGAAAAGCCATTTACAATCAACTAGCCTTGAGCCAGTAGGTTGTGCAACAAGTTCCCAAACTTGGTTGTCATACATGGATTGCATCTCAGCGTTCATGGCTTCCTGCCATTTATCTTTATCAATCCTTGATAAAGCATCTTGGTAGTGTGATGGTTCATCCAAATCAACCACATAGCAACCATCCATGAGAAACCCAAATCTCTCAGGAGGATTACTAATCCTACCAGATCTGCAAACGTCATGTATACTTTGATCATCCATTTGATCATTCTCAACATTTTCATGTTGAGTGCTAGTGTCAACCAATTGTATATCATCTACTTGATCTTGAACCTCTTCAAGATCTATCTTCCTTTCACTATTACCTTCCATTAGGAACTTAGTTTCAAGGAATTCAGCCTTTCGAGCAACAAATACATTTTGCTCAGTTGGATCATAGAAATAGTATCAAATATCATCCTTGAGATATCCTATGAAAATATACTTCGTGGATCGAGCATTCAACTTATTAGGGACTTAACGATTAGTATAAGCTTCACATCTACATACCTATAAGTATGACAGAGATGGAGGTTTTCCAAACCACATCTCATGAGGAGTTAGTTCCACTTTCTTGGTTGGGTCCATATTTAGAATACGAGCCGCGGAGCATAGACAATAACCCAAAAATGATAAAGGTAACGAGCTTCTAGCTATCATAGATCGAACCATATCCATTAGGGTTCGGTTCCTCCTTTCGGAAACTCCATTAAGTTGGGGTGTTCCAGGAGGAGTGAGTTGCGAGATAATCCCACAACTTTTAAGATGATCTTGGAAAGCATTGCTTAGGTATTCACCTCCTCTATCGATACAAAGTACCTTGATTATCTTATTGAGTTGATTTTGTACTTCGTTTTGATATTCCTTGAATGCTTCAAAAGTTTCGTCCTTGTGTCTTAACAAGTAGACATATCCGAAACAACTAAAGTCATCAATGAAAGTGACGAAGTATCTTTCACCTTTCCTAGTCATAGGCTTAAAGGGTCCACATACATCCGAATGTATTAATCCCAATAAGTCTTTAGCCCTTTCATAGGTCCCTTTGAAAGGTGCTTTAGTCATTTTGCCTTGTAAACAAGATTCACATACATCAAATGAGTCCAGTTCATTTGATTTCAAAAGTCCATTCTTTTGAAGTGTATGCATTCGATTCTTGTTAATGTGACCAAGGCGACAATTCCATAAGTAGGAATCACTCAAATCCCTTTTGAGTTTCTTGGTGTTTGCATGGAACATTGAGCTATTGTATGATGTGTCATCATGAACCAATTCATAAATACCACTCAAAGGCGAAGCCTTAAAATAGAACACATTATCTAAATAAACATGGATATCATCATTAATGAAATTAAGATTAAAACCATATTGTTTCAAACTGGATACAAAAATAATGTTTCGAGATAAATCGGGTGCATATAAAACATTTTTCAAAATAAGCTCCAAACCACTTGGAAGCTTCAAAACAAAGTCTCCTTGAGTTGTCACTTGCACCCTTGCTCCATTTCCCATGAAGAGACTTGTTGTTCCCGCATCTTGATTACTTCTTTTGAACCCCTGCAAAGAACTGCAAATATGAGTTCCACATCCTGTATCTAATACCCATGTATTAGAAGAAGTAATACTAAGCTCAACGTATACCATATATATATTACCTGAGGTTTGCCCTGCATCCCTCTTTTTTTTCAACTCCTTTAGATAGATTGGGCAGTTGCGTTTCCAGTAACCCATCTCACCGCAACCAAAGCACGGATCTTCCTTGGGGTTTGCTTTACCAGCAACCTTTTGCTTCTTGTTATTGTTGGTTGGGGTAACCATCTTCCCCTTTCCCTTGCCCTTGCCTTGGTAGGCGGGTCCCTTCCTCTTAGCCACCTTTGGCTTAGAAATGTTATTATTTTTGGACCCGCCTTCATTGATCATAAGCACGAGTGAAGCCCTTTTACCTATGCTTGCTTCGTCTGTCTTAAGCATGGCATGTAATTTGCCAATGCTCTTATCCCAACCATTCATATTGTAATTCATTACAAATGTGTCAAACCTTTTTGACAAAGAATTAAGGATAAGGTCTGTGGCTAATTCATTAGACACATTGCAATTTAGATGGTTCGCTCGATCAATTAGGCTTTTCATCTTAAGGAAATAAGATGAAACGGATTGGGAGTCGTCCATCCGACATGCATGAAGCGCTCGAACCGTTTTGAAGCGCTCGACACGAGCTTGTTGAAGGAACATCTCCTTCAATTGTGTGATCATGTCATATGCACTATGATGCTCGAAGTCCTTTTGGAGTTTGGGTATCATAGTCCCAAGCATAAGGCAAGAGACTTGCACCGAATCGGTGCAATACTTATCCCAATAAGCCATGCCTTCCGTATCATCCTCGTCGGGTTGATCGGGAATGGGGTCTTCTAACACATACGCCCTATCCTCAAGTTTGAGGACAATTCTTAGATTGCGAAACCAATCCATGAAATTCGTATGGTTGAGTTTTTCCTTTTCGAGGATTGACCTCAACGATAGGTTGTTAAAGTTGATTGGTGTGTTTGGAATATTGTTGTTATTGGCGGCCATCTACAAAATTTAACAAAGCTGTTTAAGTATCAATTTTAATTTATCAATCAATACCCTTTAAATTCAATTGATATTTATTAAATTTTAGAATCCAACGGTAAACCAAATTTCAGTTAGGTGACCTTTATCCCGTCATTTGATTTAGCTAGGTAGTCATTTATATGACAATTGCAATCCTTTTGCAACTTCTAAGTTATGGGATCATGCAATCCTTTTGCATGACATATTTATCCCATCAACGCCTATTTGTTCCTCATGCTTCGGTGACCCTAAGTTCATGATTCCCAAATCAAGTCATCCTACTTGTGTAAACGTGTAAATTTAACATGCAAGTGGTTAGGTGACCTTTATCCTACAAGCATACGAAATTCACCTTAATCATATTAGTTTGCTCATAATGGTTAGGTAACCTTTATCCCATCATGAGTTCCCTAATATATCTAAGTGTCATACAAAAGGATGGCGTTTAACTTTGTTTACCTTGTTAATTAAAGGGATTTTAAGTTTTCATAATTTCTAGTTTAAGAAAACTTTTATGCCATATACCAACATGCATTTAGTGTATGATACTTATGAAAAACCATTTTCATGTCTTGTAATTAAGCCAATTACATGATATAAACCATTTTATATATGTGATCCTTTTATGTTCTTAATAACCGTTTATCAATGTCCTTTTGCCACTTTTAATTTAACCAATTAAATTGTCGTTTTGCATGTCGTTAATAATGTCTAATTTAACCAATTAAATTGTCATTTTGCTAGTTGTTAACTTGTGATTTACTTGTAGCAACCAAACATACAAACACAATAAACGACTATGCATGCAAAACAATTATGTTCACAATCAGGCCAATTTGGTAGACATTTGTTTAGCCGAAAACAAATGCCACCGGTAAAGGGGTTATAACACAAAGTAGGAGATTTTAAATCTCCCACTTAATCTTGCATCC
The DNA here is from genome assembly GCF_046630445.1 of Rutidosis leptorrhynchoides. Taxonomy (NCBI): domain Eukaryota; kingdom Viridiplantae; phylum Streptophyta; class Magnoliopsida; order Asterales; family Asteraceae; genus Rutidosis; species Rutidosis leptorrhynchoides. The sequence goes on from NC_092335.1 coordinate 693,558,221, forward strand.
AAGTGCTTCTTCTTGTGTTCTTCCAAGTCTTCATCTTGTATCTTCATCCTTTTACAAAATATATCCTAATACATTTTGTCTAGAAAATGAAATACAACCTAATCTATTTTACATGCCAAATATAAAATAAATTACATAACAAAAATTAATATTACATACCAAATGAATAATTAATATTACAAACCAAATTGAATGAATATTACAACCATATTGAAAGATTAACAAATCAACCAAACAAACATTCATTCAAACACAAGGTCATGGCTATGATTGTGAACATTAATATATCATCAAATATTAACCAAATGGCAAACCCAAAACCACTTTTGTAACCTCCCAAATTCGGCTAAAACTATATACCCACCCAAATCCATTAATTTTTACATTCTACATTCATGCATGTTAATAGAATGCAAAGTTGGTGGATTTTAAAGACCATATATAAGAAGCATATTTCATAGACTTCGGCTCCTGATACCATTGATGGAATTCAACATAACAACATGTTTATAATGTCAACATAATCAAAAAGCCATTTTATAATAGTTAAAGAAAGCGGAAGCATGATAGTTTATAAAAACAAGTTTATATGTTAAACCATTTTGAATGAATTCCATATTGTTATCAAGTCTTGAAACATATGCTTACATATAAGAACAAGGAAGTAAGATATATACATCCTCAAGTGTGTTTGAGGGCTATTTTCAAAAGAGCAAGATGATGATGAAAATGATGAATGAAAGCCTCTAACTTGAAGTCTCAAGTGTGAAAATACCCCAAGCTTTTGATGCACCAACACCACCTTTGAAAAGTTAGGATTTTAGACACTTGAATGACTAAAAATACCAAGCTAAAACCTCTCCTTTTTACTCAAATATTTTGGCCAGCAAGCTGTTAGGAGAACAAGAGAGAGTTTTTGAAAAGCTAAGTGTGTTTTTGAGTCAAAATCTTTGGTTAAAGAGAACTAGCATGCACTTGAAGGATGTGTCTTTAAAAGTAACAAAACAAGCATGGGTTGGACCTCCTTGGAGTCCCAAAAACTGTCCACCACCATGGGGGTTTTAAAAAATTTATTATTTTATAAAACTTAATATAAAACCATGCATTTTATTAAGTCACTTGCATATTTTATAAACCTTTTATAAAATATAACACAATATAATTATTTAAACCTATAAATAATTAAATATAAATTATCCAAATAATTTATCTCAAGTGATAATATTTTAGAAAACCGATTTTCTAAAGTTCAAGTGTCGCGTATTTATTTAACGATCCAATCGTTAAGATTAAATACATATAAAGTGTCGGTAAGCTTTTTATTGGGTATGACCAGACTTGGATCATAATTGTGATGCCCCGTACAAAACCATCGTGTACAAATCATCAACAGCAGGATCATTACAAGGTTAAGTACTATATGCGTTTTCAAAAAGAGTTTGCATTCATTAATAAAGTGATGTCTAAACCAACATCGAATGTTTTACAATCCAAAAGCATGCTTCACTAAGTAGAAGCAAATAATAAGTGTATGTGACCACAATGGTCGTTACAAGTCATAGTTCAAAAGTACTAAAGTTTGAATGCAAGGTAAAGTAGTTCATGCGATGACAACTCTAAGCAGCGGGTGTCTACAGCATGACTAGTACACAGCAGAAGCTAACCTCAAGCACCTGAGAAAAACATGCTTAAAAACGTCAACACAAATGTTGGTGAGCTATAGTTTAAGTATAACAGTAAGTAAGGTAGGCCACGAGATTTCAGTGCTACAAAGAGTGTTTCAAAACAGTATGATAAAGTATATGTTAACCATGGGCACTTGGTAACTAACTTAACGTTTATACCCCCTGAAAGTACACTTAGCAAGTGCGTATGTATATGAAGTATTAAACACTCGTTAAATGCTAGCGCGACTAGCCCGAGTGGGGATGTCAAACCCTATGGATCCATATCTAAGATTCGCGTTCACGGTTCAAAAACCAATGATTAAACGTTACCGAGCTAAAGGGAATGTTTATGCCGTTGTATAACCCACACATATATAAGTTTAAGTACTCGTGCCTAGTATGTAAAACATAAAATCTGCATGTATTCTCAGTTCCCAAAATAAGTTAAAGTAAAAAGGGAATGCTATAACTCACAATGATAATGTAGTCGTAAAGTCGGTTCGGAAAAGGTGTGCAAGTAATCGGTCCGAAGGTCCTCAACCTAAGGAAAATAGTACTAAGTCAGTAAATCGTCTTAATAGGTTTAAAAGTATGTAAATAAGGTCTTAAGGGTCATCATCATTTATCATTTAACAAAAGGTGTAAAGTAAGTTTCGTTCATGAAAGTAGTTTAAAACAAAATCTGACTTCAGTCAGTCACCACGGCCTCTACCCTTACTGAATTAAGGTGAGACCAGTGGCCATGGCTCCGTATATGAGTCATTTAAGTGTGGTAAAATTTACAGAAGTAAACTCATCTTTTTTTGACCGTGGCGACGGTCTAAGTGCGAGTAGGTCAGAAATTTCTGCACAACGTTAAAAGGACATAATGACGATCGGAGGGCCATAAATCCTAAACCGTAACTCGGATTAAGACGAGTCCTATATGAAAAGTTATCTACTCGAAAAGATATATTTGAAAATCAAGGTCACAGCAGCCCAGGTTTACTGGTATGTTACAGAAACAGCAGAACAGTAGGTAGAAGACAGAAAGCACTAAAATAATGGGTTCCGGTGAGTTTGATGCTTGATGCTTATCACGATTCTCATCCTTGATGCGTATAGCTTCAAGTGTACAACTCGTTGATGTGTTTGCATCATCTTGACCAATATTTGACCATCATAACCCAAGTGAAAGTCTAAGACATGAAGCACAACTCACTTAAGTGTTGCAAGTGTTTTGATGAACCAAAGTTACATCAAAGTCTTAGATCTAACACATACATGGACTTTAAAGCTAATAACAAGTTACAAACTTGAAAGTAAACTAACTAATCAAGATCTTAAGATGTAGAACATAGTTCTTAGTTAGATCTTGAAGATCCAAGACTCAAAAGTCTAGATCAAGCATAAGTATACAAAGTTATATTTAAAGAAAACTTATTTACATGTTCTTGAACTTTTAAGTTAACTTTTAGTTCAAGATTAATGAGATCAAGTCTAACTTGTAGTACTTGACCATTTAACTAACAAACATGAAATTAAAGTGCATAAAATGAAGTGATAACCTAAGTAAACAAGTAAAAAGTTCATGGTTTGTTCATACTTTTAAAGATTCAACCAAGGTTTGATCTTTAAGTAAAGTAAACTTTAAGTTTACTTCAAGAACTACAAGTATGAATTTAACAACTATGAACTCACAAAATTTTGAAACAATGAAAGTAGAATCATAAAATAGTAAGTTTATGTTCTTGTGTTCTTGATAAATACAAGATATTATGAAGAATCAACTAAAGAGTTGATTCTTGAAACTAGTAAGAAAATAATATCAATAAAGTTCATGTAACTAAATAACAACAACATCTAACAAGTATCAAGTAATTTTACAATATTAAAGAACAAACATGATGATGATATGGGTAAATGGGATTCAGTTTTTAGGAGGAAAAGGAAGGAGAAAGAAAGCTTGTAACTTACAAGAATGAAGAGAAAGTAAAAAGAGAAAATAAGATGCAAGTAATGTGTGTGTTTGAATGAGAGTATACAAGTGAGAAATAGACAAAGTTTGAAAGCAAATCCACCTCCCCATGAGGCATGAACCTACGGCCAGCAGCAAGGGTAAGGGGAAGGGATGTGTTCAATGGTTATTAGCATGTAAAAGTCACAAAAGTTGGTTACTAAGGAGGCTTGCATGGGGATAAGATGATAACTAGATTCCTACAAGTCTTTAACTAACTAGTTGCAATTAAAAGTAATACTTACATGGAAGAGTGGGCTAGTTAGTCCATTTAAGATGTAGGGTGGGCTTATAAGCCCAAAATCATAAGTCCATTACACTAATCAAAGCCCAAGTTCAATAATTCACAAGTTAAACCGATTAAAGCCCAAGTAACTAACTAATAACCTTAGTTAATTAAAATGATTAATAAAAATTAATCATGAATGCAAATAATACTTGAAAATATTATTCGTGCAAGTTTCGTGTGTCACAAAGACGTTTCGGGCACTTAAAAGTCAAGTTCGGGCAATCATGGCAACATGTAAATGTAATAACATACATTCGTTTTATCACACGTATTAATAATAATAATTATTAATAAATAAACGTTGGAAAATCTAGGGTCGTTACATTACCCACCTGTTAAAGAAAATTTCGTCCCGAAATTTAAGCTGAGGTAGATGGAGGAGTCGGGAAAAGGTGAGGATACTTCCGCATCATTTGATCCTCTCGCTCCCAAGTAAACTCAGGTCCTCGTTTGGCATTCCATCGTACTCGGACGATCAGAATCTTGTTACATTTCAAAGTTTTGATCTCGCGATCCATAATTTCAACAGGTTCTTCCGCAAAGTGGAGTTTGTCATCAATCGTAAGTTCTTCAAGTGGTATGATAAGTTCAAGTGCAGCAAGACACTTCTTCAAGTTCGACACGTGGAAGGTAGGATGAACAGAGCTCAATTGTGCTGGTAGATCCAAACGGTAAGCAACGGGTCCAACACATTCCAAGATTTCAAAAGGACCAATGTATCGTGGGTTTAACTTTCCACGTTTTCCAAAACGGATCACACCTTTCCAAGGTGCAACCTTCAACATAACATGATCGCCCACGTTGAATTCAAAGTCTCTACGTTTAAGATCAGCATAACTCTTCTAACGATCGTGGGCAGTCTTAAGTCTCGCTTGTATCTGAGCAATCTTCTCCATTGTTTCATGGACTACCTCGGGTCCGGTGATCGCCTACTTCGGCCCAACAAATAGGAGATCGGCACTTACAGCCATACAACGCTTCAAAAGGTGCATCATTGATGCTAGAGTGAAAACTATTGTTGTAAGAAAATTCGGCGAGTGGCAAATGCCTTTCCCAGGCCTTTCCAAAATCGATGACACATGCACGCAACATGTCTTCCTAGGTCTGAATAGTTAGTTCACTTTGCCATTCAGTCTGAGGGTGATAAGCAGTACTCATGTCAAGACGAGTTCCCATGGCTACTTGCAAAGAACGCCAAAATCTGGAAGCAAAACGGGGATCGCGATCGGAGATGATCGATAAAGGTACACCATGACGAGATACAACCTCTTTGATGTATAGTTGAGCAAGTCTTTCCATTGTATCCGTTTCCTTCATCGCTAGGAAGTGTGCAGATTTGGTAAGGCGGTCAACAATAACCCAAATGGTATCGCATCCGCCCACCGTCTTTGGAAGCTTGGTGATAAAATCCATTGTGATCCTTTCCCACTTCCATTGTGGGATCTCTGGCTATTGAAGTAACCCAGAAGGTCTCTGATGCTCGGCTTTAACTTTCGTGCAAGTCAAACACTTACCAACATAAGTCGCAACGTCCTTCTTAAGATTCAGCCACCAATACTGTTCTTTAAGGTCGTGGTACATCTTGCCCGCTCCAGGATGAATCGAATATCTCGATTTGTGTGCTTCATCAAGTATCAGGTTCCGTAGATCTCCATAAAGAGGTACCCAAATTCTACCGGCATAACATCGGAGTCCAGACTCCCTAACCTCGAATCGAGAGACAAGTATGTTCAAATGTACATGAGATATATTCTCCTCCTTGAGAGCCTCATCTTGGGCTACTCTGATCTGACCGTTGAGGTTCGAATGGATGGTGATGTTCAGAGCCCTAACACGAAGAGGTGCCGTCCTCTCCTTTCGGCTTAAAGCATCAGCTACAACATTGGCCTTGCCAGGGTGATAACGGAGTTCACAATCGTAGTCGTTGAGCATCTCAATCCATCGACGCTGTCTCATATTCAGTTGCTTCTGATCGAAGATGTGCTGGAGACTCTTGTGATCGGTGAAGATAGTGCTCTTAGTTCCATACAAATAATGTCTCCACAATTTGAGTGCAAAGACAACGGCTCCAAGTTCGAGATCATGAGTAGTGTAGTTCCGCTCGTGAATCTTCAATTGGTGGGAGGCATAAGCGATAACCTTTGATCGTTGCATCAGTACACAACCAAAACCACTCCTTGATGCATCACAATAAACAACAAAGTCGTCACTGCCCTCAGGAAGTGATAGGATAGGTGCGGTAGTTAACTTCTTCTTCAAAGGTTGGAATGCTGATTCGTGTGCGGGTTCCCAAATGAACTTCTTGCCCTTGTGAGTCAGCGCGGTCAAAGGACGCGCAATCAGAGAAAATCCTTCAATGAACCTTCGGTAGTAACCGGCGAGACCTAGGAATTGGTGAATATGCGTCGGAGTAGTGGGGGTCTCCCACTTGCTGATGGCTTCAATCTTGGCGGTATCAACTCTGATACCCTGGTCGCTCACAACATGACCCAGAAACTGGACTTCCTTCAACCAAAATTCACACTTGGAGAATTTGGCATAAAGTTGCTCTTGTCTCAAGAGTTCAAGCACTAGTCGGAGGTGTTGCTCATGTTCTTCTTCGCTCTTAGAGTAGATGAGGATATCATCTATGAAGACGATAACAAACTTATCCAAGTACGGCTTGCAGACACGATTCATGAGGTCCATGAACACGGCAGGTGCATTTGTCAAACCAAATGGCATCACGAGAAACTCATAATGACCATAACGGGTCCTGAATGCATTTTTCATCACGTCACTTTCCTTTACCCTCAACTGGTGATAACCGGATCGCAAATCGATCTTTGAGTAAACGCTCGATCCTTGTAGTTGATCAAAAAGATCGTCAATTCGTGGAAGAGGATACCGATTCTTGATTGTCAATTTGTTGAGCTCACGGTAATCGATACACATACGGAAGGATCCATCCTTCTTCTTCACAAACAACACAGGTGCTCCCCAAGGCGAGAAACTTGGTTGGATAAACCCTCGATCTAACAGCTCTTGTAGTTAACTCTGTAATTCTTGCATCTCGGAAGGTGCGAGTCTATAAGGTGCGCGAGCTACAGGTGCAGCTCCTGGCACTAAATCAATCTGAAACTCTACTGCTCTCTGCGGTGGCAATCCAGGCAATTCCTCTGGGAAGACATCGGAAAATTCGTTCACAATTCGAACGTCGTTCACGCTCTTCACCTCAGTTTCTACCGCTTTCACATGTGCTAGGATAGCAAAATGTCCCTTCTTCATAATCTTTTGCGCCTTCACGCAACTAATGAGGTTCAACTTCGAGGTACATCTCTCTCCATAGATAACCAGTGGTTCGCCATCTCCTTGTGGTATGTGAAGTGCTTTATCTCCACAGATAATATCGGCCCTTATCTTACTCAACCAATCCATACCAACGATCACGTCAAAACTTCCCAGTTTGATAGGTATCAAATCAATTTCGAAATCTGCACCAGCTATGTTGATGATAGCTCCACGACTAATATGGTTAACCTTTTCAAGTTTTCCATTGGCGACCTCGACAAGCATACTCTCTTTTAACGGGACTAATGACCAATTAATCTTATCGCAAAAATGTCTACATACATAACTTCTATCCTCACCAGTATCAAACAAGACAGAAGCTAAAAGATTGTTGATTTTGAATATACCTGTCACCAAGTCGGGGTTTTCGCGGACGTCCCTTGCATTAACGTTAAAAGCTCTAGCGCGCGGTGGTCCACCGTCTTTTTGCTTGTTTGGGCACGCATTTTTGAAATGGCCCGTCTACCCGCATTCGTAACACTTCCTTGGCCCTGTGGGGTTCGGCTTCCCATTCAAAGTGGTGACCTTGCAGTCTTTCCCGATATGCCCAACTCGTTGACACTTCTCACAGACAACGTTGTAATATCCAGTATGGTGTTTGTAACACCTCTTGCATTGTGGTAAGGTTCCCTTGTAGTTCGGGTTGGAGTTGGTGTTGTTGTTGGGGTTGGGGTTTCCACCATTGTTGTGCCTCTTGGCGGGGGTCTGGTCATAGGTTCTCCCCCTGTTGTTGTGGTGGTGGTTGTTGTTGTTGTTGTTGTTGTTGTTGTTGTTGTTGTTGTAGTTGCTGTTGTTGTTGTTGTTGTTGTTGTTGTTGTTGTTGTTGTTGTTGTTGTTGTTGTTGTTGTTGTTGTTGTTGTTATTATCCCACTTTCGCTTTTCGCTACTACCAGCCTCAAACTTAGCCTTCTCCGGCTCATCAATAAGAATCTGATTCATGAGGGTATGCGCCATGCGCATTGCTTCGGGAACATTCGGTAGTTTGGACGATGTGACGTTTCCTTTGATAGACTTAGGGAGTCCCCAGAAGTATCTCTCCATACGCTTGAATTCTGGGGTGACCATTGTCGGACACATAAGAGCTAGTTCCAAAAATCTCCTGTTGTAACCATCAAGGTCGTTCCCAACGGCCTTTAGCTGCATGAATTCCATCTCCATCTTTTGAATTTCGGTTCTCGGACAATACTCATCAATCATTGCCACTTTGAATTCCTCCCATGGTGTAGCATACGCCTCATCAATGCCTTTCGCTTGAGCTAACGTGTTCCACCACGTTAGCACGCTTTCAGATAGCGTGCACGAAGCAAACTTGGTCTTATTGTCCTCTGAACAGTTGCTAACTCGGAATACTGATTCAAGTTTCTCGAACCATCTGGTGAGACCAACCGGTCCCTCGGTTCCACTGAAGTTATGTGGTTTGCAGCTCTGGAATTCCTTGTAAGTACACCCATTTCGAACGGGTGGGATAACTGGTGGTGGTGGCGGTGAAGCTTGGAGATTTATTTCTGCTAGGGCTGCGGCTACGCGTTCTTGGATCATCTCTTCAATTTGAGCGGCAGTAGGTGTGGATCGACCGTTAGCCATGATGTTCTAAACAAAAATTTTGACTCAAGTCAAAATCCAGCATTCAATATATAATAATATAGTATATAACAACCAATATGTAAACATCACAACACATGTTAATTAAGTAACGCAAGTTGATACAAGTACCGCAAAACACCATACAGTAACGTAAATAGAATATCGTGCAAGAATTAAATAACGGAAAGTTCCATTAATAGCAATAAGTTTCATACATCCGAATAAGTCCGTACAATACATGAGTAATACAATAAACTACAACTAGATTACATAACGAAATCTAAATACAAAATTCCTACGGTGAAGGTGGGTGTAGGATGTCTAAAACCTGAGCCAACTGCTCCTCGAGCTCAGTAACCCGAGCTCGGAGGATTCCCACCTCCCTAGTCAATTCCTTGACAGTGGGAGATGGTGGGGCAGGTGGTGCTGGTGGTGCAGGTGGTGCGGGTGGAGCGGTTGGTACTGGTGGAGCGGGTGGTGCAGACCGCACAAAGCGGGGTGCAGATGTCCCGACTCCCGAAATAGTTAGCACGTAACGAGGTGCCTTACATATGAGTGGGTCGGCAGGGTACGGCACAAGCCGCTTACGGGCAGTAACCCTCCGACGCCTACCAAAAGCGTCAGTGAAAGCACGACCTCCATTCACCCCTGGAATGACGGTGCCATCAGGACGGTACCGCTTCTTTGGCGGGGTGGAGGGTGCCTGTATAGGTATATCAGCAGGGTCCTCGTCGTCACTGGAGTCGGATGAAGAATCATCTGATGAAGAATTGGCGGATGATGATTCATCCGAATCATGTGGTGGTAACACGGGTGGCTGAACTGGTAGTCCGAAGGCGGCCAACATCTCTCTGTGTCTGAATAGTGGAATCGGCACTAAACGTCCATCTGGAGCGCGTTGGCACGACATGCGCATATGGTTACGGAATGGCCCTTCCTCGAACTCCGCGGGGATCACAACACCACCGATGCGGGGCTGTGACTCCGAGGATCCGGGAGCAGACGGAGTTGGAATCTCCGTAGGGCCCATGTGTCCATCAGAAGTAGCCACCGGTGCAGGCGGCTGGCTGCTAGTCCCAGAAGATGAAGCGTCGGGGTCACTCGTGCGTATCGGGATCGGTAGATCGGCAACGGTGGTAGGTGGAGTAGCTGAAGAGTCTAAACTGCCCAAAATGCTAGCAGATGGTACATCCGACATCTGAACAAGGAAAATAAATTTTCCATGTCAGTAAGTCATAAAGCAAGCACGTATTAGGCCAACAGTTTAAATCATGTATAACAATAAGTAGCATGGCAATAATAACGAATCGTACAGAAGTAGCATGCAATCGAAAGCAAGTGATATCATACAGTAGTAAAATCATGTAGTAGCATACGGCATATAGTAGTAAAAGCAAGCAGCAGCATGCAGTAAGTTCAGCGGAAACAAGTAAACTAGCAAGTTGTAGATTAGTCCTATTAGTGAATCCTACTCGGGTCGGTCTTAGACTCACTAATGCAACCTAATTCCCTACAACCAATGCTCTGATACCAAATGTGATGCCCCGTACAAAACCATCGTGTACGAATCATCAACAGCATGATCAGTACAAGGTTAAGTACTATATGCGTTTTCAAAAAGAGTTTGCATTCATTATTAAAGTGATGTCTAAACCAACATCGAATGTTTTACAATCCAAAAGCATGCTTCACTAAGTAGAAGCAAATAATAAGTGTATGTGACCACAATGGTCGTTACAAGTCATAGTTCAAAAGTACTAAAGTTTGAATGCAAGGTAAAGTAGTTCATGCGATGACAACTCTAAGCAGCGGGTGTCTACAGCACGACTAATACACAGCGGAAGCTAACCTCAAGCACCTGAGAAAAACATGCTTAAAAACGTCAACACAAAGGTTGGTGAGCTATAGTTTAAGTATAACAGTAAGTAAGGTAGGCCACGAGATTTCAGTGCTACAAAGAGTGTTTCAAAACAGTATGATAAAGTATATGTTAACCGTGGGCACTTGGTAACTAACTTAACGTTTATACCCCCTGGAAGTACACTTGGCAAGTGCGTATGTATACGAAGTATTAAACACTCGTTAAATGCTAGCGCGACTATCCCGAGTGGGGATGTCAAACCCTATGGATCCATATCTAAGATTCGCGTTCACGGTTCAAAAACCAATGATTAAACGTTACCGAGCTAAAGGGAATGTTTATGCCGTTGTATAACCCACACATATATAAGTTTAAGTACTCGTACCTAGTATGTAAAACATAAAATCCGCATGTATTCTCAGTTCCCAAAATAAGTTAAAGTAAAAAGGGAATGCTATAACTCACAATGATAATGTAGTCGTAAAGTCGGTTCGGAAAAGGTGTGCAAGTAATCGGTCCGAAGGTCCTCAACCTAAGGCAAATAGTACTAAGTCAGTAAATCATCTTAATAGGTTTAAAAGTATGTAAATAAGGTCTTAAGGGTCATCATCATTCATCATTTAACAAAAGGTGTAAAGTAAGTTTCTTTCATGAAAGTAGTTTAAAACAAAATCTGACTTCAGTCAGTCACCACGGCCTCTACCCTTACTGAATTAAGGTGAGACCAGTGGCCATGGCTCCGTATATGAGTCATTTAAGTGTGGTAAAATTTACAGAAGTAAACTCGTCTTCATTTGACCGTGGCGACGGTCTAAGTGCGAGTAGGTCAGAAATTTCTGCACAACGTTAAAAGGACATAATGACGATCGGAGGGCCATAAATCCTAAACCGTAACTCGGATTAAGACGAGTCCTATATGAAAAGTTATCTACTCGAAAAGATCTATTTGAAAATCAAGGTAACAGCAGCCCAGGTTTACTGGTCTGTTATAGAAACAGCAGAACAGTAGGTAGAAGACAGAAAGCAGTAAAATAATGGGTTCCGGTGAGTTTGATGCTTGATGCTTATCACGATTCTCATCCTTGATGCGTATAGCTTCAAGTGTACAACTCGTTGATGTGTTTGCATCATCTTGACCCAGATTTGACCATCATAACCCAAGTGAAAGTCTAAGACATGAAGCACAACTCACTTAAGTGTTGCAAGTGTTTTGATGAACCAAAGTTACATCAAAGTCTTAGATCTAACACATACATGGACTTTAAAGCTAATAACAAGTTACAAACTTGAAAGTAAACTAACTAATCAAGATCTTAAGATGTAGAACATAGTTCTTAGTTAGATCTTGAAGATCCAAGACTCAAAAGTCTAGATCAAGCATAAGTATACAAAGTTATATTTAAAGAAAACTTATTTACATGTTCTTGAACTTTTAAGTTAACTTTTAGTTCCAGATTAATGAGATCAAGTCTAACTTGTAGTACTTGACCATTTAACTAACAAACATGAAATTAAAGTGCATAAAATGAAGTGATAACCTAAGTAAACAAGTAAAAAGTTCATGGTTTGTTCATACTTTTAAAGATTCAACCAAGGTTTGATCTTTAAGTAAAGTAAACTTTAAGTTTACTTCAAGAACTACAAGTATGAATTTAACAACTATGAACTCACAAACTTTTGAAACAATGAAAGTAGAATCATAAACTAGTAAGTTTATGTTCTTGTGTTCTTGATAAATACAAGATATTATGAAGAATCAACTAAAGAGTTGATTCTTGAAACTAGTAAGAAAATAATATCAATAAAGTTCATGTAACTAAATAACAACAACATCTAACAAGTATCAAGTAATTTTACAATATTAAAGAACAAAGATGATGATGATATGGGTAAATGGGATTCGGTTTTTAGGAGGAAAAGGAAGGAGAAAGAAAGCTTGTAACTTACAAGAATGAAGAGAAAGTAAAAAGAGAAAATAAGATGCAAGTAATGTGTGTGTTTGAATGAGAGTATACAAGTGAGAAATAGACAAAGTTTGAAAGCAAATCCACCTCCCCATGAGGCATGAACCTATGGCCAGCAGTAAGGGTAAGGGGAAGGGATGTGTTCAATGGTTATTAGCATGTAAAAGTCACAAAAGTTGGTTACTAAGGAGGCTTGCATGGGGATAAGATGATAACTAGATTCCTACAAGTCTTTAACTAACTAGTTGCAATTAAAAGTAATACTTACATGGAAGAGTGGGCTAGTTAGTCCATTTAAGATGTAGGGTGGGCTTATAATCCCAAAATCATAAGTCCATTACACTAATCAAAGCCCAAGTTTAATAATTCACAAGTTAAACCGATTAAAGCCCAAGTAACTAACTAATAACCTTAGTTAATTAAAATGATTAATAAAACTTATTCATGAATGTAAATAATACTTGAAAATATTATTCGTGCAAGTTTCGTGTGTCACAAAGACGTTTCGGGCACTTAAAAGTCAAGTTCGGGCAATCATGGCAACATGTAAATGTAATAACATACATTCGTTTTATCACACGTATTAATAATAATAATTATTAATAAATAAACGTTGGAAAATCCATGGTCGTTACAATAACACATTAGCCACATTAATTTAATATGTCTCTCGGGCATACGAAATACCTTCACAGGGTGCTCTGTTACGTAGAATCTATTGATAAACTATTGAAAAAATCTTGTGGTCTATCTTTATATACTTATGACTCGAGCAATTAAAGCTATAACTCACCAACATTCGTGTTAATTTTTTTAGCATGTTTTATTCTCAGGTCCTTAGACTGCTTCCACTGTGATGTGCTTGTTGCCTGCATGGAGTCTCTCATGCTTTGTATGAAGTTTATTGCATTCGAAACAAAACTACGTTGTGTAATAAATAATTGGACTGTGATGTCAACCTGTAAAATAAAGACTTATGTATTTTGGGAATTTTCTTATACCTAAGCACTCGCCCACATGCTTATAACTTTTTATGTTTAGAAAGTCACTTATTTTAATGAATGCAATATTTTATCAATACGTATCATATAGAGGTCAAAACCTCACTGTGGAATCAATGATTAATGTGCCGCGTCAATAGCGATTTTAACGGGTCGTTACAGTTGGTATCCGGGCCTGAGGTTATAGGGAACCAGAATTTGCATTAATGTGTTTAACTGGTAATTATTAGGATGCATTAGTGAGTCTGGACTATGACCATATCTGTTTTTACCGATTTTTGCTTATCATCTTGTCAAAAACACTATATATGATATATTTATATCCTACCGTAATTGTTGTTTCAATTATGTGATAGATGACTTCTTCTAATCCTATCATTTTGTACGACTCAGAATCGGACACTGAATCTATTCTCTCCACAACTAAAAAGGACATTCCAATACCTATTAAAGAAGAAATTGTGTTAGCTGGGGAATCTCAACTCCAGGTTAACCCAGAGGAGGTCCCAGCTCCACCCAGCTCTAGTTTTTCGGAGCCACAGTATCGTTGGCATGGACCCATGATCCCTGGAATAAACAAGGATTGTCCATTTCTAAATGAACATGGACATTAGGCCAGATACACCGCCGATGGGCGGGTTGTGCCGATTACGCCTGGCAGATATCGGTTCATGACCACCGGTACATATTCTCCTACACATGTCTCAGACAGTTCATTAGGTGAGATCAGTGAGGAGGAGGAGGATGAAGTAAAGGAGATTACTGAAAAAGAAATCACAAGGAAGGAATTCAAACTTGCTATAAAGAACCACAAAAATAAAAAGTCCTTAATTATTAAAAAGGAACAGGACCATTCGATCCGTAACCACCCTTATTGTATTAAACCCATTGAGACAACGGGTACCTCAAAACCCCGACCAAAAATTAAATACACTGCTAGAATGTCTGTCGGACCATGCACACACAAACAATTGACAGAGAGAACCAAATGGGAAGAAGTTTCTGATAGTTCTGAATAAACGACCTCGCAACCATAAATCTTCCATGTACTATTCTATTGCTTATATGTGCTACTCTATATTGTTATGTAGAATAAGCATATGTAAAATATCGATATTGTATGGTATTATATTATTTTGGTTTATTAATAATAAATGCATGGAATGATTATTTGTATTATTACTACTTCTTATTATTATTATTACATAATAACGTAGTAACTCGCTAAAATTTTTCATAGTGGAATATTATTAGGATTTTAGTAGTTAATTCCTTGTACTAGCTATTATGTATGAAATTAACGGGTAGGTAATACCCTAGAAATAATTATAAAATGCTAATAAGAAGAAAAGGCTTTTATAATAATTGGTTCATATTATTAATATGCTACGATTAACTATTGACAACTCATTTTACCTATAATATTCTATATGATTAAATTATCTCTGTTGTGTTTATTGAAGAAACATGTCTCAAATATCGGATGCTGAGTTTGAGGAACTAGTCGAGAAACGTGTGAATGAAAGAATTGCTGCAGCCGAGGCAGCAAAAGCAGCAGCCGAAGTAGCAGCCAAAGCAGCAGCCGTAAACACAAATTCACTAAACGGATGCTCATATAAAACTTTTCAAGGATGCAAACCACAGACGTTTAGTGGGACCGAGGGACCAGTCAGTCTAACCCGATGGTTCGAAAAGATGGAGTTCGTTTTCAAAATCAGTAATTGTGCGGACGGAGACAAGTCAAAGTATGCTTCGTGCACGTTGCAAGACGGTGCACTTAATTGGTGGAACAATTATGCTAAAGCAGAAGGAGTAGATACGGCATATGATATCTCTTGGGAAGAACTAAAAAAGATGCTAATCGAGGAGTACTGTCCTCGAAACGAGATCAGAAAAATGGAATCTGAGTTACGTAATCTGAAGGTTTTCGGCACGAATCTCAATAACTATGAAAAGCTTTTCATGGAACTAGCCTTGTTGTGTCCCGAATTGGTGCCAAACGAGAAACGAAAGATAGAAATGTATATTGACGGTTTATCGATCAATATCAAAGGAAATGTTACATCGTCCAAACCAAATACGATGCAGGAAGCCATGACAATGGCACACCAACTAATGGACCAGATCACAGAGAGTTTGATTAAGGCACCAATTACCGAAGTCAAGACAACTGAAGGAAAGAGGAAATGGGAAGACTATAAGGGCAAAAGTACTCACCTGAAGAAATAAGAAACTTTTAAAGGTAAACAAGATGGGGCAACTGCTAGTCCAAACTATAAGGGACCCCATCCGTTCTGCAAAAGATGTTACACACATCATGCAGGTTATTGCCAAGTGGTCTGTGATAAGTGCAACAAGAAAGGACATGTGGCGAAAGATTGTTATGCCACCGTTTCTGAAGTAAAGACAAAACCGACCGATGTCAAGAAATATTTTGGATGCGGGAAGTCTGGTCACTTTATAAATCAATGCCCTAATAAGGAGAAGAACAAAGAACCCGCACGTGAGAGGGCATTTAATGTTAGTGCCAGTGAAGCACGTGAGGATCCTGATCTTGTAACGGGTACGTTTACCGTTAATAATCAACTAGCTTCTATTATGTTTGATACGGGTGCTGATAGAAGTTATATGTGTAAAGACTTTAGTTCTAAACTAAAATGTGCATCATTGCCTCTAGACGATAAATATACTATTGAATTAGCTAAATGGTAAACTGATAAAAGCCGATAAAATTTGCAATGGTTGCAAAATAAATCTCACTGGTGAAACCTTCAAAATCGATTTAATACCCGTAGAATTAGGAAGTTTTGACGTAATCGTTGGCATGGACTGGATGTCCAAAACAAGAGCGGGAGTTGTTTGTGCTGAGAAAGCAATTCGTATCCCTCGTAAGGATGAAACGACATTAATGATTTATGGGGAGAAGAGCAATTCAAAGCTGAACCTTATCAGCTGTATGAAGGCCCAGAAACTTATAAGAAAAGGTTGTTATGCTATTCTGGCACACGTAAAGAAGATCGATACTGAAGAAAGAAGCATTGATGACATACCGGTTGTAAGAGAATATACCGAAGTATTTCCAGAAGAATTACCAAGGCTACCTCCATACAGATGTGTAGAATTCCAGATTGATCTCATACCAGGAGCTGTACCTGTAGCCCGATCTCCATATAGACTTGCACCTTCAGAAATGCAAGAATTACAAAACCAGTTGCAAGAATTATCGGACCGTGGATTTATTCGTCCCAGTTTTTCACCTTGGGGTGCTCCTATTCTGTTCGTCAAGAAGAAGGATGGATCTATGAGAATGTGCATAGATTACCGAGAATTAAACAAATTAACGATCAAGAATCGGTACCCATTACCGAGGATTGATGATTTGTTTGATCAATTACAAGGATCAAGTATTTATTCTAAGATTGATCTACGCTCCGGATATCATCAGCTGAGAGTGAAGGAAGAAGATATTCCTAAAACCGCGTTCAGAACTCGTTACGGTCACTATGAATTTTTAGTCATGCCTTTTGAATTGACTAATGCTCCAGCAGTATTCATGAATCTAATGAATCGCATCTGTAGACCGTATTTAGACAAATTTGTCATTGTTTTTATCGACGACATATTGATTTATTCGAAGAACAAGGAAGAACATGAGAAACACTTAAGATTGGTACTGGAGATACTCAAGAAAGAAGAACTGTACGCAAAATATTTGAAGTATGATTTCTGGTTACAAGAAATACAATTTTTGGGCCATGTTGTCAGTAAACATAGAATTAAAGTTGACCCTTCCAAGATCGAAGCCATTAGTAAATGGGAAACACCGAAGACTCCAACACAAATCCGCCAATTCTTAGGTCTTGCTGGTTACTACCGAAGATTCATTCAAGATTTCTCTAAAATCGCCAAACCCTTAACTGCATTGACTGAAAAGGGAAAGAAGTATGATTGGTCCACGAAACAGGAATCCTCATTCCAGTTATTAAAGAAGAAGTTAACGTCTGCACCCATTTTGTCATTACCGGAAGTAAATTATGATTTCGTGATCTATTGTGACGCTTCGCACCAAGGTTTAGGATGTGTATTAATGCAACACACAAAAGTTATCGCATATGCCTCACGACAACTAAAAATTCATGAAAATAACTATACGACGCACGATTTGGAACTTGGAGCAGTAGTTTTTGCCCTCAAAATATGGAGACACTATCTATATGGCACCAAGTGTACAGTGTACACCGACCATAAGAGTCTTCAACATATTTTTGATCAAAAACAACTCAATATAAGGCAACATCGCTGTGTAGAGTTGTTAAACGATTACGATTGTGTAATCCGTTACCACCCCGGAAAGGCTAATGTTGTAGCTGATGCCCTAAGTCGGAAAGAAAGAGTAAAACCTCTTAGGGTCCGAGCTTTGAATATTACAATTTGTACCGATCTCACAAAGCAAATTCAAGCAGCACATTTAGAAGCTTTAAAAGAAGAAAATGAAAAAGGCGAAATGAGCAAAGGATTAGAAAAACAGCTTGAAGTAAAAGCCAATGGAACCCTGTATTTTACTGGTAGGATATGGGTACCAAAACATGGTAACCTAAGGTAACTGGTACTGGATGAAGCACACAAAACGAGGTACTCAATTCACACAGGAAACGGGAAAATGTACCACGATCTCAAGAAGTTCTATTGGTGGCCTAATATGAAGACATAAATTGCTACTTATGTAAGCAAATGTTTGACATGTGCAAAGGTCAAAGCTGAGCACCAAAAGCCGTTAGGATTACTGCAACAACCAGAAATTCTGCAGTGGAAATGAGAAAGTAACCATAGATTTCATTACGAAATTGCCAAGGACTGCAAGTAGTCATGATACTATTTGGGTGATAGTTGATCGTCTAACTAAATCAGCTCACTTTCTATCAATAAAGGAGATAGACAGTATGGAGAAATTAGCACGCCTATATTTGAAGGAAGTAGTTTCCAGGCATGGTGTACCTATATCCATCATATCTGATCGCGACACCCGATTCACATCACGTTTTTGGCAGTCATTTGTGATGACCCGTCCTAATCCATTCGGACGAAGTCCATATCGATTATAAACGATTCATAACAGTTGATTACATCGCGAGGTACTTGACCTCTATATGATACATTTTACAAACATTGCATTCGTTTTTGTAAAATACAATCTTTCATTTCATCGAAAGTTGACGGCATGTATACCATTTCATAATATATCCATCTATAATTGACTTAATAATAATCTTGATGAACTCAACGACTCGAATGCAACGTCTTTTGAAATATGTCATGAATGACTCCAAGTAATATCTCTAAAATGAGCAAATGCACAGCGAAAGATTTCTTTCATACCTGAGAATAAACATGCTTTCAAGTGTAAACTAAAAGGTTGGTGAGTTCATAGGTTTAATTTCTATATAATAATCATGATATTTAATAAGCCATAAGATTTCATTTAATTAGATGTGCAGGATCATTACAACTGCAAAAATCATTCATACGATGAGTCGCCTGGTAACCGACCTTAACATAGAGTGCTTAAGATATCTGACATCATACATTTCACTATTCAAATGTATGACAAGAACCCTTCGAAGTACTAAAGCATTTCCACTATTCGAAAATGGGGGTGGTTGGTGCCCGTAGATCTACCTTTAGGATTCGCGTCAATTAGTGTTTTTCACTAATTCTTAGGTTACCAAGCATAATAATAATAAGTACAGATATCCGGTATAACAAAACAATCATAGAATGTAGTTTCATGAACTTGTGCTTATTTTGTAAAACATTTATAAAAGCAGCGCATGTATTCTTAGTCCCAAAAATGTAAAGAGTAAAAGGGAGCAAATGAAACCCTACATAATGTATTTTGTAGTAAAAATACATAGAATGACATTGAACAAGTATAGGGTTGGCCTCGGATTCACGAACCTATATCATATATATATATATATATATATATATATATATATATATATATATATATATATATATATATATATATATATATATATATATATATTAACACATATAATCGTAATCGAATAATTATATATATTATTAGTTGTGATATAATTTTTATATTACTAATTTAGCTACTTCATTATATATTCATTTTATATATATGAAAATATTTATATATTTAACATATGAGCGTTAAATATATTTTTATATAATTAATCTTTTATTTTCAAAGTACCAGTTATAATAGTATTAAAATGAGTATAATGATAATGAAAATAATTTTAATAGTACTAGTAAAAATAATGATAGTATTAATAGTAGTTTTAACAAAGTGATAGATTAAAAGTAATGATACTTTTAATAATAGTTATGTTAATCCTTAATAATATAATAGCGGTTATGTTAATTATATTAATGAAAATGATAATATTGATAATAATACTTATATCAATCCTAATAATACTAATATTTATAACATAGTACTAATGATAATATTAATAATATTACTTTCTAATAATACCAGTACAATAATAATATTAGTAAGAACAATAATAATAGTAATTATAATTGTAATTAGGTTAATAATAACAAATGGTATATTTTATTAGTAATAATAATTACAATACAAATAATAATTATGATACTTAGTAATAATAGTAATAATTAATAATATCAATAATAACAACAATAATGATAATTATAATAAAGGTAATAATAATAATAATAATAATAATAATAATAATAATAATAATAATAATAATAATAATAATAATAATACAAAAGAAAAAGAACTACCTTCAATGAAAAGACTTTAAAAAAATATAAGCTCCATCAGGGACTAGAACCCGAGACCCCTAGCTAACCCGACACTACACTCAACCATTGAAACATCACTGCTTTCCTGTTTTAATATCCATTCCATATTTATTAAACCCGTAAGTTTTGCTCTTCATCTCCTTCATTACTTTTGTCGACCAGAGAACCAAGATCGTGGAATGATTTACCAATCTAAATTTAAGAATTTGTAAACAACCATGAACTGTAATGTGTTGAAATTGATTAACAAGAAAAATGAAAAGAAATAAATTTTTTTTTGCTGACTTGCTGATGTTCAAAACCAACGAAGAACACCCCTAACTCACATATTGAATTCTAGTGTTTTTAGACAAAACTTATAACTTAAAATTGGTGCTAAATCAAACGTATAAACATTCTGGACTCTCAATTTAATTTGAAACTCAAACACGCTCTCAGATTTCATGATGAACACGATTTGTTGACTTTTTACAAAAATGTTTGACTTCAAAAATTCGTATTTGATTTGCAGAATTGGAAGATGATACTTTACAGAAATATTGACTAGCAGTATCCTAACCTAATTGCATTAATGGATTTTGGAAAACAATACAAAAATCGAATTTTGGAAAAATATAACGCGTACAGGGGAGTACCTGAGTTTTTCTTTAAAATTTCGGTTTTTAATTCACCAGCTGAAAACGAAAGGGTTTGTAATTGGTAACGATGATGGAAGACTCAACAACTTAATCCACTCCAATATATAAAATGCCAAAATGGCTCGTCCAATTGCAATCAGCAACAGAATTAGAAAAAATATATGTATAAATACAATTGATCGTGACCTTTAACTAAAATTAAGTTCATCTGATGAAAATCGATTATATATGTACTGGATTAGATTTCTTTAGAGACAAAAACAAAAATTTAAGATAGCTAGATCGTGACATTAAGCAAAGTTATAATTTTATTCCTAAAAATATTAATTTTTAATAATTAGTAATTGTAAATAAAATAAAATTATATAAAAAAAAATATACTGATAATTATATATAAAAATAATAATAATAATAATAACATTGCAAATCAAATAATACTAGTAATAATATAATCAATTACATGTAAAATCTCTTATTATAATTTTTAATATTACTTATAATACTTAATAATAATGAGTGAAGTGATAAAATAATGATAATGATATTATTAAATAAAAATGGTAAAACTTTTAACATATAATATGTATCAAATCTCATATCTGATAATATTAATAATACTGATATTAATACTAACATTAATATTTTTATTAATAATAACGAGGTAATAATAATAAAGTTAGTATAACAACTATATTTTTATCTTGTAACCACATTATATTAATATATTAATATACAATTTATTAATTTGTAATATTTAATAATTACATAATATTTTATGTGATATCTTTCATTGAGTACTTAATGTTTATACATTTTATGTATTACCATATAATCTTGATTAGGAATCATATATAGATTTATATTTATATACATATATATATGTATAGATACTACTTTATATACATTTATGTGTTACATGTTAAGTAGATAATTAATTATATATATTAAACAACTAAACTCATTGTATACTTATACATTTATTACATTATGTTGACAAATTATGGTTGAAAACTATTTATCCACTATATAAATAAGTTTTTGTTATATTAAGTTATCTTTCATAATAATTAAATCCCATAATAGTTTATTAATATCTTTAATTTATTATATGTATTTATTTACATATACAATTATTATTTATATATGAATTTCTGTTTATAATTTATAGGTTCGTGAATCGTCAGAAATAGTCACAGGGTAAATGAATCTATGTAAATGATTCAAAAATCTCAAGACTCAATATTACAGACTTTGCTTATTGTATCGAAAACATATAAAGGTTAAAGTTTAAATTTGATCGGAAATTTTCGAGTCGTCACAATACCTACCCGTTAAAGAAATTTCTTCCCGAAATTTGAGTAAGGTGGTCATGGTTAACAATAAAAATGTCTTCATGACAAATATGAGTTGATAAATAGTGTTTTATCATCATTGAGTAATATGGATAAAATGATTTGATTAATCGAAGCGTATGAATGAAGCTATCACAAAAGATCGAGATAATGAAATGGAGATTTTTCCATAACTTTTGACGTAGTCACGATTGAATTCCGGAATTCAAGGGATTTAAAGAAAATCCTCGAAATCTAACATATTTGATTCTTCGGCGAGTAAGGAAATTGAAATCTCTATAATTAAATACGGTGATCTGCCTCGATTACTCCGTCTGATATTTCCATTATAAATTAAACTCTTCCGTTCCATTATTCTCACCATTCCTATACTTTCTTTCTTAGTTCATATATCCAAAAGATTGTGATCCCGTTCTAATCCTTGATATTTTTCTAGTTATCATTTCTATCATCCTTCTTTTCAATCTTCCATTAGAAAAATCTGTTTACTTCTACTATTACCTACTATTACCTTGGGGTGATACTATTCTTAATTATACTGTTTCTTTATATTGCTATGCATATTAATATCCAAGGTTTATAACCTCCATGTTGTTATTGGGCTTTATATTTTCTCTTATATCTTGGAGCTCTTTGCCTTTTTATTCTCCTCTCGACCTCTAGTAAAGCGAGTAATGGTCCAAAATTTGTAAGTATGGAGTTTCGAATGAACTTAATGTTCTAAACAAGAAAGAAGGTAATAGCACAATTTGATTTATCAAATTACCAGAATTACCGAAGATAGAACTACCAAGAATATATTTTTCTTGATATGTTCGGAGGTTAAGTAGAATGAAAGAGTTATGTAACATGACACATGATGATGGTATGATCTACTGTGAACCATCATCACATTTCATTAGAAACTCAGCATGACTTACTGTAATATAATCACGTTGATCAAGTGTCATTATATTATACTAACTCATGCATCAGTGCCCAACACTATTTCAAAAACATTCATATTTTAAATTCGCAGTTTCGCAGAATATAGAAACATAAAACAGTTTCCTTTTATAATATAATACGGATAGCGCAGAGAGATAATTAATATTGAACGAGAATATTTATGAAGATATCTTCAGAAATATTGAGGATATTAATAAAGAAAGGTACGATGATATCTTAGGATTTCAGAATCAAATTGTGATGAAGAAATTCATTCACGATGATTTAGAGTGGTTAAGGAGTAAGGTATTCGCTAAAGATTTCATCAGAAATAGAATCATCAGAATTCTTTATGTACAAGTTTAGTCCTTGTGATTTGTTCAGAGTTTTCTTCATAGTTTGCTTAATCCGTTTCCCAGATCCAACATTTCTGAGCTCTGCCAACATACTATTCTTTATCATCAAATTTCCGACAGTTAAGGTCGTATACAGTTTTTGCTGCTGTATTCAGCTTGTACAGTTTTTGCTGCTGTATTCAGCTTTTTCAGAATTTAGAGTATTGATTTGTAGACTGGGTGCTTTTCAAAATTTCAGAGTGGAAGATCATAATTCCAAGAGATAAATGTTATATGTGTACATTTAACTGTTGATGTAGACATGCTGCGAGATTCGGAATACTGATTGCTAATTCTCGGTAGTTGGTATAGTAATTCTTGTTATAAGATGTAAATGAGTAAATGATAGGGTTTCACTGAATATAGTGATTTTTCGGAAAGTCAAAGATCAACGGAGTTGTTGGTAAATTTACTGCTAATGTGGTGAGATATAAACGGTTTTCCGGTATCGATGACGAAAGACAACTTATATATTAGGGTTATAATAAGCTAATCCGAGTGAAAAGTCGAAGTTGACTTGTTGGAGCTGTGATAAAATTGGCTAATTTGGAAAGGGATTGCAAAGTTATTTTGGGTAATAATAACACTAAAGGAATTAGCACAGCTACTTTTTTTTTCAGGTGCATAACTATATGCATAAATCTTTCCTTCCGTAGATGAAGTGCGTTTGATTCATTCTCTTGATTGAGGTGTTTTTAAAAATCATGAAAGGTTTGAACGCAGATTATAATTGTCAAGGTACAAATGAGGTTTAAGATGAAATCAAGTGACAAACTTGAAGAATTGTTTAGTTTCATATATTATAATCAATATTTTAATTGTCCAATGTTGATAGTCCAATAATCGGTTTATATATATATATATATATATATATATATATATATATATATATATATATATATATATATATATATATATATATATATATATATATATATATATATATATATATATATATATATATATATATATATATATATATATATATAATCTTAGAATTACCCCACGATGTATTGTATACATATTGTCTTTGCATCAACCCAGAGATGTATTGTATACGTATTATCTTAGAATTAACTAAGACGTATTGTGTACGTGTTGTCTTAGGATTTATCAAAACGTATTGTATACTTATTGTGTTAGGATGTACCAAGAATATTATTATACATATATACAATTACAGAATTCATGTACATGTCTCAGACTCGATCACAACTCAAAGTATATATATTATTGTAGAATCAACCTCAACCCTGTATAGCGAACTTGAGCATTGCAGCATATAGAGTGTCTATGGTTATTCCAAATAATATATATACATGCGTTGATATGATATGTCAAAACTTTGTATACGTGTCCCAATATTTAAAGTGCGTAAAATAAATAACAAAAATTAAATGACGATAAATAAAATTGCAATAATTGAATTGCGGTAAATAAAATGTAACCAGTTAGCTAGGAACAGTTAGCTAGAAACAGTTAGCGTGAATTCTTAACAATATTTCAATTAGTTAGTTCGTTTGTTTCTAACAAATTTTATTTTGGTTCAGTATTTTCTTCATTATGCCACTTGTTGGATTCTGATAAGTCAAAATCCAATTATGAAATTGAATGAAAATGGTTATTTTGTGGTGAACAGATTCGTATATCGGTGAATATAAATGGGATAGTAAATGACTGTTGAACCAGATTCGCAGAATGTACCGTGTAACTGATTAATGTGCAATCTAAATATTCCTCGGGTATTACCTACCCGTTAAAATATTTTTGCCATTAACAGTTTGTACAAAAGAATTTTTAATTACCATCTTTATGAAAATATATATACATATATATTTTCTTCAGATATAATCATGGATTTAATGAGTTAATATGATATTAATCTCATTTGCTTTACGGCTAGAATTAGAGTACATAATCTCTAAAACATTAGAGATTACATAATCGCCATGAAGAACGAAGATAATTGATGTATATCGATACGTAGAACAGTGATTATACTCGAGGTACAGAATGAGATGTTGAGGCATGGATTGTTGATGGTACTGGTGCTGTTATTGATGGTACTGTGGGTGCCGGTGATATTACTAAAGCTAGTAAATTTTGCACCATATTCTCCTAATTGATTACTCGAGCGCGAAGTTCGTTGACTTATTCTATTATTCCGGGATGATTGTCGGTCGGAACGAGCGGATGAATAAGGTTTAGAATTTTAGATAGAATATAATCGTGTTGAGATATTTGGGAAATGAGGGTGAAAATGGTGTTTCGAACTGATCCGTCAGTAAATGCTTCAGGTTCATCGCCAAGAGGTAAATTCGGTTGGTGAAAAGGATCGCCTTCTTCGCGTCTCCATTGATTAAATCGACTACGAACCCATCAGATGAATCGGGGATGACTGATTGATTGATTCATTCTGGTGACATCGCTTTCGGGGCTTAGGTGAATATCCATGTCAGAATAGCTGTCGAAATAGCTATCAAAATCTGAGGGACTCAAACTGGTGGAGGGATTCATTTCGTACGATCAGATGAATGATTTTTTTGATAAGAAATAGATTATAGGATGTAGATTAGTACCCTGTAATACATAATTTACATATGCATATATAATACTAAAATCCCATAAGTTACGGAGGAATCTATGAAAGCTGTCAGGCAAAGGTAACAATAACAGATACGCTAAGATATCAATTTATCTATACACTGTCTATGCAATAGAGGCAGTAAGACATGATAAGCAAGTGATTCCCTAAGAATGATAAGCAGGTAATTTTTGACACAAAATGATAAGCAAAACTTTTTGACATGCAGACCAGGTTCAAGTCCAGACTTATTATTATAGCCTAACAACTACTAGGTCAAAGTCCAGACTCACTAATGCATCCTAACGGCTTGTCAGTTAGACACACTAATGCAGACCTGGTTCGCTGAGACCACTGCTCTGATACCAACTGTGATGACCCGTCCTAATCCATCCGGACGAAGTCCATATCGATTATAAACGATTCATAACAGTTGATTACATCGCGAGGTACTTGACCTCTATATGATACATTTTACAAACATTCCATTCGTTTTTGAAAAATACAATCTTTCATTTCATCGAAAGTTGACGGCATGTATACCATTTCATAATATATCCATCTATAATTGAATTAATAATAATCTTGATGAACTCGACGACTCAAATGCAACGTCTTTTGAAATATGTCATGAATGACTCCAAGTAATATCTCTAAAATGAGCAAACGCACAGCGGAAGATTTCTTTCATACCTGAGAATAAACATGCTTTCAAGTGTCAACCAAAAGGTTGGTGAGTTTATAGGTTTAATTTCTATATAATAATCATGATATTTAATAAGCCACAAGATTTCATTTAATTAAATGTGCAGGATCATTACAACTGCAAAAATCATTCATACGATGAGTCGCCTGGTAACCGACCTTAACATAGAGCGCTTAAGATATCTGGCATCATACATTCCACTATTCAAATGTATGACAAGAACCCTTCGAAGTACTAAAGCATTTCCACTATTCGAAAATGGGGGTGGTTGGTGCCCGTAGATCTACCTTTAGGATTCGCGTTAATTAGTGTTTTTCACTAATTCTTAGGTTACCAAGCATAATAATAATAATAAGTATAGATATTCGGTATAACAAAACAATCGTAGAATGTAGCTTCATGAACTTGTGCTTATTTTGTAAAACATTTATAAAAGCAGCGCATGTATTCTCAGTTCCAAAATGTAAAGAGTAAAAGGGAGCAAATGAAACTCACCATAATATATTTTATAGTAAAAATACATAGAATGACATTGAACAAGTATAGGGTTGGCCTCGGATTCACGAACCTATATCATTTATATATATATTAACGCATATAATCGTAATCAAATAATTATATATATTATTAGTTGTGATATAATTTTTATATTACTAATTTAGCTACTTCATTATATATTCATTTTATATATATGAAAATATTTATATATTTAACATATGAGCATTAAATATATTTTTATATAATTAATCTTTTATTTTCAAAGTACCAGTTATAATAGTATTAAAATGAGTATAATGATAATGAAAATAATTTTAATAGTACTAGTAAAAATAATGATAGTATTAATAGTAGTTTTAACAAAGTGATAGATTAAAAGTAATGATACTTTTAATAATAGTTATGTTAATCCTTAATAATATAATACCGGTTATGTTAATTATATTAATGAAAATGATAATATTGATAATAATACTTATATCAATCCTAATAATACTAATATTTATAACATAGTACTAATGATAATATTAATAATATTACTTTCTAATAATACCAGTACAATAATAATATTAGTAAGAACAATAATAATAGTAATTGTAATTGTAATTAGGTTAATAATAACAAATGGTATCTTTTATTAGTAATAATAATTACAATATAAATAATAATTATGATACTTAGTAATAATAGTAATAATTAATAATATCAATAATAATAATAACAATAATGATAATTATAACAAAGGTAATAATAATAATAATAATAATAATAATAATAATAATAATAATAATAATAATAATAATAATAATAATAATAATAATAATAATAATAATAATACAAAAGAAAAAGAACTACCTTCAATGAAAAGACTTTAAAAAAATATAAGCTCTATCAGGGACTCGAACCCGAGACCCCTAGCTAACCCGACACTACACTCAACCATTGAAACATCACCACTTTCCTGTTTTAATATCCATTCCATATTTATTAAACCCGTAAGTTTTGCTCTTCATCTCCTTCATTACTTTTGTCGACCAGAGAACCAAGATCGTGGAATGATTTACCAATCTAAATTTAAGAATTTGTAAACAATAATGAACTGTAATGTGTTGAAATTGATTAACAAGAAAAACGAAAAGAATTAAATTTTTTTTTACTGACTTGCTGATGTTCAAAACCAACGAAGAACACCCCTAACTCACATATTGAATTCTAGTGTTTTTAGACAAAACTTATAACTTAAAATTGGTGCTAAATCAAACGTATAAACCTTTTGGACTCTCAATTTAATTTGAAACTCAAACACGCTCTCAGATTTCATGATGAACACGATTTGTTGACTTTTTACAAAAATGTTTGACTTCGAAAATTCGTATTTGATTTGCAGAATTGGAAGATGATACTTTACAGAAAGATTGACTAGAAGTATCCTAACCTAATTGCATTAATGGATTTTGGAAAACAATACAAAAATCGAATTTTGGAAAAATATAACGCATACAGGGGAGTACCTGAGTTTTTCTTTAAATTTCTATTTTTAATTCACCAGCTTAAAACGAAAGGGTTTGTAATTGGTAACGATGGAAGACTCAACAACTTAATCCACTCCAATATATAAAATGCCAAAATGGCTCGTCCAATTGCAATCAGCAACAGAATTAGAAAAAAAAATATGTATAAATACAATTGATCGTGACCTTAACTAAAATTAACTTCATCTGATGAAAATCGATTATATATGTACTGGATTAGATTTCTTTAGAGACAAAAACAAAAATTTAAGATAGCTAGATCGTGACATTAAGCAAAGTTATAATTTTATTCCTAAAAATATTAATTTTTAATAATTAGTAATTGTAAATAAAATAAAATTATATAAAAAAAATATACTGATAATTATATATAAAAATAATAATAATAATAATAATAACATTGCAAATCAAATAATACAAGTAATAATTAATCAATTACATGTAAAATCTCTTATTATAATTTTTAATATTACTTATAATACTTAATAATAATGAGTGAAGTGATAAAATAATGATAATGATATTATTAAATAAAAATGGTAAAACTTTTAACATATAATATGTATCAAATCTCATATCTGATAATATTAATAATACTGATATTAATACTAACATTAATATTTTTATCAGTAATAACGAGGTAATAATAATAAAATTAGTATAACAACTATATTTTTATCTTGTAACCGCATTATATTAATATATTAATATATAATTTATTAATTTGTAATATTTAATAATTACATAATATTTTATGTGATATCTTTCATTGAGTACTTAATGTTTATACATTTTATGTATTACCATATAATCTTGATTAGGAATCATATATAGATTTATATTTATATACATACATATATATATATATATATATATATATATATATATATATATATGTATAGATACTACTTTATATACATTTATGTGTTACATGTTAAATAAATAATTAATTATATATATTAAACAATTAAACTCATTGTATACTTATACATTTATTACATTATGTTGACAAATTATGGTTGAAAACTATTTATCCACTATATAAATAAGTTTTAGTTATATTAAGTTATCTTTCATAATAATTAAATCCCATAATAGTTTATTAATATCTTTAATTTATTATATGTATTTATTTACATATACAATTATTGATAATGCTAAAAACGAACATATATTTCATAGCATTATTCCTCAAGAAAGACAAGCTTTTAGTTAAAGTTGTCCTATTTACAAGTAATATTCGTTTAAATAATAAAAGGTGAAGACAAAAGACAGATTCGACGAATTGAAGACGCAAACGACCAAAAAGCTTAAAAGTACAAAATACAATCAAAGAGGTTCTAATTATTGATAAGAAACGTCTCAAAATTACAAGAATACAAGATTCAAAACGCAAAGTACAAGATATTAAATTGTACGCAAGGACGTTCGAAAATCCGGAATCGGGACCAGAGTCAACTCTCAACGCTCGACGCAACGGACTAAAATTACAAGTTAACTATGTATATAAATATAATATAATATATAATTAATTATATAAATTATATATATATATTATATTTATATAATAATCCGCCGGCAAGAAAGGCTCCAAAATGGAGTGAGCTGTAAAATCGAACTTCGCGAGTTGCGGAGTTTGAAGAGGAAAAGTGTCGCGAGTCGCGGAGCTTCCCTGGACTTAAATCCCTATAAAAGGCAACGCAGTTTGATCGTTTTTAATATCATATAATCTATCTCTCTCTCTATATCTATACGTAATATTTATATTTATAATTTATATTTTAATTTTAATTCTAATAATAAGGGTATGTTAGCGAATGTTGTAAGGGTGTAAGTCGAAATTCTGTTCGTGTAACGCTACGCTATTTTTAATCATTGTAAGTTATGTTTATATTATTTTCATTAATGTCTCGTAGCTAAGTTATTATTATGCTTATTTAAATCGAAGTAATCATGATGTTGGGCTAATTACTAAAATTGGGTAATTGGGCTTTGTACCATAATTGGGGTTTGGATAAAAGAACGACACTTGTGGAAATTATACTATGGGCTATTAATGGGTTTTATATTAACTAAACAATACCTTGTTAATTTAATATACAAACTTATAATTTGACGTATTTATATATAACCACATACGCTTGACTGGGTACGGTGAGCGGGATATCTATAAATACCAATAATTATTCATTTTACCGGACACGGAACTGGATTAATAGTTAATAGACTTGTTGAAATAGGGGTGAATTACATTCAAGGGTAATTGGTGTAATTGTTAACAAAGTCGTAAAACCTTGGTTTACACGCAGTCGATAACCTGGTGTATTCATTAAACAAAGTATTAAAACCTTGTTACAATTCGAATCCCCAATTAGTTGGAATATTTGACTTTGGGAATAAGAATAATTTGACGAAGGCTTTCGCTCTTTATATTTATGACTGATGGACTATTATGGACAAATCCGTATGGACATATTAAATAATCCAGGACAAAGAACAATTAACCCATGGGCATAAAACTAAAATCAACACGTCAAACATCATGATTACGGAAGTTTAAATAAGCATAATTCTTTTATTTCATATTTAATTTCCTTTATTTTATATTTAATCGCACTTCTAATTATCGCACTTTTATTTATTGTTATTGTATTTAATTGCACTTTTAATTATCGTACTTTTTAATTATCGCAATTTTATTTTATCACACTTTTATTTATCGCAATTTCTTTATCATTATTTACTTTACGCTTTAAATTAAGTCTTGTATTTATTTTTAATATTTTACATTAGGTTTTAACTGCGACTAAAGTTTTAAAATCGACAAACCGGTATTAAATGGTAAAAACCCCCCCTTTTATAATAATAATATTACTTATTTATATATTTGTATTTTTATAATTTAAAACTAATATAGCGTTAAGCTTTGATTAAAAGATTCCCTGTGGAACGAACCGGACTTACTAAAAACTGCACTACTGTACGATTAGGTACACTGCCTATAAGTGTTGTAGCAAGGTTTAAGTATATCCATTCTATAAATAAATAAATATCTTGTGTAAAAATTGTATCGTATTTAATAGTATTTCCTAGTAAAATTTAATAGTATTTTATACCCCTTAGCTTTAACATCAAGTATTTTTGGCGCCGCTGCCGGGGAACATCTAGCTTAAAAGCCGGAAGCGCAACGCTAATATAAAAAAAAAATTATTTTTAGTTTACTAATATAAAAAAATACGCTTTTGTAAAAATACGTTTTAAATATTCGAAAATATAAAAATAAAAACAAAAATATAAATATTTTTAAGAGTTTGTTAAATATTTAAGTTTTATAAAGTTTCTTTATTTATATTTTATAAAAAATATAAGTTTTATTTAAATATTTTGTGTTTATTTAAAATATAAAAAATTTTAAAACCGAAAAAAAAATAATATTAACTTATTTTTAAGATTTTTATTTTTAATAAGTATTTTTATTTTAAGTTTTTGAAATATATTTTATATAAATTATATATCTATTATTTTATCAAATTATTATAAAAAAAATGAACTGGGCCAGATTAAAATCGAAGCCCAAAGCATATTTTAATTATAAAACGAAACTGGGCCGAACTGTTTCAGCCCAATCTGAGCCCAGTTCTATCAAACCCCGCGACTTGCGGAGTTTTCCAGCTGGGAGTACCGCTACTCGCGGAGCCGTCTGACACGGGTTACACAGAACCCTAATCCTGCATTAATTACAGGTTTTTATTATTATTATTTAAATTAAACCCTAATTAGGGTATTTTTATTATATAATTTAGTTTTTATTTTTATTTTGTATTTTTAGTTAAATTAGTGTAATTAGTTTATAAAATTAATAGTTTTATAAAATAAATATTATAAAAATAATATTTTTATAAAAATTGTACTTTTTAGTATATTTTTATATTTTGTCCCTTTTTAATTGTTTTAGCGTAATATTTGTATTTTTCGCTCATATTTAGTTTTAAATATAGTTTTTGCCATAGTTATTTTTATTTCTAGATTTTTAGGCTTTGCCGTAAAATTCCTTAAGTGCTTTTTCTTTAGACTGAGATTTAGGTGCTTTAGAATTTTGCGACGCCTATCTAAGTTTTAGTACCTTTTTAAGTTATTTCCATTTGAGATATAGTTTTACTTGTAAGCTTTAATATTTTTAGACGCAACTTTTAGTTTTTAGTTCCTTTTTAAGTTTAGACGCGCTATTTTCTTATTTCTCGACGCCTTTTACCTATGTATCAATTATCAATCCAATTAGTAATCTCAATTTGTGATTATAATTTTAAGTTAGTGATAGTAATAAGGTTGGGTTAGTCGAGTGTTTTTAAGTTTTATAGTCACTCTTTTTCTTTCTTATTTTTCGACGCCTTTTATTTTTCGATCTTTTCTTTTTCGACCTTTTTCGACGCGCTCTTTTTCTTTCTTATTTCTCGCCATTCTAGTTTTAGGACATAGATTTTTATTTTACTTCTTATCTAAATTTCTTAAAATTACGAAAATTTATTTTAAGTGGTTAAATTGATAGACATCAAAATTTTCTGGTTCGTAATAATAGTTGGATTTGTACGTGGACCGGGTTATTGGAGCCAAACAGTCCTCAATTATATTGAGACCAAACGAATCCTGCCCCTCTGCTGCATCTTTTGGCTATTCGAAACGTGAGCAAAATCAGAAAAGTCTATTAATTGGATAACTTATATAATTTTTCTTTCCTTTTAAAAACTAATAGGATATTCAGTGAATGCACCGAGCAAGACGTTCACCACCTTTTGTACGTTCACCACCTGTAACTCGATCAAGACATCTAGCTAATATTGTTGCCGTTGATTTTTCTATAGAATCGTCATCCAGTCGACCAAGTACTCCAGTTCAAATTTCCGATAATCCATTTTTTGAACCCGACCTCACAATTGAGAATCCAGAGAATATTCAGGGACAATTCATAGATCCTGAACCATTAATTTTTCCTCCGGAACCACCAATCATTCAAACAGAGATTGTTGAGGAACGAACCATTAAATCAGAATCCTCTAGTGATTCCGATTCAACAAATTCAATTATGGAGAATCTGGAACCTTTAAGTATGGAAGACCGAATGAGAGCTAAACGCACTGGCCAAGGTCACGCAATTACCCATCCTAACATTAATGCGCCAGATTATGAAATCAAAGGACAAATTCTACACATGGTGACTAATCAATGCCAATTTAGTGGTGCGCCGAAGGAAGATCCAAATGAACATCTTCGTACCTTTAATAGGATCTGCACACTATTTAAAATACGAGAAGTTGAGGATGAACAGATATATCTCATGTTATTTCCCTGGACTTTAAAGGGAGAAGCCAAAGATTGGTTGGAATCGTTACCTGAAAGGGCGATTGATACATGGGACGTTTTAGTTGAAAAATTTCTTAAACAATTCTTTCCAGCATCTAAAGCCGTAAGACTTCAAGGAAAAATTGTTACGTTCACACAGAAACCAAATGAAACTCTATATGAGGCGTGGACAAGATTTGGAAAGTTATTGAGAGGATGTCCGCAACATGGTTTAAACACCTGTCAAATAGTACAAATATTCTACCAAGGATGCGACATCACTACAAGGAAAAACATCGATATAGCAGCTGGTGGTTCTATTATGAAGAAAACCGAAACTGATGCTTACAAAATTATTGATAACACTGCTTCCCACTCACATGAGTGGCACCAAGAAAAAGATATCGTTAGATCATCTAAAGCAGCTAGAGCCGATTCTAGCCATGACTTAGATTCCATTTCTGCAAAGATAGATGCTGTCGAGAGACGTATAGAAAAGATGACTAAGGATATTCACTCAATACGAATTAGTTGTGAGCAGTGTGGAGGACCACATTTGAAAAAAGATTGTCTTAGTATTGAGCTAACGATGGAACAAAGAGAGAATATTTCATACATAAACCAAAGGCCTGGAAATAATTATCAGAATAATTATCAACCGCCAAGACCGATTTATAATCAAAACCAGAATTATAATCGAAATATTCCAAACAACAACCAACAAGGTCCTAGCAATCAACAAGTATCCAATAATACTTACAATCAGCAAAGACCTAATTTTCAAAACAAACCACCACAAACCTATGATAAAAAGCCGAATTTAGAAGATATGATGACGAAGCTAGTTGAAACTCAAACGCAGTTTTTCACATCTCAGAAACAAACTAATGAACAAAATGCTCAAGCATTTAGAAATCAACAAGCTTCTATTCAAAATCTAGAACAAGAAGTAAGTAACCTAGCAAGGTTAATAGGTGAAAGAAAACCGGGAAGTTTACCTAGTGATACAAATGCTAACCCCCGGAATGAAACAGCTAAAGCTATTACCACAAGAAGTGGTACAACACTTAAACCAGCTGAAATACCTGTAACTTTTGATGAAGCTATTCCTACTCCACAAGAATCACAACCTGAGCAAGATAAGGAAACAGAACCGGTAGTTGAAAAGGTTAATGAAGATAACATAGTTAAGGCTAAACCTTATGTTAAACCATACCAACCACCACTTCCTTACCCGAGTAAAATGAGAAAGGAGAGACTTGAAGCCGAGCAATCAAAATTCTTGGATATGTTTAAACAAATAAATGTAAATCTTCCTTTCATTGATGTAATTTCAGGAATGCCTAGATATGCTAAATTTCTGAAAGATCTAATCTCAAATAGAAAGAAAATGGAAGAACTCTCGGCTGTTACTATGAATGCTAATTGTTCGGCAGTGCTGTTGAATAAGATACCAGAAAAATTATCTGATCCAGGAAGTTTCACAATTCCATGTTTTCTGGGTAGTCTTAGTTCAATAGAAGCATTGGCAGACTTAGGTGCTAGTATAAATTTAATGCCGTATTCACTATACACTAAACTAGACCTTGGAGAATTGAAACCAACAAGAATAAGCATACAACTAGCCGATCGATCAATAAAGTCCTAGAGGGATAATGGAGAACATGCTAGTTAAAGTTGGTACTTTAGTATTTCCAGTAGATTTTGTTGTTCTGGACATGGAAGAAGATTCTCAAGTTCCTCTCATATTAGGAAGACCATTCTTAAACACGGCTAAAGCAATGATAGACGTGTTTGGTAAGAAACTGACCCTAAGTATAGAGGACGAGAGTGTTACCTTTTCAGTTAATAGAGCAATGCAACAACCGCAATCTGCAGATGATACATGTTATTATATTCAAACTATAGATTCACATGCAGAATTATTAGAAGAATTTCCAGAATTACAAGGAACAGGAGAATGTTCTTTAGGAGAAGGAACTGAACAAATTGATGAAACTGAAATGTTAGCTACACTAATAGCTAATGGATATGAACCAACAACAGAAGAAATTCAAATGCTAAAAGAAGAAGACAGATATCGATATAAATCATCGATAGAAGAACCTCCGACATTAGAGTTAAAGCCACTTCCAAACCATTTGGAATACGCTTATTTACATGGTGAATCTGAATTACCTGTAATAATATCGTCTTCTCTTACTAAAAATGAGAAATCACAACTCATTTCTGTGTTGAAAGCTCATAAACCAGTCATTGCATGGAAGATTCTTGATATTAAAGGAATAAGTCCTTCGTATTGCACACATAAAATCCTTATGGAAGAAGGTCATAAAATGTATGTGCAACGCCAACGAAGACTAAATCCTAATATGCAAGATGTTGTTAAAAAAGAAATTATTAAACTGCTAGATGCAGGTTTAATTTATCCGATTTCTGATAGTCCATGGGTAAGCCCAGTTCAATGCGTGCCTAAGAAGGGTGGCATGACTGTCATTACAAATGAGAAAAATGAGCTTATTCCTACTAGGACTGTAACAGGATGGCGTGTGTGTATTGATTATAGAAAATTAAATGACGCCTCCAGAAAAGATCACTTTCCCTTACCTTTTATTGATCAAATGTTGGAAAGATTAGCCGGAAATAGTTACTATTGTTTTCTTGATGGATTTTCCGGATATTTTCAAATTCCAATAGCACCCGAGGACCAAGAAAAAACCACATTCACGTGCCCTTATGGTACTTTTGCTTACAAACGCATGCCATTTGGACTTTGCAACGCCCCTGCAACCTTTCAAAGGTGCATGATGGTGATTTTTCACGACATGATAGAAGAATGCATTGAAGTTTTCATGGATGACTTTTCAGTCTTCGGTGATACATTTGAATCATGTCTAGCTAATCTTGAACGAATGCTTATTAGATGCGAACAATCAAATCTAGTACTTAATTGAGAAAAATGTCATTTCATGGTTAAAGAAGGCATCGTTCTTGGACATAAAATTTCAAAGGAAGGAATTGAAGTGGATAGAGCTAAAGTAGATGTAATAGCTAAACTTCCACATCCCACCAATGTTAGAGGAGTTAGGAGTTTTCTAGGGCATGCCGATTTTTACCGACGTTTCATTAAAGATTTTTCTAAAATTGCCACTCCTATGAATAAACTCCTAGAAAAGGATGCTCCATTCATCTTTTCTGATGAATGCATCAGATCTTTTAATATTCTTAAAGAGAAACTCACTAATGCGCCGATCATGATAACACCAAATTGGAATCTACCATTTGAACTAATGTGCGTTGCAAGTGATTTTGCAATGGGAGCCGTTTTAGGACAAAGGATTGAAAAACGATTTCAACCTATATATTATACTAGTAAGACGTTACAAGGAGCACAAACAAATTACACAACTACTGAAAAATAACTCCTTGCTATTGTCTTTGCTTTTGACAAATTTCGTTCATATCTCGTTCTAGCAAAAACGGTGGTCTATACCGACCATTCTGCTCTTAGATACCTATTTTCGAAACAAGATGCTAAACCAAGATTAATACGTTGGATCTTACTCTTACAAGAGTTCGATATTGAAATCCGAGATAAAAGAAGAGCAGAAAATCTCGCCGCTGATCATCTTTATCGTCTTGAAAATCCCGAATTAGAAGTTCTAAATGAATCGGCCATACAAGACAACTTTCCTGATGAATATCTATTGAAGATAGATTATAATGAAATTCCATGGTTTGCAGACTATGCAAACTACTTAGTTTGTGGATTCCTTGAGAAGGGATTATCGTACTAAAAATGAAAGAAATTCTTCAGTGATATAAAACACTATTTCTGGGAAGACCCACATTTGTTTAAAAGTTGTCCAGATGGAATAATACGCCGATGTGTATTCGGAGATGAAGCTAGTAAAATCTTAAACCATTGTCACACAGGACCAACAGGAGGGCATTTTGGGCCTCAACTAACAGCAAGAAAAGTTTATGATGCTCGATTCTATTGGCCTACAATTTACAAAGACGCACACCTTCTTTGCAAATCCTGTGATGCTTGTCAAAGGACCGGAAAAATAAGTCAACGTGATGAAATGCCACAAAATGTCATTTAAGTATGTGAAGTATTTGACATTTGGGGTATTGACTTTATGGGTCCATTTCCAGAATCTCATAATAATCTATACATTCTCGTAGCCATTGATTATGTATCTAAATGGGCGGAAGCACAAGCTCTCCCAACTAACGATGCACGAGTTGTAGTCAACTTTTTAAAATGTCTTTTTGCAAGGTTTGGAACACCGAAAGCTTTAATAAGTGATCGGGGAACTCATTTATGTAATAATCAACTTGAGAAAGTTTTTAAAAGATATGGAGTAACTCATAAAATCTCCACCGCATATCATCCACAAACTAGTGGACAAGTTGAAAATACCAACCGAGCTTTAAAACGTATTCTAGAAAAAACTGTAGGATCAAATCCGAAGGAATGGTCCATTAAATTGGAGGATGCACTCTGGGCTTTTAGAACAGCCTACAAAACTCCAATTGGAACCACACCTTTCAGACTCGTTTATGGAAAAGCATGTCATCTTCCAGTAGAAATTGAACACAAAGCATTTTGGGCTATGAAGACATGTAATCTTGATTTATATGAAGCCGGACATCTACGGTTAAGTCAATTAAATGAATTAGAAGAATTAAGACATGAAGCATACGAAAATTCGTTAATCTATAAGGAAAGAACAAAGAAATGGCATGATAAAAGAATCAGAAGTTCAAGAGAATTCAAAGAAGGAGATAGAGTTCTTCTTTTCAATTCACGATTCAAGGTATTTTCTGGAAAATTGAAATCAAGATGGTCTGGACCATTCATAGTCAAAAGAGTTTTCCCATACGGAACGATAGAATTAATAAATTCAATTGGGATTGAATTTAAGGTTAATGGTCACAGAGTTAAACATTACATACATGGTCCGATGAAAGTTGACAATGAAGTTAATCACATTACATACATATTATCCTTTAAAGACTTGATTCTCCCCACACTTAGTTAGCTGTGGTACCGAAGTTACTTTACCGAAAAGAGGGGCGTATATTTTTGATAATATTTGATTGATTAAAGTGGGATAAAAGCCAAAAAGATTTTTAATTTTATTTTTACCATGTTTTTAAAATTAATATATAAATATTAATTTAATATTGTAAACTTATTTAAAATTGTAAATATTTGAATATTTAATATAGATTTGTATGTATAAAAACAAAAATATAAATTAAGTTTGGTGTGAATTTTTAATTTTATGCATTTTAAATTTAAGTTTGGTGTGAATTTAAAAACAAAAATTTACTTTATTTTGCTAAGTTAAAAAATTGATTTTAAAATTCGTCGTGAGTTGAAGACTAGGTCGTTGAACCGAAATTGCTTTACCCGAGGGAGGGACGAGAACTTTTATTATCATTATTTTTAATCTTATTAAATTAAAGTATGCCAAAAACATTAAAAAAAAACCCAAAAATCTAAGCTTTTAAAACCACGCTTTAAAAAGACAAATTTTAAAATTTTGTCGAGGGACGGACTAGGACATCGATCCGAAACGACCTCGTCCTAAATAGCAAGGGAAACAAAATTTTAAAAATTAATTAATTAATTGTTTTATAAGTTAAGGTTTTTATATAAAAAAAAAAGGGTCAAACTCCACGACTTGCGGAGTTTAAAGAACAAAAGTGCCGCGACTCGCGGAGGGTGTAAAATACAGAAAAAAATAAAAATGCCAGAAACAGACAGTCCCCAACACAAACACCCCAAATAACTGGTAAAAACACCCGAAAAACACACACAAAATTCGTAATTTTTGATCATTTTTCATCAAATCTTTCACAAAATCATGTTGAGAAGGATGCTATCAAGGAATTACTCAAGAAAAACGGTAAATTTCTACACCAAAACACCATTTAATCCGAAAATTAGTGTTCTTGAGCAATTTTATACCCAATTCGATTTTAATGCTTTTTAGTGTAATTATGCTTAAATTGCTTATGTATTATGCTTGTATAACCTAGATTGATGCTATTTAACATGATTAGAAGCCTTAAACTTCAAATTTTGAGTAATCTAGGGTTTGTGTTCTTGAGCAAATTTGGGGCTTTTTGATATAAACAGGTTATGGCCAATTTTTGTCATGAATTGTTGCTAAATTAAGTAGTGTAACATGTTTAGGTAGTTAAATGATCCAAACTTTGAGCCTAAACAAGATTTTTGAGAATTAAAGTGGACTTTTTCAAGTCTAAAATTCATGAACTTGATTTTTGAAAGATAATACCATTTGAAACTTGTTTAATTGCTAGTAATGATTATTTTGACATGTTATTTGAGTTGAATGCTTATGAACTTGGTGAACATTTTCGTATACGCTTATTTGAAAAAGTGTAGATTTGATAAAAATATGAAAATGAGCATAAGTTTGATATAAATTGGACATGTCATTGTAATTATTTTGATTGATGATTTTGCTGACACTAATGCATATTTGGATGCACAAAAACTGTGTTTGCTGTGTTTTGCAGACTGAAAGGGGTGAATCTTCATCCCAAGCTCGCAATGCTCCTCCTGAGAATGCGGAACAACAGGAGGTTGATAACTATTACAAACAAGATATTACTCATCCAGTTATGACATTTTCAGATAAGCACTTGGAAGATTTGCACCCGAACTTGAGATTTGACAGACGCTAGATAGATTATCCAAAATACCAAAAGGGCTTGCATACTCTTCATTCTAAAGCTGTTGAAGTACCTAGGGTAATAGAATGGGAACCATTAGAAGCTGTAGAATTAGCCAAGCCAATTAGAGAATTACTTACACAGAGGTATGGTAATTCTACTTTTAATGACTGGGTACATTTATTCAACATGCGTAGACCTGTATATAAAGTATGGTGTGAAGAATTATTGTGTAGTATAGAAATAAATGATCGGGTAGCTAGTTTAACCGATCGATCTTTTATTAGATTTTTGTTAGGAGGTTCGATGCGCCACATGTCTCTACTAGACATGGCTCAGGCCTTACGTATATATACGCCTGAGGAGCTAGCATCTGCCGATTGTCGAGGGTTGATACTAAATGGTAGGAAAATTGATGAAAATTTTGATACGCATGGTGTATAGAGTCAAATGACTAGCCATCACCGATTTAAAGGGGGAAATTACTCTTATTTGGATATAGATAGAGCAGAATTAAGAGTAATTCATAGGTTTTTAGCCAATTCGATTACACAACGAGGTAAGAATAAGGAAAAGGTAAATGAACAGGATTTGTTTTACCACATGTGTATTCGAGACCCACAAAGCACTGTAAGTATACCTTATTGTGTGGGTTATTATTTATCAGCTATGGTTAGGGGCATGAGACCGCACAGTATAATAGGAGGTGGTATATTTATTACATTAATTGCTGAGTATCTCAATGTGGATATAAGTCGGGGGGGGGGGGGGATTATTAATCGAAGAACCAGAACCCCACGATACAATTGGTTTAAATGTATATCATGGTGCTAAAGTTTTGAAGAGGCGAAATAACGCCGCAGTAGCCTATAATGGAAGACATCCACAGGTTGAGAGAAATCAACAGCCAGGTAATGTGGGAGGGGGAAATGAAATGACAGAAATGCAAAGGTTTATAGCTTCTCAAGAGTATGAAAATGCTAGACATCGAGCATTTAAAGATTGGCAAGTTCATCAAAACCAAATCATAGCTCATTGCCAACATGTAGGTAGAAACTATATTTCTACTCCAACGCCCATATTCCCTCCCTGGTCTATAGAGATGCAACCACCGTATCCTACTTATAACTCAGCTGAAGCATTCTATAACACATACGGTTATGCATGGAACCCCTACTGGTATCAGTAACAACCCTAGTTTATTTAGTTTTATTTATTTTATTTTTGTAATGTTACTACATTTAGCACTTATGTTAATATTGTAATAGTTTTTATAATTTTCTAACTTTTATTATTAGATTTTAATAATTTTTGAATGTGGGGTAATATACCAAACTTCAAAAATATGTATATATGTTTGCAGTTTATCTTATGTACGCAACAGGGTAAAACAACGCATTTTCAAAGACTGGCATTAAGTTCAGCAAAAGCAACTAATTTTGACGACAAGATGCAAAATAAATGTGATATAACAACAAGACGGAATGAACAAATGATGTGCACCATTTATCATTCAGCAAACAAACGCCAATATGTTTGGAAACTTTGGTAAAATTTAATCATTTTTCTACGCTAATCACCCTCAATAATTTAAATTGTTACTGATTTCTTGCAAATGAGGGCATTGCAAGATCTTAAGTGTGGGAAGGGGTTAAATTCTTTCGGATTTTAATTTTTTTTAATTTATACACTTGGTTATCATTAGAAATACTAGTAACGCAGTAGTTGTATTAGAATCTAGTGCTCTCTGATAATAAAGAACAGCCCTAGTCTTATATACTGACTACCCAATTCTAGTAAAATTTTTCAAAATTTTCAATTAAATGAACTCAAAATCATGTTTATACATATTTATGAATGATAAAACTAGGTTTTAACACCAAAATTATTGTTACCTCGGAAAGGACATAAATTGAGAAACAAACCAAAATGTTAGAATTCATTTAAAATGGAATAGAGGACAATAAAAAGGAAAATAAAAGCCAAGTGTGGGAAAATTTACCAAGTTATTTTAAACATATGTCACATATTTCTGTAACAAATAACTCAAAATACTTTTGCTTTGGACTAAACTAAAAAGTTTTACCCGATTTCTGTAAGAAAGATGGATCTACACGATGAATCAATTCCATCATTTAAAGGAAGTAAAGTCTTCCAAAAAATACACGCGCTTCTTGATTTAGGTCATGAAGTTGTCGTTCAGACCAGCTGTAGGTTGACGAAAAACCTAGAAAAGTCATCACTAAAATCAGCAGGAAATCCACGGACCTCAGCATAAAACAGGGTCGCCAAGTGGTCAGATTTATCTTAACCATGAAAAGGATTTATCTCGTACAACGGGGGGGGGGGGGGCACCATGCAAATTAGCTTGATAAGACTAATGAATTAGATCCCCAGAAAGGATAATCTCCTTAAAGATTAAAAATCAGCTTTTAAGCCTGATATTACTCAATCCTTGAGATTGACCTTAAAGATTGAGAATTACAAACTCATGGAATTCAATGATATCTAAACTCGAGCATGAACGAGAAAATATTTTGATCAAAATTTCAAACCGATTTGTTTTCTGAAAACCTATTTTCAATGCGTTCATTACCATTAAACGTGAAATCCTAGGAATTTACCTAGAATTCATTAGGTCACCTGAACCAAATCGGGTGTCAACCGTAAGAACGGTGGTTGCATAGCATGGTCAAAGACAGGACCTTGTGCCAGACCAGAAAATTATAAGGGTGAGCTTTACTATTGCTCCTACCAAGGATAGTAATTGCGTCCGACACGTTATAGACCATAATTAAAAGCATGTCAGGGGACATTGCCT
Source organism: Rutidosis leptorrhynchoides (assembly GCF_046630445.1). Taxonomy (NCBI): domain Eukaryota; kingdom Viridiplantae; phylum Streptophyta; class Magnoliopsida; order Asterales; family Asteraceae; genus Rutidosis; species Rutidosis leptorrhynchoides. The sequence goes on from NC_092335.1 coordinate 693,602,224, forward strand.
TAACAGTTGCTTGTTCAACGCTTTCCTTTACAACCGGACAGTAGTTTATCGAAAGGTAATATTCGAAGCAAGTAAACTGGACATGTTGCTTTCCCAATACAAGGTTAGCAAGTGGGTGACACAAAACCGCAAGTTTTGAGCTAAAATTTTCAAATATGAAACCCACCAAACCCACAAAAAGAATTTGCAAACACCGGTGAAGGGTTATTCCGGAAAACTTATCTAGGGTAAAAGCTAGATTTAATTTTCAAAAAGATCAAATGTTTTCATAAAGATCCAATTTCCTTAATGGATCTAAATTTTTATAGTCATGTGAGACTGTAAACCACATCGTTACTACCATTGTTTATACCGCCATATAGAAATCACTGATGTACAAAGTGTGAAGAATAAAGAAGTGATTCTAGTATTTCAAGACTATATTGCTTGAGGACAAGCAACGCTCAAGTGTGAGAATATTTGATAATGCTAAAAACGAACATATATTTCATAGCATTATTCCTCAAGAATGACAAGCTTTTAGTTGAAGTTGTCCTATTTACAAGTAATATTCGTTTAAATAATAAAAGGTGAAGACAAAAGACAGATTCGACGAATTGAAGACGCAAACGACCAAAAAGCTCAAAAGTACAAAATACAATCAAAGAGGTTCCAATTATTGATAAGAAACGTCTCAAAATTACAAGAGTACAAGATTCAAAACGCAAAGTACAAGATATTAAATTGTACGCAAGGACGTTCCAAAATCCGAAACCGGGACCAGAGTCAACTCTCAACGCTCGACGCAACGGACTAAAAATTACAAGTTAACTATGTATATAAATATACTATAATATATAATTAATTATATAAATTATATATATATATTATATTTATATAATAATCCGTCAGCAAGAAAGGCTCCAAAATGGAGTGAGCTGTAAAATCGAACTCTGCGAGTTGCGGAGTTTGAAGAGGAAAAGTGTCGCGAGTCGCGGAGCTTCCCTGGAGTCAAATCCCTATAAAAGGCAACGCAGTTTGATCATTTTTAATATCATATAATCTATCTCTCTCTCTATATCTATACGTAATATTTATATTTATAATTTATATTTTAATTTTAATTCTAATAATAAGGGTATGTTAGCGAATGTTGTAAGGGTGTAAGTCGAAATTCTGTCCGTGTAACGCTACGCTATTTTTAATCATTGTAAGTTATGTTTATATTATTTTCATTAATGTCTCGTAGCTAAGTTATTATTATGCTTATTTAAATCGAAGTAATCATGATGTTGGGCTAATTACTAAAATTGGGTAATTGGGCTTTGTACCATAATTGGGGTTTGGATAAAAGAACGACACTTGTGGAAATTAGACTATGGACTATTAATGGGTTTTATATTAACTAAACAATACCTTGTTAATTTAATATACAAACTTATAATTTGACGTATTTATATATAACCACATACGCTTGAGTGGGTACGGTGGGCGGGATATCTATAAATACCAATAATTATTCATTTTACCGGACACGGAACTGGATTAATAGTTAATAGACTTGTTGAAATAGGGGTGAATTACATTCAAGGGTAATTGGTGTAATTGTTAACAAAGTAGTAAAACCTTGGTTTACACGTAGTCGATAACCTGGTGTATTCATTAAACAAAGTATTAAAACCTTGTTACAATTCGAATCCCCAATTAGTTGGAATATTTGACTTCGGGAATAAGAATAATTTGACGAAGGCTTTCGCTCTTTATATTTATGACTGATGGACTATTATGGACAAATCCGTATGGACATATTAAATAATCCAGGACAAAGAACAATTAACCCATGGGCATAAAACTAAAATCAACACGTCAAACATCATGATTACGGAAGTTTAAATAAGCATAATTCTTTTATTTCATATTTAATTTTCTTTATTTTATATTTAATTGCACTTCTAATTATCGCACTTTTATTTAATGTTATTGTATTTAATTGCACTTTTAATTATCGTACTTTTTAATTATCGCAATTTTATTTTATCGCACTTTTATTTATCGTAATTTCTTTATCGTTATTTACTTTACGCTTTAAATTAAGTCTTGTATTTATTTTTAATATTTTACATTATGTTTTAACTGCGACTAAAGTTTTAAAATTGACAAACCGGTCATTAAACGGTAAAAACCCCTCTTTTATAATAATAATATTACTTATTTATATATTTGTATTTTTATAATTTAAAACTAATATAGCGTTAAGCTTTGATTAAAAGATTCCCTGTGGAACGAACCGGACTAACTAAAAACTACACTACTATACGATTAGGTACACTGCCTATAAGTGTTGTATCAAGGTTTAAGTATATCCATTCTATAAATAAATAAATATCTTGTATAAAAATTGTATCATATTTAATAGTATTTCCTAGTAAAATTTAATAGTATTTTATACCCCTTAGCTTTAACATCAATTATTATTTATTGATAATGCTAAAAACGAACATATATTTCATCGCATTATCCCTCAAGAAAGACAAGCTTTTAGTTGCAGTTGTCCTATTTACAAGGAATATTCGTTTAAATATTAAAAGGTGAAGACAAAAGGCAGATTCGACAAATTGAAGACGCAAACGACCAAAACGCTAAAAAGTACAAAGTACAAGCAAAGAGGTTCAAATTATTGATAAGGAACGCCTAAAAATGACAAGAGTACAAGCCGCAAAACGCAAAGTACAAGATATTAAATCATACGAACGGACGTTCGAAAATCCGGAACCGAGACATGAACCAGCTTTCAACGTACGACGCAACGGATCAGAAATTATAAATTAATTATGTATATAAATATAATATAATATATAATTAATTATATAAATTATATATTTATATTATATTTATATAATAAAATCCGTCGGCAAGCTAGGAGCCAAACTTATGTTAGCTGGAATCAGGGGCTCCGCACTAGCGGAGCTTTGAAGACAAAAACCTTCGCACTCGCGGAGGTCAAACAGTATTACGTGGGCCTATAAAAGGCCGAGCATTCGGCCGATTTTTACACATATTTTTCTAATCTATCTCTTACGTATATATATATATATATATATATATATATATATATATATATATATATATATATTTATAATTTTAATTTTAATTTTAATTTTAATTCTAATAATAAGGATATGTTAGCGAATGTTGTAAGGGTGTAAGTCGAAATTCTGTCCGTGTAACGCTACGCTATTTTTAATCATTGTAAGTTATGTTCAACCTTTTTAATTTAATGTCTCGTAGCTAAGTTATTATTATGCTTATTTAAATCGAAGTAATCATAATGTTGGGCTAAAAATATTAAAATTGGGTAATTGGGCTTTGTACCATAATTGGGGTTTGGACAAAAGAACGACACTTGTGGAAATTAGAATATGGGCTATTAATGGGCTTTATATTTGTTTAACTAAATGATAGTTTGTTAATTTTAATATAAAGATTTACAATTGGACGTCCCTATAAATAACCATATACACTCGATCGGATAAGATGGGCGGGATATTTATATGTACGAATAATCGTTCATTTAACCGGACACGAGAATGGATTAATAGTCTATGAAATTATTAAAACAAGGGTGAAATTATGTACAAGGACACTTGGCATAATTGATAACAAAGTATTAAAACCTTGGGTTACACGCAGTTGATATCCCGGTGTAATTATTAAACAAAGTATTAAGACCTTGTTACAGTTTAAGTCCCCAATTAGTTGGAATATTTGACTTCGGGTATAAGGATAATTTGACGAGGACACTCGCACTTTATATTTATGACTGATGGACTGTTATGGACAAAAACCAGACGGATATATTAAATAATCCAGGACAAAGGACAATTAACCCATGGGAATAAACTAAAATCAACACGTCAAACATCATGATTACAGAAGTTTAAATAAGCATAATTCCTTTATTTTCATATTTAATTGCACTTCTAATTATTGCACTTTTATTTATTGTTATTGTATTTAATTACACTTTTAATTTTCGTACTCTTTAATTATCATAATTTTATTTTATCGCACTTTTATTTATTTCAATTTCATTATCTTTATTTATTTTACGCTTTAAATTAAGTGTTTTATTTATTTAATATTTTACATTAGGTTTTAACTGCGACTAAAGTTTTAAAATCGACAAACCGGTCATTAAACGGTAAAAAAACCCCCCTTTATATAATATTACTTATATATATATATATTTGTATTTTTATAAAGTAAAACTAATATAGCGTTAAGCTTTGTTTAAAGATATCCATGTGGAACGAACCGGACTATAAGTGTTGTAGCAAGGTTTAAGTATATCCATTCTATAAATAAATAAATATTTTGTGTAAAATTGTATCGTATTTAATAGTTTTTCGTTGTAAAAATAAAGCTATTTCATATACACCTCGCATAACGTCAAGTATTTTTGGCGCCGCTGCCGGAGACACTTAAACGCCGAAAGCGCAACGCTAATGATAAAAAAAAAATAATAATAATATAATTTTGTAAAAGTTTTTATTAAGTCCTTCGTATAAAAATATAAGTTTTTTTTTTAAAATATAAAAATACAAAAAAGAGTTTGTTAAAAAATATATAAAGTTTTAAAAAAAAAGTATTTTTACTTTTGAGTTTAAAAATAAGTATTTTATTGTTTTATAAAAATATTTAGTTATATTTATATTTTATATATATTTGATAAAACAGAAACATAAAAAAAATAAAAATAAAAAAACTGAACCTGTGCAAAAACGAACCCCTTTTCAGCCTAAATTTGACCCTCCGCGACTCGCGGAGCTTTTGAACTGGACCTAACCGCACTCGCGGAGGTCAATCTGACAGGTCAACCTAGGACTGCAATTAATACGAAATTAGGGTTTAATTAATTTAATTATTTAGTTTTTAGGGTTTTATTTAATTAATTAGTTTAGTTATTGATTTAATTTGTATTATTAAGTTATAATTAGTTTAATTAATTTATAAAATTAATAGTTTTATTAAATAAATAATATAAAAATAATATTTTTATAAAAATTATACTTTTTACAACTTTAAGTATATTTTTATATTTTGTACTTTTTTTAATTCGTTTTAGCGTAATATTTGTATTTTTCGCTCGTATTTAGTTGTAAATCATAGTATTTGCCATAGTTATTTTTATTTCTAGATTTTTAGGCTTTACCGTAAAATCCCTTAAGTGCTTTTTCTTTAGACTAAGATTTAGGTGCTTTAGAATTTTGCGACGCTGTTCTAAGTTTTTAGTACCTTTTTAAGATATTGCCATTTGGGATATAGAATTCCTTGTAAGCTTTAATATTTTTAGACGCAACTTTTAATTCTTAGTTTTTAGTTCCTTTTTAAGTTTCGACGCGCTACTTTCTTATTTTTATTTTTCGACGCCTATTATTTTTCAATCTTTTATTTTTCGACGTTTTTCGACGCGCTCTTTTTCTTTCTTATTTCTCGACATTCTAGTTTGTAGGACTTAGAATTTTCTCTATTTCTTATCTAAATTTCTTAAATTTCAACGAAAAATTATTTTAAGCGGTTAAATTGATAGACATCAAATTTTTCTGGTTCGTTGTAATAGTTGGATTTGTACGTGGACCGGGTTATTGGAGCCAAACAGTACTTAATTATATTGAGACCAAACGAATCATGCCCCTCTGCTGCATCTTTTGGCTATTCGAAACGTGGGCAAAATCAGAAAAGTCTATTAATTTGATAACTTATATAATTTTTCTTCCTTTTTAAAAACTAATAGGATATTCAGTGAATGCACCGAGCAAAACGTTCACCACCTTTTGTACGTTCACCACCTGTAACTCGATCAAGACATCTATCAAATATTGTCGCCGTTGATTTTTCTTCAGAATTATCATCCAGTCGACCAAGTACTCCAATTCAAATTTCCGATAATCCATTTTTTGAACCCGACCTCACAATTGAGAATCCGGAGAATATTCAAGGACAATTCATAGATCCTGAACCACTAATCTTTTCTCCGGAACCACCAATCATTCAAACAGAGATTGTTAAAGAACGAACCATTAAATCAGAATCCTCTAGTGATTCAGATTCAACAAATTCAATCATGGAAAATCTGGAACCTTTAAGTGTGGAAGACCGAATGAGAGCTAAACGCACTGGCCAAGGTCACGCAATTACTCAACCTGACATTAATGCGCCAGATTATGAAATCAAAGGACAAATTCTACACATGGTAACTAATCAATGCCAATTTAGTGGTGCGCCGAAGGAAGATCCAAATGAACATCTTCGTACCTTTAATAGGATCTGTACTTTATTTAAAATCCGAGAAGTTGAAGATGAACGGATATATCTCATGTTATTTTCCTGGACTTTGAAGGGAGAAGCCAAAGATTGGTTGGAATCGTTACCTGAAGGGGCGATTGATACATGGGACATTTTAGTTGAAAAATTTCTTAAACAATTCTTTTCGGCATCTAAAGCCGTGAGACTTCAAGGAGAAATTGTTACGTTCACACAGAAACCAAATGAAACTCTATATGAGGCGTGGACAAGATTTGGAAAGTTATTGAGAGGATGTCCGCAACATGGTTTAGACACTTGTCAAATAGTACAAATATTCTACCAAGGATGCGACATCACTACAAAGAAAGACATAGACATAGCAGCTGGTGGTTCCATTATGAAGAAAACAGAAACTGACACTTATAAGATTATTGATAACACTGCTTCCCACTCACATGAGTGGCACCAAGAAAAAGATATCGTTAGATCATCTAAAGCAGCTAGAGCCGATTCTAGCCATGACTTAGATTCCATTTCTGCAAAGATAGATGCTGTCGAGAGACGAATGGAAAAGATGACTAAGGATATACACTCAATGTGAATTAGTTGTGAGCAGTGTGGAGGACCACATTTGACAAAAGATTGTCTCAGTATTGAACTAAAAATGGAACAAAGAGAGAATGTTTCATATCTAAACCAAAGGCCTGGAAATAATTATCAGAATAATTATCAACCGCCAAGACCGATTTACAACCAAAACCAGAATTATAATCGAAATGTTCCATACAACAACCAACAAGGTCCTAGTAATCAACAAGTATCCAATAATACTTACAATCAGCAAAGACCAAATTTTCAAAACAAACAACCACAAATTGATGATAAAAAGCCGAATTTAGAAGATATGATGACAAAGCTAGTTGAATCTCAAACACAGTTTTTCACATCTCAGAAACAAACCAATGAACAAAATGCTCAAGCATTTAGAAATCAACAAGCTTCTATTCAAAATTTGGAACAAGAAGTAAGTAACCTAGCAAGGTTGATAGGTGAAAGAAAACCGGGAAGTCTACCTAGTGATACAAATACTAACCCCCGGAATGAAACAGCTAAAGCCATTACCACAAGAAGTGGTATTACACGTAAACCACCTGAAATACCTGTAATTTCTGAGGAAGCTATTCCTACTCCACAAGAACCACAATCTGATCAAGATAAGGAAAAAGAACCGGTAGTTGAAAAGGTTAATGAAGATAACACAGTTAAGGCTAAACCTTATGTTAAACCATACCAACCACCACTTCCTTACCCGAGTAAAATGAGAAAGGAGAGACTTGAAGCCGAGCAATCCAAATTCTTGGATATGTTTAAACAGATAAATGTAAATCTTCCTTTCATTGATGTGATTTCAGGAATGCCTAGATATGCTAAATTTCTAAAAGATCTAATCTCAAATAGAAAGAAAATGGAAGAACTCTCGGCTGTTACTATGAATGCTAATTGTTCAGCAGTACTGTTGAATAAGATACCATAAAAACTATCTGATCCAGGAAGTTTCACAATTCTATGTTTTCTGGGTAGTCTTAGTTCAATAGAAGCGTTGGCAGACTTAGGTGCTAGAATAAATTTAATGCCGTATTCACTATACACTAAACTAGACCTTGGAGAATTGAAACCAACACGAATAAGCATACAACTAGCCGATAGATCAGTAAAATATCCTAGAGGGATAATGGAGAACATGCTAGTTAAAGTTGGTACTTTAGTATTTCCAGTAGATTTTATTGTTCTGGACATGGAAGAAGATTCTCAAGTTCCTCTCATATTAGGAAGACCATTTTTAAACACGGCTAAAGCAATGATAGACGTGTTTGGTAAGAAACTAACACTAAGTATAGAGGATGAGAGTGTTACCTTTTCAATTGATAGAGCAATGCAACAACCGCAATCTGCAGATGACACATGTTATTATATTCAAACTATAGAATCACATGCAGAATTGTTAGAAGAATTTCCAGAATTACAAGGAACAGGAGAATGTGCTTTAGGAGAAGGTACTGAACCAATTGATGAAACTGAAATGTTAGCTACACTTATGACTAATGGATATAAACCAACAACAGAAGAAATTCAAATGCTAAAAGAAGAAGACAGATATCGATATAAATCATCGATTGAAGAACCACCGAAATTAGAGTTAAAGCCACTTCCAAACCATTTGGAATACGCTTATTTACATGGTGAATCTGAATTACTTGTAATAATATCGTCTTCTCTTACTGAAAATGAAAAATCTCAACTCATTTCCGTGCTAAAAGCTCATAAACCAGCTATTGCATGGAAGATTCATGATATTAAAGGAATAAGTCCTTCGTATTGCACACATAAAATCCTTATGGAAGAAGGTCATAAAACGTATGTGCAACGCCAAAGAAGTCTAAATCCTAATATGCAAGATGTTGTTAAGAAAGAAATTATTAAACTGCTTGATGCAAGTTTAATTTATCCAATTTCTGATAGTCCATGGGTAAGCCCAGTTCAATGCGTGCCTAAGAAGGGTGGCATGACTGTCATCACAAATGAGAAAAATGAGCTTATTCCGACTAGGACTGTAACAAGATGGCGTGTTTGTATTGATTATAGAAAATTAAATGACGCCACCAGAAAAGATCACTTTCCCTTACCTTTTATTGATCAAATGTTAGAAAGATTAGCCGGAAATAGTTACTATTGTTTTCTTGATGGTTTTTCCGGATATTTTCAAATTCTAATAGCACCCGAGGGCCAAGAAAAAACCACGTTCACGTGCCCTTATGGTACTTTTGCTTACAAACGCATGCCATTTGGACTTTGCAACGCCCCTGCAACCTTTCAAAGGTGCATGATGTCGATTTTTCATGACATGATAGAAGAATGCATGGAAGTTTTCATGGATGACTTTTCAGTCTTCGGTGATACATTTGAATCATGTCTAGTTAATCTTGAACGAATGCTTATTAGATGTGAACAATCAAATCTAGTTCTTAATTGGGAAAAATGTCATTTCATGGTTAAAGAAGGCATCGTTCTTGGACATAAAATTTCAAAGGAAGGAATTGAAGTGGATAGAGCTAAAGTAGATGTAATTGCTAAACTTCCACATCCCACCAATGTTAGAGGAGTTAGGAGTTTTCTAGGGCATGCCGATTTTTACCGACGTTTCATAAAAGATTTTTCTAAAATTGCCACTCCTATGAATAAACTCCTAGAAAAGGATGCTCCATTCATCTTTTCAGATGAATGTATCAAATCTTTTAATATTCTTAAAGAAAAACTCACTAATGCACCGATTATGATAACTCCAAATTGGAATCTACCATTTGAACTTATGTGCGATGCAAGTGATTTTGCAATGGGAGCCGTTTTAGGACAAAGGATTGAAAAACGATTTCAACCTATATATTATGCTAGTAAGACGTTACAAGGAGCACAAACAAATTACACAACTACTGAAAAATAACTCCTTGCTATTGTCTTTGCTTTTGACAAATTTCGATCATATCTCGTTCTAGCTAAAACGGTGGTCTATACCGACCATTCTGCTCTTAGATACCTATTTTTGAAACAAGATGCTAAACCAAGATTAATTCGTTGGATCTTACTCTTACAAGAGTTCGATATTGAAATCCGAGATAAAAGAGGAGCAGAAAATCTCGCCGCTGATCATCTTTCTCGTCTTGAAAATCCCGAATTAGAAGTTCTAAATGAATCAGCCATACAAGACAACTTTCTTGATGAATATCTATTGAAGATAGATTATAATGAAATTTCATGGTTTGCAGACTATGCAAACTACTTAGTATGTGGATTCCTTGAAAAAGAATTATCGTACCAAAAACGAAAGAAATTCTTTAGTGATATAAAACTCTATTTCTGGGAAGATCCACATTTGTTTAAAAGTTGTCCAGATGGAATAATACGCCGATGTGTATTCGGAGATGAAGCTAGTAAAATTTTAAACCATTGTCACACAGGACCAACAGGAGGGCATTATGTTCCTCAACTAACAGCAAGAAAAGTTTATGATGCTGGATTCTATTGGCCTACAATTTACAAAGACGCACACCTTCTTTGCAAATCCTGTGATGCTTGTCAAAGGGCCGGAAAAATAAGTCAACGTGATGAAATGCCACAAAATGTCATTCAAGTATGTGAATTATTTGACATTTGGGGTATTGACTTTATGGGTCCATTTCCAAAATCTCATAATAATCTCTATATTCTCGTAGCCATTGATTATGTATCTAAATGGACGGAAGCACAAGCTCTCCCAACTAACGATGCACGAGTTGTAGTCAACTTTTTAAAACGTCTTTTTGCAAGGTTTGGAACACCGAAAGCTTTAATAAGTGATCGGGGTACTCATTTCTATAATAATCAACTTGAGAAAGTTCTCAAAAGATATGGAGTAACTCATAAAATCTCCACTGCTTATCATCCACAGACAAGTGGACAAGTTGAAAATACCAACCGAGCTTTAAAACGTATTCTAGAGAAAATCGTAGGATCAAATCCGAAGGAATGGTCCATGAAATTGGAGGATTCACTCTGGACTTTTAGAATAGCCTACAAAACTCCAATTGGAACCACACCTTTTAAACTCGTTTACAGAAAAGCATGTCATCTTCCAGTAGAAATTGAACACAAAGCATTTTGGGCTTTGAAGACATGTAATCTTGATTTACATGAAGCTGGACGTCTACGATTAAGTCAACTAAACGAATTAGAAGAATTAAGACAAGAAGCATACGAAAATTCGTTAATCTATAAAGAAAGAACGAAGAAATGGCATGATAAAAGAATCAGAAGTTCAAAAGAATTTAAAGAAGGAGACAGAGTTCTTCTTTTCAATTCACGATTCAAGCTATTTCCTGGAAAATTGAAATCAAGATGGTCTGGACCATTTATAGTCAAAAGAGTTTTCCCGTACGGAATAGTAGAATTGATAAATTCAAATGAGATTGAATTTAAGGTTAATGGTCACAGAGTTAAACATTACACAGATAGTCCGATGGAAGTCGACAACGAAGTTAATCACAATTTCAACACCACAGCTAACTAAGTGTGGGGAGAATCAAGTCTTTAAAGGATAATATGTATTTCTGTTAGAGTTAGATTTTCTGTTTTCGTGTAGTTCTCGAAAATGGAACTCGAATGGTCTTTCCCTAGCAGACCCTAAAGAACTAGCTTCTCCCCCCATTTTGAATTTTTATTTTTTTTAGGTTTTACGAAATGAAGACTTCCTGTGAATTAAACCATGGTCTAATGCTACACGCTTTGATTACTAAACGTAATAATGACACCCTTCCAAGTGAAATAGTATCATTAATCAGAGGCAAATTGGACGAAGTAAGAAAAGAATCCAGATGCGAAAATAATAAGTTACAATTTGGTAAAGGAAAATCAAAATCCGCAGCGAAAAGAAGAGCACGACACCTTGAAAGATGTCACAAATGCGGAAAATGGTCACACGAAGGAAAATGTTCGACGAATCAGACATATTCCAATACCGAATTTGTTACTTTATGCAGAGACGGACCGTTCATATGTTTAGAAGAAAAAACGTTAAATGCTCGAGGTTACGCCTATGTAGCCATGGAAAATCAATTAGTTCGACTATCTTATGAGTGGGCTAGAGCATATCACTAAGAAATCTATTTCACAGGTAAGTTTGTACAGTTTTTATTTTTATTTTTATTTTTAACCTTTTGATAATAAACGCTAATTTGTTCGCTATAAAGTATTAAATTGGTATTCGATAAAATTAGGTCTTGCGACCGAAATTATTGATATCATATAAAAATTTATTACATCACTGCAAAATTTAACGTTTATTCTTAAGGTATAAATATCTTTAATCAATCAACCAAAAATATTTCAAAAATTCGTCATGAGTTAAATTAGGTCATGGAACCGAAATTACTTTACCGAAAAGAGGGGCGCATATTTTTGATAATATTTGATTGATTAAAGTGGGATAAAAGCCAAAAAGATTTTTAATTTTATTTTTACCATGTTATTAAAATTAATATATAAATATTAAATTAATATTGTGAATTTTTTTTAAAATCAATATATTTAAGTTTGTAAATATTTGAAAATTTTAATATTTTTAATATAAGTTTGTATGTATAAAAACAAAAATATAATATAAGTTTGGTGTGAATTTTTAATTATTAATATGAATTTTCAATTTTATGCATTTTAAATTTAAGTTTGGTGTGAATTTAAAAACAAAAATTTACTTTATTTCACTAAGTTAAAAATATGATTTTTAAAATTCGTCGTGAGTTGAAGACTAGGTCGTTGAACCGAAATTGCTTTACCCGAGGGAGGGACGAGAACTTTTATTATCATTATTTCTAACCTTATTGAATTAAAGTATGCCAAAAGCATTAAAAAAACCAAAAAAAATCTTTGCTTTTAAATCAACGCTTTGAAATGACGAAATTTAAAAATTTATCGAGGGACGGACTAGGACATCGTTCCAAAACAACCTCGTCCTAAATAAAAGGAAAAACAAAATTTTAAATTTAATTTATGTTTTATTAGTATAAGGTTTTATATATATAAAAAAAAAAACAACCGCGACTCGCGGAGGTTTAAATGGCCCCACCACCGCACTCGCGGAGCATCAAAAATCCAGAAAAAAATATAACTGGTCGAACAGACCAGCTTGCACACTCACACCCATTTTTCTGCAAAAAAACACACAAAAAATCGCCCAAATTCGTGATTTTTCACCATTTTTCATTAAATCTTTCATAAAATCACAATGAGGAAACTATTATCAAGGAATTACTCAAGGAAATCGGTAAATTTCTACACATAAACACCATTTAATCCGAATTTTTAGTGTTCTTGAACAATTTTATGCCTAATTCGATTTTGATGCTTTCTAGTGTAATAATGCTTCAATTGTTTGTGTATTATATTTGTATAACCTAGATTGATGCTATTTAACATGATTAGAAGCTTTGAACTTCAATTTTTGAATAATCTAGGGTTTGTGTTCTTGAGCAAAATTAGGACTTTTTGATATAAACAGGTTATGGCCGAATTTTATTGTTAGTTTATGCTAAATTGAGTAGTGTAACATGTTTAGGTTGCTAAATGGTCAAAACTTTGATCCTAAACATGATTTATGAAGATTAAAGTGGACTTTTTGAACCAAAATTGCATGAACTTGATTTAATTGATATGAATGCCATGAGGAACTTATTTAATTGTTATAATGATTGTTTTTGACATGTTTTAAAAGATAAATGCGAAGGAACTTTGTGTACATTTTTGTAAAAGTATATTTGTAAAAGTATAGAATTGTTAATATTTTGAAAATGTGTATAGAGTTTAATATGGATTAAACATGTCATTGTAATTGTTTAGATTTATGATTTTACTAAAACTAATACATATTTGGATGCACAAAAATTGTGTTTATTTTGCAGACTGAAAGGGGTGAATCTTCATCCCAGGCTCGCAATGCTCCTCCGGAAGATGCAGATCAACAGAAAATTAATAACCAATACCGACAAGATATGCCTCACCCAATTGTTTCATATTCAAACATTCATGAGGCAGATTTACATCCGAATTTGAGATTTGATAGATATTGGATAGACTATCCAAAATATCAAAAGAACCTGCACAACCTTGTGTCTAATAATGTTGAGGTACCCAGAGTTATAGATTGGGAGCCATTAGAGGTAGTGGAATTGGCCGAGCCAATCAGGGAATTACTTACTCAAAGGTATGGTAATTCTACTTTTAGTGATTGGGTACATTTATTCACCATACGTAGACCTGTATATAGAGAATGGTGTATAGAGTTATTGTGTACTATTGAAATAAATGATCGGGTAGATACTTTAACCGATCGTAGTTTTATTAGATTTTTATTAGGAGGGGAGATGCGCCATATGTCCTTACTAGACATGGCTCGGGCTTTAGGTATATATACGCCCGAGGAGCTAGCATCTTATGATTGCCAGAGGTTAATAGTTTATGGTAGGAGGGTGGATGAGAATTTTGATACAAATGACGTATGGAGTAGGATGACTAGCCATCACCGATTCCAGGGGGGATTGTACTCTTATCTTGATATTGATAGAGCTGAATTAAGAGTAATCCATAGGTTTTTAGCCAATTCGATTACACAACGAGGTAAGAATAAGGAAAAGGTAAATGAACAGGATTTGTTTTACCACATGTGTATTCGAGACCCACAAAGCGCCGTAAGTATACCTTTTTGTGTGGGTTATTATTTATTGACTATGGTTAGGGGTATGAGGCGTGGTAGCATAATAGGAGGTGGTATATTTATTACTTTAATTGCTGAATATCTCGGTGTGGATAGAAATCGGGGGGGATTATTAATGGCAGAACCAGAACCCAGCGATAGAATAGATTTGCGTGTTTATCATGGTGCTAAGGTCTTAAAGAAACGAAACAACGTGGCAGCACGTTATGATGGCAGGCATCCACAGGTTGAGAGAGATCAATAGCAAGGTCAACCGGGAGGGGGTAATCCAATGACGAAAATGCAAATTTTTATGGCTCGACACGAGTATGAAATGGCTAGACAAAAAGCATTTCAAGATTGGCAGTATCATCAAAGCCAAATCATAAGTCATTGTACACACGTAGGTAGAGACTACATTCCTACAGTTATGCCCGAATTTGCTCCTTGAACTTTAGAGAGCCGACCACCATATCCTACATATGACCCGGCCCAAGCATTTTACAGCATCTATGGATACGCTTGGGACCCATACTGGAACCATCCTCCTCATCCGTAATTTTCTATTTTTTTTTATTTTATTGTAATGTTACTAATTCTTAATTTTCTTATTTCTTATTTTATTATTATAATAGCTTTTATAATTTTCTAACTTTATTAGATTTTAATAATTTTTGAATGTGGTGTGAAAACCCAACTTCAAAAACATGTATATACGTGTTTGTAGTTTACCTCATGTACAAAACAGGGTAAAACAGCGCATTTTCAAAGACTGGCATTAAGTTCAGCAAAAGCTATTAATTTTGACGACAAAACGAAAAACAAATGTGATGTACCAACAGACGGAATGAACAAATGATATGCACCATTTATCATTCAGCAAACAAACGCCAATATGTTTGGAAACTTTGGTAAAATTTAATCATTTTTCTACGCTAATCACCCTCAATAATTTAAATTGTTACTGATTTCTTGCAAATGAGGGCATTGCAAGATCTTAAGTGTGGGAAGGGGTTAAATTCTTTTGGATTTTTAAAATTTTTAACTTAAACACTTGGTTATCGTTAAAAATACTAGTAACGTAGTAGTTGTATTAGAATCTATTGCTCTCTGATAACAAAGAACAGCCCTAGTCTTATATACTGACTACCCACTTCTAGTAAAAATTTTCAAAATTTTCAATTAAATGAACTCAAAATCATGTTTATACATATTTATGAACGATAAAACTAGGTGTTAACACCGAAATTATTGTTACCTCGGAAATGACATAAATTGAGAAACAAACCAAAATGTTAGAATTCATTTAAAATGGAATAGAGGACAATAAAAAGGCAAATAAAAGAAAATAAAAGCCAAGTGTGAGAAAATTTACCAAGTTATTTTAAACATATGTCACATATTTCTGTAACAAATAATTGAAGATACTTTTGATTTGGACTAAACTAAACAGTTTTACTCGATTTACTGTAAGAAAGATGGATCTACACGATGAATCAATTCCATCGTTAAAAGGAAGTAAAGTCTTCCGAAAAAGAAACGCGCTTCTTGATTTAGGTCAGGAAGTTGTCGTCCAGACCAGCTGTAGGTTGATGAAAAATCTAGAAAACTCATCTCTAAAATCAGCAGGAAATCCACGGACCTCAGCATCAAACAGGGTCGCCAAGTGGTCAGACTTATCTTAACCATGAGAGGATTTGTCTTGTAAAATGGGGAGGACGCCGTGCAAATTAGCTGGATAAGACTAATGAATCAGATCCCCAGAAAGGATAATCTCCTTTAAAGATCAAAAATCAGCTTTTAAGACTGATATTACTCAATCCTTGAGATTGACCTTAAAGATTGAGAATTACAAACTCATGGAATTCGATGATATCTAAACTCGAGCTTGAACGAGAAAATATTTTGATCAAAATTACAAACCGATTTGTTTTTTAAAAACCCATTTTCAATGCGTTCATTACCATTGAACGTAAAATCCTAGGAATTCACCTGGAATTCATTAGGTCACCTGAACCAATTCGGGTGTCAACGGTAAGAACGGTGGTTGCATAGCATTGTCAAAGACAGGACCTTGTGCCAGACCGAAAAATTATAAGGGTGAGCTTTACTATTGCTCCTACAAAGGATAGTAATTGCATCCGATACGTTATAGACCATAATTAAAAGCATGTCAGGGGACATTGCATTAACGGTTGCTTGTTCAACGCTTTCCTTTACAACCGGACAGTAGTTTATCGAAAGGTAATATACGGAACAAGTATACTGGACGTGTTGCTTTCCCAATACAAGGTTAGCAAGTGGGTGACCCAAAACCGCAAGTTTTGAGCTAAAATTTTCAAATCTGAAACCCACCAAACCCACAAAAAGAATTTGCAAACACCGGTGAAGGGTTATTTCGAAAAACTTATCTAGGGTTAAAGCTAGATTGAATTTTCAAAAAGATCAAATGTTTTCATAAAGATCCAATTTCCTT
This sequence comes from Rutidosis leptorrhynchoides, assembly GCF_046630445.1. Classification (NCBI taxonomy): domain Eukaryota; kingdom Viridiplantae; phylum Streptophyta; class Magnoliopsida; order Asterales; family Asteraceae; genus Rutidosis; species Rutidosis leptorrhynchoides. Next base: position 693,619,263 of record NC_092335.1, read on the forward strand.
AAAGGATCTAAATTTTTATAGTCATGTGGGACTGTAAACCACAATGTTACTATCATTGTTCATACCGCCGTAATGAAATCACTGATGTACAAAGTGTGAAGAATAAAGAAGTGATTCTAGTATGTTTTTATTCAAGAATATATTGCTTGAGGACAAGCAACGCTCAATGATGGTGGGTCCAAAGGTAACAACACCTCTAAGCCAAAGGCGGCTAAGAGGAAAGGACCCGCCCATCAAGAAAAGGGAAAGGGGAGGATGGTTACCCCAACCAAAAACAAGAACAAGAAGCAAAAGGTTGCCGGACAAGCAAACCCCAAGGAAGACACGTGCTTCGGTTGCGGTGAAATGGGTCACTGGAAACGCAACTGCCCGGTCTACCTTAAGGAGTTAAAGGAAAAGAGGGATGCGGGGCAAACCTCAGGTAATGTATATATGGTATATATAGAGCTTAGTATTACTTCTTCTAATACATGGGTATTAGACACTGGATGTGGAACTCACATTTGCAATTCTTTGCAGGGGTTCAAAAGAAGTAGCAAGCAAGCGGGAACATCAAGTCTCTTTATGGGTAATGGATCCAAAGTGCAAGTGAAGGCTCAAGGAGACTTTGTATTAAAACTTCCAAGTGGTTTGGAACTTATTTTGAACAATGTTTTGTATGCACCGGATTTATGTCGAAACATTATTTCAGTTTCCCGTTTAAAACAATGTGGTTTTTATCTTAATTTTGTTAATGATGATATCCACGTTTATTTAGATAATGTATTTTATTTTAAGGCTTCGCCTTCAAATGGAATTTATGAATTGGTTCATGATGACACATCATCTAGTAGCTCAATATACCATACTAGCACCAAGAAACTCAAAAGGGATTTGAGTGATTCCTACTTATGGCATTGTCGCCTTGGTCACATAAACAAGAATCGAATGCATACACTCCAAAAGAATGGCCTTTTGAAATCAAATGAACTAGACTCGTTTGATGTATGTGAATCTTGTTTACAAGGCAAAATGACTAAAGCACCTTTCAAAGGGACCTACGAAAGGGCTAAGGACTTATTGGGATTAATACATTCGAATGTATGTGGACCCTTTAAGCCCATAACTAGGAATGGTGAAAGATACTTCGTTACTTTCATTGATGACTTCAGTCGTTTCGGATATGTCTACTTGTTAAGACATAAGGACGAAACTTTTGAAGCATTCAAAGAGTATCAAAACGAAGTACAAAATCAACTCAATAAGACAATTAAGGTACTTCGTACCGATAGAGGAGGTGAATACCTAAGCGATGCCTTCCAAGATCATCTTAGAAGTTATGGGATTATCTCGCAACTTACTCCACCCGGGACACCACAGCTTAATGGTGTGTCCGAAAGGAGGAACCGAACCCTAATGGATATGGTTCGATCTATGATGGCTAGAAGCTCGTTACCTCTATCATTCTGGAGTTATTGTCTATGCTCAGTGGCTCGTATTTTAAATATGGCCACAACCAAGAAGGTGGAACGAACTCCTCATGAAATGTGGTTTGGAAAACCTTCATCTCTATCATACTTAAAGGTATGGGGATGTGAAGCTTACCCTAAGCGTTACGTCCCTAATAAGTTGAATGCTCGATCCACGAAGTGTATCTTCATAGGATATCCCAAGGATGATATGGGATACTATTTCTATGATCCTTCCGAGCAGAATGTATTTGTTGCTCGGAAGGCTGAATTCCTTGAAACTAAGTTCCTAATGGAAGGCAAAAGTGAAAGGAAGATAGATCTTGAAGAGGTTCAAGATCAAACAGATGATACACAATTGGTTGACACTAGCACTCAACGTGAAAATGTTGAGAGTGATCAAATGGATGATCAAAATACACAAGACGTTCGCAGATCTGGTAGGATTAGTAATCCTCCTGAGAGATATGGGTTTCTCATGGATGGTTACTACGTGGTTGATTTGGGTGAACCAACAAACTACCAAGAAGCTTTATCAAGGATTGATAAGGATAAATGGCAGGAAGCCATGAACGCTGTGATGCAATCCATGTATGACAACCATGTTTGGGAACTTGTTGTACAACCTACTGGCTCAAGGCTAGTTGATTGTAAATGGCTTTTCAAAATGAAAACTGACATAAATGGAAACTTGGATACATATAAAGCTAGACTTGTAGCAAAAGGTTTCACTCAAACTCAAGGGGTTGACTATGATGAAACTTTTTCGCCTGTGGCAATGCTAAAGTCTATTAGGATATTACTTGCCATTGCTGCTCATTATGATTATGAAATATGGCAAATGGATGTCAAGACCGCTTTCCTAAATGGACATCTTGAGGAAGATGTCTATATGGTTCAGCCTGAAGGTTTTGTTGATCCGAAGTGTCCTAAAAGGGTATGCAAGTTAAAGAAGTCAATCTACGGATTGAAACAAGCATCTAGAATGTGGAATCATCATTTTAATGAGGAAGCCAAGAAATTTGGCTTCATTAAAAATGGTGATGAAGCTTGTGTATACAAGAAGGCTAGTGGGAGCACAATCATGTTCCTTGTACTATATGTGGATGATATATTGTTATTTGGAAATGATATTCCGGAAATACAAAGTGTTAAAACTTGGTTAAGTAAATGCTTCGCCATTAAGGATCTTGGAGAAGCACAATATGTCTTAGGGATTGGGATCTACAGGGATAGATCCAAGAAATTGATAGGTTTGAATCAAAGTGCATACATTGAAAAGATCTTGAAAAGGTTCAAGATGGACAACTCTAAGAAAGGTTTGGTACCTATTCAAAAGGGAACGCTTCTCAGTTCATCTCAGTGTCCTACCACGAAAGATGAACAAGAGAGAATGAAGAAAGTCCCATATGCATCTGCTATTGGGTCAATCATGTATGCAATGATATGCACTAGACCGGATGTGTCATGCGCTCTTAGCTTGACAAGTAGATACCAGAATAACCCAGGAAACAGTCATTGGATTGCTGTCAAAAGCATATTGAAATACCTTAGGAGGACTAAGGATATGTTTCTAATATATGGGTCTGGTGAGGAGGAACTCGCTGTAAAAGGTTACGTGGACGCGAGTTTCCAAACTGATCGAGATGATTCTCGGTCACAATCCGGTTATGTCTTCACATTAAATGGAGGTGCGGTCTCTTGGAAGAGTTCAAAACAGGATGTTGTTGCTTTATCCACTACAGAGTCAGAGTACATCGCCGCATCATTGGCAGCTCAGGAAGCTGCATGGATGAAGAAATTGACGACTTGGGAGTAGTCCCTTCCATTCAGGACCCTCTTGAGATCTTTTGTGACAACGAGGGTGCGATTGCTCAAATCAAGGAACCTCGTGCTCACCAAAAGACCCGTCACATTGAGCGGAGATTCAACTACATAAGGGATGAAGTTGAAAAGGGAAAGATATGTATTCGCAAAGTTCACACAGATCTTAATATAGCGGATCCACTTACGAAACTCTTACATGGTGCAAAACATCAAGGGCATGTTAGTGCATTAGGGCTTCGATATTCTAGTGATTGGTTGTGATCTGTTTTAAGTATTGTAACGGAACGAAATTGTTCAAACTCACTAATATAATTATGGTATTAATTTATTTTGAGTCATGTTCCTATTTTGCATATTTTATCCATGAATAAGTAATTATTCTAAATTCCGTAGTCGATCACATTCGTAGGAACAAGTGTGAGGTTTAGACTATTATGAACTTGGATTGGTATACATTCACGGACTGAATATGGGGCAAGGTTGCTACCAAGGTTCATAGATATTTGTGGGATGCAAATATTGGAAGACCCGCCATCAAGATTTACTAAATGGAGCCTTTGTGGTTGATCACATGTAATCTTGAGTAAAGGCGAATATCATTGTATCCTCTAACCTGAGGTACATATTGGGTTCGGATATTTACCAAGTATTGTGCCTTGATTCTTTCCTTCACTATTCTGAAATATGGTAGTTCATAAGGAAGAGCTCAGGTATAATGCAAGGTGTATATATAGGACGTATGTAGTCAAGATGGAATTTGTCCCTCTTATTCGTTGAGAGTCAGATGTCTAAGGCCTGATAAAGTTGAATCTAAAAGGGAATGATCACTCTGTATCCCTTGGATTTAACATGACATCTAGGATGAAAGGATAAATGAAAGATTCACCTATTCATATTCGAGATGGGAACTCGAAAGGGATGATGTTATTGAATGGCACATAGTCATAACATATTGGGGGTGATGGACGGTCGTTAGGTGGTATCCATCACTTGCATTAATTTCTTATGTTTCTCGTGCAAGTGGGAGATTGAAGGTATTTCGTATGCCCGAGAGACATATTAAATTAACGTGGCTAATATGTTTTGATCCAAGTCGGGTCATACCCAATAACAAGCTTACCAACACCTTATACGTATTTAATATTGACGATTGGATCATTGATTAAATACGCGACACTTGAACTTCATGAAAAACGGTTTTCTGAAATATTACTTGATGTGTATATATATATATATATATATATATATATATATATATATATATATATATATATATATATAAATTATGGAATAATTTATATAATTTGGATTTAATTATTTATAGGTTAAATAATTAATAAATTTATGTTACATTTTATATAAATGGGTTTTATATAATTAAATGTACATAAATAAATATGGAAGTTTATAAAATAGTTTTATAAAAAAAATTAACTCTTTCATAAAACTTATTTTATAATACAAATTTGAAAGTGGCATGGGAGTTTCACAAGCATGCTATTATTTAACTAGCTTTTAAGTACTACTTTCAAAGAGATTCCATGGCATAAGTACCAAGACCTCTTGGAGACTTAAACACTTGAAAATACACATCAAAGACCATCAAAAAAACTGCAAAAAAAATACTCCCAACAGGCTGCTGAATGCCGTGGGGTTTAGGGAGCTTTCAAGGGTTGATTACTTGTTTTTACAAGCTTATATCAAGTGTCAAATAAAAGCCTAACTATAGAGAAAGGTGTTGGGGTTAATTGCTTGGGGTATAACACACTTGAGGCTTCAAGTTAGAAGCTCATTTTGCATCATCTTCATCAACATTCTGCTGTCTAAATTCAGCTCATTTCTCATCTTAGAGGAGGTATAATCTTCTTCTTTCTTTGTTATATGTAAGCATATCTTCATGACTTGATATATTAATGGAATTTGTCTTTTAAAATGGTTAACTTATAACATGAACTTTGCATGCTTCCGCTCACTTTTATCTTCATAAATGGGTTTTATGAACTTGTTAATATGTAGAACATGTTTGTTTAAAAGATTGTCAAATTCCATCAATGGTATCTAGAGCCAAGGTCTTTGAAATATGCTTCTTGTTTATGACTTTTAAATCCACTAATCTTACAATCTAGTAACATGCATGAAACTAGAATGTAAAAATTTTGGATTTTGGGTGGGATCCTTTTTTGGCCGAAAATTAGGGGGTTCCAAAATGGGTTTGGAACTTATTTTTTGGTCAAATTTTGTTGTATGATATGGTTCACAATCAAGCCTAGACCTTGTGTTTTAATGGTTGTATGATGTGGTTATTTTATTCATTCTTATGGTTTGTAATATTAATCATTCATTTGGTTTGTAATAATTTGTAATTTTATTCATTTGTAAGTTATTTTATGTTTGGTATGTAAAATAGATTAGGTTGTAATTTCATTTTCTAGAAAAAAATGTATTAGGATATATCCTTTTGTAAAGAAAATGAAGAATGAAGATGATGAAGATGAACACAAGTTGGAAACATTTGGATGCAAGATTAAGTGGGAGATTAAAAATCTCCTACTTTGTCATAACCCTTAGAAGGTGACATTTGTTTTGGCTAAACAAATATCTACCAAATTGGCTTGATTGTGGACTTGGTTGTTTTGCATGTTTATTGTGTTTGTATGTTTGGTTGCTACAATTTATCACATATTTACAACTTGCAAAATGACATTATAATTGGTTATAATTAAAACAACAAAGGTCACTAATAAATGGTTATCAAGGACATAAATGACATTGCCCATAAAATGGTTTATATCATGTAATTGGTTTTACTAATAAGACATGAAAATTGGTTTTTCATATTGTGCTATACACCAAATGCATGTTGGTATATGGCAAAATGTTTTCTTAAACTAGAATTTATGAAAACTTAAAATCCCTTAACTATAACAAGGTAAACAAGTTAAAACGCCATCCTTTTGTGGGAACACTTGAACATAGTAGGAAACTCATAATGGGATAAAGGTCACCTAACAATTATGAACTAACTAATATGGTTAAGGTAAAATTCGCATGCTTGTGGGATAAAGGTCACCTAACCACTTGTATGTTGATTTTACATGTTTACACAAGTAGGACGACTTGATTTGGGAATCATGAACTTAGGGTCACCGAAGCATGAGGAACAAATAGGCGTTGATGGGATAAATATGCCATGCAAAAGGATTGCATGATCCCATAATTTAGAAGTTGCAAAAGGATTGAAATTGTCATGTAAATGACTACCTAGCTAAATCAAATAACGGGATAAAGGTTACCTAACCGAAATTTGATTTACCGTTGGATTCTAATATTTAATAAGACAATTAAAATATAAAAGGGTATTGTTTATTAAATTTAAAATCAATACTTAAATGAACTTTGTTAAATTTTGTAGATGGCCGCCAATAACAACAACAACACGCAAAATGCACCAATTAACTTACACAACCTATCATTAAGGTCTCTCCTCGAGAAAGGCAAACTCAACCATACAAACTTTATGGATTGGTTCCGCAATCTTAGGATTGTCCTCAAACTCGAGGATAAGGCGTATGTGTTGGAGGACCCCATTCCCGATCAACTCGATGAGGATGATACGGAAGGCATGGCTTATTGGGATAAGTATTGCGCCGATTCGGTGCAAGTTGCTTGCCTAATGCTTGGGACTATGATACCCGAACTCCAAAAGGATTTCGAGCATCATACTGCATACGACATGATCACGCAATTGAAGGAGATGTTCCTTCAACAAGCACGTGTCGAGCGCTTCGAGACCGTTCGAGCGCTTCATGCATGTCTGATGATGTAGCGTGAGGGTACGAAATAGTATTATTTTTAATACAAAATACTACAAAATATGACACAAGTTTTATTAATTTACGGATGGGATATACCTAAACCTTGCTACAACACTATAGGCAGTGTACCTAATCGTAGAGTAGTGTAGTTTTTAGTAAGTCCGGTTCGTTCCACAGGGAGCTGGTGATACTTACTATATTTTTAACTATATTTATACAAAATATATATAATTATATAAGTAGTAATATTATTATAAAAGGGGGGTTTTACCGTTTAATGACCGGTTTTTCGATTCTATATTTTAAGCGTAAAGATAAATGACGATAATTAAAGTGCGTAAAATAATGACAATAAATAAAATGACAGTAAATAAAATTGCGAGTAATAAAATGACAGTAAATAAAGATACGATGAGAAATATAATAAAAGAATTATGCTTATTTAAACTTCCGTAATCATGATGTTTGACGTGTTGATTTTAATTTATTACCATGGGTTAATTGTCCTTTGTCCTGGTTTATTTGATACGTCTATCTGGTTTTTGTCCATAATAGTCCATCGGTCATAAAAATAAAGTGCGAGTATCCTCGTCAAATTACCCTTATACCCGAAGTCAAATATTCCAACTGATTAAGGATTTAAACTGTGACGCAGTTATCACTTCTGTCAACAATTACACCAGTTATCACTGTATGTAATCCACCCCTGTTTTAATTAGTTTATGAATATTAATTCATCCACTTGATCAGAATGAATAATCAATTACCCAACCCAATTGATTAATTAAATGATTATAACAGATTCCATATGAACATCACTAAATAGGACAACCATAATCATTATTAATTATTAGGTTAATTAATTTGAAGATAGGTTCGACAGACTCCAATGAGTTGTCACTCAATTAGACAATACCCCCCATCTATTAATAGTCAATAGTTCAATTTCCACAAGTGTCGGTCTTTTGCCTAAACCTTAATTATGGTCCAAAGTTCAATAACCCCTTCTTAATATTTTAGCCCAACATCACGATTACTTCGGCTCAAATAAGCATAATAATAACTTAGTTACGATACATTAATGTAAAAAGGTTGAACATAACTTACAATGATTAAAAATAGCGTAGCGTTACACGGACATAATTTCGACTTACACACTCAAACGATCTCTATCATAAATCTTATTGTTATCATAATTTAAAATTAAAATTAAGATTATTGTTATATCTTATTAAGTTAACATTATGATAGAGATATAGAATATAGATATTGATAATTGATATTGATAAATAAGAAAAAGATAGAAAAAGGTGTGTTTTTACATTACGATTACAAAGCCTTTTATAGGCGAATTTAGAAATTGAATTTTCACTTATGACCCCTGAACTATGCTCAATTAACAACTTTTTATTATTTAATATTATTCTTATTATGAATTATTTAAATATTATATTTTATTCTTGTGCATAGTTGACTCGTAATTTTTACACCGTTGCGTCGAGCGTTGAGAGTTGACTCTGGTCCCGGTTCCGGATTTTCGAACGTCCTTGCGTACAATTTTATATTTTGTACTTTGCGTTTTGTAACTTGTACACTTGTCATTTTTAGACGTTCCTCATCAATAATTTGAACCTTTTTGATTGTATCTTGTACTTTTGAGCTTTTTGGACCTTTGTGTCTTCAATTCGTCGTTTTCGCCTTTTGTCTTCGCACTTATTTAAAATAAACGAATATTACTTGAAAATGGAACAATTGCAACTAAAATCTTGTCTTTCTTGGGGGATTTTGCTATGAAATATATGTTCCTTTTTAGCCTTATCAATATCCCCACACTTGAGCGTTGCTTGTCCTCAAGCAATACAGTCTTGAAATAATATAATACATCACACGAATCACTTCTTTATTCTTCACACTTTGTACATCAGTGATTTTGATAGAGCGGTATAAACAATGATAGTAACGATATGGTTAAAGGTGGGTGTGTCATCCACAGTTGCCTTGGGTTTAGGACAACGACACTTGCAATCAAATAGCCGATTTACTTTCGGTTTCCAAAGCAAAGTGCACATTTGAAAGGCGGTTTACAGTCCCACATGACTATAAAAATTTAGATCCTTTAAGGAAATTGGATCTTTATGAAAACATTTGATCTTTTGAAAATTCAAGCTAGATTTTACCCTAGACAAGTTTTCTGATTTGATCCATCATCGGTGTTGCAAAATATATTTGTGGATCAATATTTTGGCTAAAACTTTTAGGTTCGTGTAATCCACTGCTATCCCGGTATCGGAAAGTACACATCCAGTTTACTTGTTCCGTATATTATCTTTCGGTAAACTACCGTCCGGTTGTAAAGGAAAGCGATGAACAAGAAACTGTTAAGGCAATGTCCCGTGACATGCAGATGATTATGGTCTTTTAACGTGTCGGATGCTAGAACTATCCTTGGTAGGAGCGATAGTAAAGATCATCCTATGATTTTTCGGTCTGGCACAAGGTCCTGTCTCCGACCATGCTATGCAACCACCGTTCTTACGGTTGACACCCGATTTGGTTCAGGTGACCTAATGAATTCCAGGTGAATTCCTAGGATTTTACGTTCAATGGTAATGAACGCATTGAAAATGGGTTTTCAGAAAACAAATCGGTTTGTATTTTTGATCAAAATATTTTCTCGTTCAAGCTCGAGTTTAGATATCATTGAATTCCATGAGTTTGAATTCTCAATCTTTAAGGTCAATCTCAAGGATTGAGTAATATCAGTCTTAAAAGCTGATTTTTAATCTTTAAGGAGATTATCCTTTCTGGGGATCTGATTCATTAGTCTTATCAAGCTAATTTGCACGGTGCCTCCCCATTGTACGAGATAAATCCTTCTCATGGTTAGGATAAATCTGACCACTTGGCGACCCTGTTTGATGCTGAGATCCGTGGATTTCCTGCTGATTTTAGAGATGACTTTTCTAGATTTTTCGTCAACCTACAGCTGGTCTGGACGACAACTTCTTGACCTAAATCAAGAAGCGCGTGTCTTTTTCGGAAGACTTTACTTCCTTTTAATGATGGAATTGATTCATCGTGTAGATCCATCTTTCTTTCAAATATATTACAGTAAACCGGGTAAAACTGATTAGTATCATCCAAAACAAAAGTACCTGCAATAATCTTGTACAAAGATATGTGATAGATAATTTTTAATTGAATAACTTGGTACATTCTCCCCACACTTAGTTTCTTTCTTTGCCTTTTTATTCTCCTTTATTCCATTTTAAATGAATTCAAGCATTTTAGGTTGTTTCTCAATTTATGTCCTTTCCGAGGTAACGATAATTTCGGCATTAACACCTAGTTTTATCGTTCATAAATATGTATAAACATGATTTTGAATTCATTTAGTTAAAAAATTTTAAAATTTTCATAATATTTAGAAAATAAGCCAAGTATAAACCCGAGAGAATTTATAACCCTTCCCCACACTTGAGATCATGCAATGCCCTCATTTGCATGAAATCAGACTATAATTATTAATTCATGAGGGTGATTAGTGTAGAAAAGTGATTAAAAATACCCAGTTTGTAATTACAAAGCTCGTCGAATGATAGATGGCGCGCCTCATCGTTCATTCCTTCATTTATTATATCACATTTGTTGTTTTGCATCTTGTCGTCAAAATCAGTACCTTTTGCTGAACTTAATGTTAGTCTTTGAAAGTGCGTTGTTTTACCATGTTGTTTACATGATAAAATACGAACATATATACATATTTTTAAAGTTGGGTATATTACCCCACATTCAAAAATTTATAAAATTCAATATATATTTTTTTTTGGCATACTTTAAATCAATAAAATTAAAAATAATGATGAAAAAAATTTTCGCCCCGCCCTCGGGTAAAGTAATTTCGGCTCAACGGCCTAGTCTTCAACTCACGACGAATTTTAGAAATCATTTTTTTTCAACTTAATGAAATAAAGTAAATTTTTTTTTTTAAATTCACACAAAACTTAAAAAGAAAACATATTAATTTCATATAAAACCTAAAAAACAAAAAAAATTCAGAATGGGGGGAGAAAACTAGTTCTTTAGTGTCTGCTAGCAGAAAAGACCAATCGAATTCCATTCTCGGAACTACACGAGAACAGAACAACTAACTCCAAACAGCATTTTCTTTTTAGAATATTTGAATCTCCTCACACTTAGGTAGATGTGGTGTCGAAATTGTGATTAACTTCATCATCAATTTCTCTTGGACCATAATCAACTTGCATATCTGTGACTTTTGCTTTAAGCCAGTGACCAGCTTTTTCCGTAATATCCACAAATTCAACTAGCTTCGCCTTTTCTTTAGGCGACAGATTGGATACTAACCGGTTATATAACCTAAAGTTTCCCTTACTTTTAGCATCAATAACCCGTTTAAAAAGTTTCTTCATTGAACTGTTAATAACGGGGTTATTTAATTTCGTATCAACTATGGGGTTCTTTATTATCAAGTCATCATTAGGTGTTACTTCATTTTCCCCACACTTAGGCGTTCTATTATTGTTAAGCATTACCGTTGGAGTTGGTAAAACAACATGGTTCTTACCAATCGTTTTTGTCGGTTCAACGGTTTTGGTTTGTGGATATTTAGACTTTCGAATCATAAAGGTGATCGATTTCTCATCATTACTAAGTGTCATTCTACCCTTTCTTACATCAAATAACGCCCCGGTGGACGCTAAGAATGGTCGACCTAAAATTAGAGGAACGTTTGAGTCCTCTTCTATGTCAATGACAATGAATTCGACTAGAAAGGTTAAATTACCTACTTGAACGGGTAGGTTGTCAGCAATTCCAACTGGGTGCTTAATGGTTTGATCAAGGAGTCGAACACTCATATCCGTTGGAGTTAACTCACCTACACCTAATCTCTTATATAATGAAAGAGGCATAACACTCACACTTGAACCTAAATCTGCTAGTGCATCATACATGACACAGTCACTAAGTAGACAAGGAACAATAAATTCACCCGGATCACCTACCCTAGGTGGAGGATTTGGTGGAACTGTCTTCACCGGGTTTACTTCTACTGTTTTTGTTTCTTGCACTTTTTTATTCTTCTTCTTCTTCTTTCCAGAGGTATCACAAACTTTATTACCTATTACTTGCTCATACTCAACTCCTTTTCTTGGAAACGGGATGGGTGGTCTGTATGGTGCCACCACTGGCTTTACATACTCGGGTGGTGGTGGTGGTGTAACTTCTTCATTGTTACTTACATCTAAAACTTTCCCATCTTCTGGTATTGGTTTTTCAGAATTTGTTGATATCATGTTAACATTTTCATTCCGAGGATTTACTTCATTATTACTCGGTAGCTTTCCTTGTTCCCTTTCACTCATCAATCTAACAAGAGTACCTACTTGTTTTTCTAGATTCAAAATGGAAGCTTGTTGAGTTCTAAATGACTGCTCAAACCTCTCATTCGTTTGGGTTTGAGTTTCAATAAATTGTGTTTGAGATTCAACTAGCTTAAATACCACTTCTTCCAGATTTGACTTCTTCTCGTCGGTTTGTTGTGGTGGTTTATACAAGCCAGGTCTTTGTTGATTGAAAGTGTTGTTTTGAGTTGGTTGGTTATTCGGACCTTGTTGGTTATACGAGTTATTGTCGGGTCCTTTTGGATTGTAAAGAATGTTTTGATTTCGATTGAAGTTTGGCCTTGGCGGTTGATAATTATTCTGATAACTATTTTCCAGCCTTTGGTTCATGTAGACAACATTCTCACGTTGTTCCATCGTTTGTTCAATGTGATAGTCTTTCATTAAGTGTGGTCCACCGCATTGCTCACAACTGATTCGTATTGCGTGAATATCTTTATTCATCTTTTCCATTCGTCTTTTGAAAGCATCTATTTTTGCGGAAACGGAATCAAAGTCATGGCTAGAATCGGCTCTAGCCGCTTTAGATGAACGAAAAATATCTTTTTCTTGATGCCACTCATGAGAGTGGGAGGCTGTGTTATCAATAATTTTGTAAGCTTCAGTTGCGGTTTTCTTCATAATGGAACCACCAGCTGTTATGTCGATGTCTTTTCGTGTAGCAACGTTGACACCTTGGTAGAATATTTGTACTATTTGATAAGTGTCTAAACCGTGTTGAGGACATCCTCTCAACAACTTTCCAAATCTTGTCCACGCCTCATATAGAGTTTCATTTGGCTTTTGCGCGAACGTAACAATTTCTCCTTGAAGTCTCACGGCTTTGGATGCCGGAAAGAATTGTTTAAGAAATTTTTCAACTAAAACATCCCATGTGTCAATCGCCCCTTCAGGTAACGATTCTAACCAATCTTTGGCTTCTCCCTTTAAAGTCCAGGGAAACAACATGAGATAGATCTGCTCATCTTCCACTTCTCGGATTTTGAATAGTGTACAAATTCTTTTAAACGTACGAAGGTGTTCGTTAGGATCTTCATTCGGTGCACCACTGAATTGGCATTGGTTAGTTACCATGTGTAGAATTTGTCCTTTGATTTCATAATCTGGCGCATTAACTTCTGGCTTAATAATGGCGTGACCTTGGCCCGTGCGTGTGGCTCTCATTCGATCTTCCATACTTAGAGGTTCCGTTACTTCCATAATTGAATTTGTTGAATACGAATCACTAGAGGATTCTGATTTAATGGTTTGTGGCTCAGGAGGAATAATTAGTGGTTCAGGATCTTGGAATTGTCCTTGAATATGCTCCGGGTTCTTAATTGTGAAGTCGGGTTCAAAAGATGGATTATCGGAAATTTGAGTTGGAGTTCTTGTTCGACTAGATGACGATTCTAAAGAAAAATCAACGGCGACAATATTTGCTAGATGTCTTGATCGAGTTACAGGTGGTGAACGTATGAAAGGTGGTGAACGTTTTGCTCGGTGCATTCACAGAATATCCTATTAGTTATAAAAATAAGAAAAACTTATATAAGTTGTCCAATCAATAGACTTTTCTGATTTTGCCCACGTTTCGAATAGCCAAAAGATGCAGCAGAGGGGCAGGATTCGTTTGGTCTCAATATAATTGAGTACTGTTTGGCTCCAATAACCCGGTCCACGTACAAATCCAACTATTACTACGAACCAGAAAATTTTGATGTCTATCAATTTAACCACTTAAAATAAATTTTCGTAATTTTAACAAATTTAGAGAAGAAGTAGAAAAAAATCTAAGTCCTAAAAACTAGAATGGCGAGAAATAAGAAAGAAAAAGATTGCGCGTCGAAAAAGGTCGAAAAATAAAAAGGTCGAAAAATAGGCGTCGAAAAATAAAAATAAGAAAGTAGTGCGAAATACGGCGTCGTAAAATTCTAAAGCACCTAAAACTTAATCTAAGGAATAAGCATTTAAGGGATTTTACGGCAAAGCCTAAAAATTCTAGAAGTAAAAATAACTATGGCAAAACTAAACTTAATACTAAAAGTTGCGACTATAGTCTAAAAATCTAAAGGTAATAAAACTAAAAAAAAACAAATTTTTTTTTATAGACAAAATCTTAAAAAATATATATTTTTTTTTAATAATTTTTTTTTTTTTTTACGTTTTTTTTTTAAGTTTTTTTTTTTTAGGTTTTTTTTTTTAAAAACGAATTTTTTTTCTGAAAAAAAAACGTTTTTTTTTTACAATTTTTTTTTTTTTTAAAAAAAAATGATTTTTTTTACAAATTAATACTTTTTTTTATAATTATTATTTTTTTTTCAAAACTTTTTTTTTAATTCATTTACTATTCATGAATAGTAAATGAAAAGAAATTAATTAATTTACTATTCACATGAAAGCGACATGATAGAAATTATTAATTACAATTTACATAATATACTCCTGAAGTATTTAATAAATACGACTTTTTAAAACTTTTACTATTCAAAATATATTCTAAAATATTATTATATTATTATATTCTATTTCAATATTATTATATTATTATATTCTATTTCAATATTATTATATTATTATATTTTATTTCAATATTATTATAATTAAAAATATAGCGTTTTAGCGCTCCCCGGTAGCGGCGCCAAAAACTTGATGATGTAGCGTGAGGGTACGAAATAGTATTATTTTTAATACAAAATACTACAAAATATGACACAAGTTTTATTAATTTACGGATGGGATATACCTAAACCTTGCTACAACACTATAGGCAGTGTACCTAATCGTAGAGTAGTGTAGTTTTTAGTAAGTCCGGTTCGTTCCACAGGGAGCTGGTGATACTTACTATATTTTTAACTATATTTATACAAAATATATATAATTATATAAGTAGTAATATTATTATAAAAGGGGGGTTTTACCGTTTAATGACCGGTTTGTCGATTCTATATTTTAAGCGTAAAGATAAATGACGATAATTAAAGTGCGTAAAATAATGACAATAAATAAAATGACAGTAAATAAAATTGCGAGTAATAAAATGACAGTAAATAAAGATACGATGAGAAATATAATAAAAGAATTATGCTTATTTAAACTTCCGTAATCATGATGTTTGACGTGTTGATTTTAATTTATTACCATGGGTTAATTGTCCTTTGTCCTGGTTTATTTGATACGTCTATCTGGTTTTTGTCCATAATAGTCCATCGGTCATAAAAATAAAGTGCGAGTATCCTCGTCAAATTACCCTTATACCCGAAGTCAAATATTCCAACTGATTAAGGATTTAAACTGTGACGCAGTTATCACTTCTGTCAACAATTACACCAGTTATCACTGTATGTAATCCACCCCTGTTTTAATTAGTTTATGAATATTAATTCATCCACTTGATCAGAATGAATAATCAATTACCCAACCCAATTGATTAATTAAATGATTATAACAGATTCCATATGAACATCACTAAATAGGACAACCATAATCATTATTAATTATTAGGTTAATTAATTTGAAGATAGGTTCGACAGACTCCAATGAGTTGTCACTCAATTAGACAATACCCCCCATCTATTAATAGTCAATAGTTCAATTTCCACAAGTGTCGGTCTTTTGCCCAAACCTTAATTATGGTCCAAAGTTCAATAACCCCTTCTTAATATTTTAGCCCAACATCACGATTACTTCGGCTCAAATAAGCATAATAATAACTTAGTTACGATACATTAATGTAAAAAGGTTGAACATAACTTACAATGATTAAAAATAGCGTAGCGTTACACGGACAGAATTTCGACTTACACACTCAAACGATCTCTATCATAAATCTTATTATTATCATAATTTAAAATTAAAATTAAGATTATTGTTATATCTTATTAAGTTAACATTATGATAGAGATATAGAATATAGATATTGATAATTGATATTGATAAATAAGAAAAAGATAGAAAAAGATGTGTTTTTACATTACGATTACAAAGCCTTTTATAGGCGAATTTAGAAATTGAATTTTCACTTATGACCCCTGAACTATGCTCAATTAACAACTTTTTATTATTTAATATTATTCTTATTATGAATTATTTAAATATTATATTTTATTCTTGTGCATAGTTGACTCGTAATTTTTACACCGTTGCGTCGAGCGTTGAGAGTTGACTCTGGTCCCGGTTCCGGATTTTCGAACGTCCTTGCGTACAATTTTATATTTTGTACTTTGCGTTTTGTAACTTGTACTCTTGTCATTTTTAGACGTTCCTCATCAATAATTTGAACCTTTTTGATTGTATCTTGTACTTTTGAGCTTTTTGGACCTTTGTGTCTTCAATTCGTCGTTTTCGCCTTTTGTCTTCGCACTTATTTAAAATAAACGAATATTACTTGAAAATGGAACAATTGCAACTAAAATCTTGTCTTTCTTGGGGGATTTTGCTATGAAATATATGTTCCTTTTTAGCCTTATCAATATCCCCACACTTGAGCGTTGCTTGTCCTCAAGCAATACAGTCTTGAAATAATATAATACATCACACGAATCACTTCTTTATTCTTCACACTTTGTACATCAGTGATTTTGATAGAGCGGTATAAACAATGATAGTAACGATATGGTTAAAGGTGGGTGTGTCATCCACAGTTGCCTTGGGTTTAGGACAACGACACTTGCAATCAAATAGCCGATTTACTTTCGGTTTCCAAAGCAAAGTGCACATTTGAAAGGCGGTTTACAGTCCCACATGACTATAAAAATTTAGATCCTTTAAGAAAATTGGATCTTTATGAAAACATTTGATCTTTTGAAAATTCAAGCTAGATTTTACCCTAGACAAGTTTTCTGATTTGATCCATCATCGGTGTTGCAAAATATATTTGTGGATCAATATTTTGGCTAAAACTTTTAGGTTCGTGTAATCCACTGCTATCCCGGTATCGGAAAGTACACATCCAGTTTACTTGTTCCGTATATTATCTTTCGGTAAACTACCGTCCGGTTGTAAAGGAAAGCGATGAACAAGAAACTGTTAAGGCAATGTCCCGTGACATGCAGATGATTATGGTCTTTTAACGTGTCGGATGCTAGAACTATCCTTGGTAGGAGCGATAGTAAAGATCATCCTATGATTTTTCGGTCTGGCACAAGGTCCTGTCTCCGACCATGCTATGCAACCACCGTTCTTACGGTTGACACCCGATTTGGTTCAGGTGACCTAATGAATTCCAGGTGAATTCCTAGGATTTTACGTTCAATGGTAATGAACGCATTGAAAATGGGTTTTCAGAAAACAAATCGGTTTGTATTTTTGATCAAACTATTTTCTCGTTCAAGCTCGAGTTTAGATATCATTGAATTCCATGAGTTTGAATTCTCAATCTTTAAGGTCAATCTCAAGGATTGAGTAATATCAGTCTTAAAAGCTGATTTTTAATCTTTAAGGAGATTATCCTTTCTGGGGATCTGATTCATTAGTCTTATCAAGCTAATTTGCACGGTGCCTCCCCATTGTACGAGATAAATCCTTCTCATGGTTAGGATAAATCTGACCACTTGGCGACCCTGTTTGATGCTGAGATCCGTGGATTTCCTGCTGATTTTAGAGATGACTTTTCTAGATTTTTTGTCAACCTACAGCTGGTCTGGACGACAACTTCTTGACCTAAATCAAGAAGCGCGTGTCTTTTTCGGAAGACTTTACTTCCTTTTAATGATGGAATTGATTCATCGTGTAGATCCATCTTTCTTTCAAATATATTACAGTAAACCGGGTAAAACTGATTAGTATCATCCAAAACAAAAGTACCTGCAATAATCTTGTACAAAGATATGTGATAGATAATTTTTAATTGAATAACTTGGTACATTCTCCCCACACTTAGTTTCTTTCTTTGCCTTTTTATTCTCCTTTATTCCATTTTAAATGAATTCAAGCATTTTAGGTTGTTTCTCAATTTATGTCCTTTCCGAGGTAACGATAATTTCGGCATTAACACCTAGTTTTATCGTTCATAAATATGTATAAACATGATTTTGAATTCATTTAGTTAAAAAATTTTAAAATTTTCATAATATTTAGAAAATAAGCCAAGTATAAACCCGAGAGAATTTATAACCCTTCCCCACACTTGAGATCATGCAATGCCCTCATTTGCATGAAATCAGACTATAATTATTAATTCATGAGGGTGATTAGTGTAGAAAAGTGATTAAAAATACCCAGTTTGTAATTACAAAGCTCGTCGAATGATAGATGGCGCGCCTCATCGTTCATTCCTTCATTTATTATATCACATTTGTTGTTTTGCATCTTGTCGTCAAAATCAGTACCTTTTGCTGAACTTAATGTTAGTCTTTGAAAGTGCGTTGTTTTACCCTGTTGTTTACATGATAAAATACTAACATATATACATATTTTTAAAGTTGGGTATATTACCCCACGTTCAAAAATTTATAAAATCCAATATATTTTTTTTTTGGCATACTTTAAATCAATAAAATTAAAAATAATGATGAAAAAAATTTTCGCCCCGCCCTCGGGTAAAGTAATTTCGGCTCAACGGCCTAGTCTTCAACTCACGACGAATTTTAGAAATCATTTTTTTTCAACTTAATGAAATAAAGTAAATTTTTGTTTTTAAATTCACACAAAACTTAAAAAGAAAACATATTAATTTCATATAAAACCTAAAAAACAAAAAAAATTCAGAATGGGGGGAGAAAACTAGTTCTTTAGTGTCTGCTAGCGGAAAAGACCAATCGAATTCCATTCTCGGAACTACACGAGAACAGAACAACTAACTCCAAACAGCATTTTCTTTTTAGAATATTTGAATCTCCTCACACTTAGGTAGATGTGGTGTCGAAATTGTGATTAACTTCATCGTCAATTTCTCTTGGACCATAATCAACTTGCATATCTGTGACTTTTGCTTTAAGCCAGTGACCAGCTTTTTCCGTAATATCCACAAATTCAACTAGCTTCGCCTTTTCTTTAGGCGACAGATTGGATACTAACCGGTTATATAACCTAAAGTTTCCCTTACTTTTAGCATCAATAACCCGTTTAAAAAGTTTCTTCATTGAACTGTTAATAACGGGGTTATTTAATTTCGTATCAACTATGGGGTTCTTTATTATCAAGTCATCATTAGGTGTTACTTCATTTTCCCCACACTTAGGCGTTCTATTATTGTTAAGCATTACCGTTGGAGTTGGTAAAACAACATGGTTCTTACCAATCGTTTTTGTCGGTTCAACGGTTTTGGTTTGTGGATATTTAGACTTTCGAATCATAAAGGTGATCGATTTCTCATCATTACTAAGTGTCATTCTACCCTTTCTTACATCAAATAACGCCCCGGTGGACGCTAAGAATGGTCGACCTAAAATTAGAGGAACGTTTGAGTCCTCTTCTATGTCAATGACAATGAATTCGACTAGAAAGGTTAAATTACCTACTTGAACGGGTAGGTTGTCAGCAATTCCAACTGGGTGCTTAATGGTTTGATCAAGGAGTCGAACACTCATATCCGTTGGAGTTAACTCACCTACACCTAATCTATTATATAATGAAAGAGGCATAACACTCACACTTGAACCTAAATCTGCTAGTGCATCATACATGACACAGTCACTAAGTAGACAAGGAACAATAAATTCACCCGGATCACCTACCCTAGGTGGAGGATTTGGTGGAACTGTCTTCACCGGGTTTACTTCTACTGTTTTTGTTTCTTGCACTTTTTTATTCTTCTTCTTCTTCTTTCCAGAGGTATCACAAACTTTATTACCTATTACTTGCTCATACTCAACTCCTTTTCTTGGAAACGGGATGGGTGGTCTGTATGGTGCCACCACTGGCTTTACATACTCGGGTGGTGGTGGTGGTGTAACTTCTTCATTGTTACTTACATCTAAAACTTTCCCATCTTCTGGTATTGGTTTTTCAGAATTTGTTGATATCATGTTAACATTTTCATTCCGAGGATTTACTTCATTATTACTCAGTAGCTTTCCTTGTTCCCTTTCACTCATCAATCTAACAAGAGTACCTACTTGTTTTTCTAGATTCAAAATGGAAGCTTGTTGAGTTCTAAATGACTGCTCAAACCTCTCATTCGTTTGGGTTTGAGTTTCAATAAATTGTGTTTGAGATTCAACTAGCTTAAATACCACTTCTTCCAGATTTGACTTCTTCTCGTCGATTTGTTGTGGTGGTTTATACAAGCCAGGTCTTTGTTGATTGAAAGTGTTATTTTGAGTTGGTTAGTTATTCGGACCTTGTTGGTTATACGAGTTATTGTCGGGTCCTTTTGGATTGTAAAGAATGTTTTGATTTCGATTGAAGTTTGGCCTTGGCGGTTGATAATTATTCTGATAACTATTTTCCAGCCTTTGGTTCATGTAGACAACATTCTCACGTTGTTCCATCGTTTGTTCAATGTGACAGTCTTTCATTAAGTGTGGTCCACCGCATTGCTCACAACTGATTCGTATTGCGTGAATATCTTTATTCATCTTTTCCATTCGTCTTTCGAAAGCATCTATTTTTGCGGAAACGGAATCAAAGTCATGGCTCGAATCGGCTCTAGCCGCTTTAGATGAACGAAAAATATCTTTTTCTTGATGCCACTCATGAGAGTGGGAGGCTGTGTTATCAATAATTTTGTAAGCTTCAGTTGCGGTTTTCTTCATAATGGAACCACCAGCTGTTATGTTGATGTCTTTTCGTGTAGCAACGTTGACACCTTGGTAGAATATTTGTACTATTTGATAAGTGTCTAAACCGTGTTGAGGACATCCTCTCAACAACTTTCCAAATCTTGTCCACGCCTCATATAGAGTTTCATTTGGCTTTTGCGCGAACGTAACAATTTCTCCTTGAAGTCTCACGGCTTTGGATGCCGGAAAGAATTGTTTAAGAAATTTTTCAACTAAAACATCCCATGTGTCAATCGCCCCTTCAGATAACGATTCTAACCAATCTTTGGCTTCTCCCTTTAAAGTCCAGGGAAACAACATGAGATAGATCTGCTCATCTTCCACTTCTCGGATTTTGAATAGTGTACAAATTCTTTTAAACGTACGAAGGTGTTCGTTAGGATCTTCATTCGGTGCACCACTGAATTGGCATTGGTTAGTTACCATGTGTAGAATTTGTCCTTTGATTTCATAATCTGGCGCATTAACTTCTGGCTTAATAATGGCGTGACCTTGGCCCGTGCGTGTGGCTCTCATTCGATCTTCCATACTTAGAGGTTCCGTTACTTCCATAATTGAATTTGTTGAATACGAATCACTAGAGGATTCTGATTTAATGGTTTGTGGCTCAGGAGGAATAATTAGTGGTTCAGGATCTTGGAATTGTCCTTGAATATGCTCCGGGTTCTTAATTGTGAAGTCGGGTTCAAAAGATGGATTATCGGAAATTTGAGTTGGAGTTCTTGTTCGACTAGATGACGATTCTAAAGAAAAATCAACGGCGACAATATTTGCTAGATGTCTTGATCGAGTTACAGGTGGTGAACGTATGAAAGGTGGTGAACGTTTTGCTCGGTGCATTCACAGAATATCCTATTAGTTATAAAAATAAGAAAAACTTATATAAGTTGTCCAATCAATAGACTTTTCTGATTTTGCCCACGTTTCGAATAGCCAAAAGATGCAGCAGAGGGGCAGGATTCGTTTGGTCTCAATATAATTGAGTACTGTTTGGCTACAATAACCCGGTCCACGTACAAATCCAACTATTACTACGAACCAGAAAATTTTGATGTCTATCAATTTAACCACTTAAAATAAATTTTCGTAATTTTAAGAAATTTAGAGAAGAAGTAGAAAAAAATCTAAGTCCTAAAAACTAGAATGGCGAGAAATAAGAAAGAAAAAGATTGCGCGTCGAAAAAGGTCGAAAAATAAAAAGGTCGAAAAATAGGCGTCGAAAAATAAAAATAAGAAAGTAGTGCGAAATACGGCGTCGTAAAATTCTAAAGCACCTAAAACTTAATCTAAGGAATAAGCACTTAAGGGATTTTACGGCAAAGCCTAAAAATTCTAGAAGTAAAAATAACTATGGCAAAACTAAACTTAATACTAAAAGTTGCGACTATAGTCTAAAAATCTAAAGGTAATAAAACTAAAAAAAAACAATATTTTTTTTTTATAGACAAAATCTTAAAAAATATATATATTTTTTTTAATAATTTTTTTTTTTTACGTTTTTTTTTTTTTACGTTTTTGTTTTTTTTTTACGTTTTTTTTTTTTACGTTTTTTTTTTTTAAAAACGAATTTTTTTTCTAAAAAAAAAACGTTTTTTTTTTACAATTTTTTTTTTTTTTAAAAAATGATTTTTTTTTACAAATTAATACTTTTTTTTATAATTATTATTTTTTTTCAAAACTTTTTTTTTAATTCATTTACTATTCATGAATAGTAAATGAAAAGAAATTAATTAATTTACTATTCACATGAAAGCGACATGATAGAAATTATTAATTACAATTTACATAATATACCCCTGAAGTATTTAATAAATACGACTTTTTAAAACTTTTACGATTCAAAATATATTCTAAAATATTATTATATTATTATATTCTATTTCAATATTATTATATTATTATATTCTATTTCAATATTATTATATTATTATATTTTATTTCAATATTATTATAATTAAAAATATAGCGTTTTAGCGCTCCCCGGCAGCGGCGCCAAAAACTTGATGATGTAGCGTGAGGGTACGAAATAGTATTATTTTTAATACAAAATACTACAAAATATGACACAAGTTTTATTAATTTACGGATGGGATATACCTAAACCTTGCTACAACACTATAGGCAGTGTACCTAATCGTAGAGTAGTGTAGTTTTTAGTAAGTCCGGTTCGTTCCACAGGGAGCTGGTGATACTTACTATATTTTTAACTATATTTATACAAAATATATATAATTATATAAGTAGTAATATTATTATAAAAGGGGGGTTTTACCGTTTAATGACCGGTTTGTCGATTCTATATTTTAAGCGTAAAGATAAATGACGATAATTAAAGTGCGTAAAATAATGACAATAAATAAAATGACAGTAAATAAAATTGCGAGTAATAAAATGACAGTAAATAAAGATACGATGAGAAATATAATAAAAGAATTATGCTTATTTAAACTTCCGTAATCATGATGTTTGACGTGTTGATTTTAATTTATTACCATGGGTTAATTGTCCTTTGTCCTGGTTTATTTGATACGTCTATCTGGTTTTTGTCCATAATAGTCCATCGGTCATAAAAATAAAGTGCGAGTATCCTCGTCAAATTACCCTTATACCCGAAGTCAAATATTCCAACTGATTAAGGATTTAAACTGTGACGCAGTTATCACTTCTGTCAACAATTACACCAGTTATCACTGTATGTAATCCACCCCTGTTTTAATTAGTTTATGAATATTAATTCATCCACTTGATCAGAATGAATAATCAATTACCCAACCCAATTGATTAATTAAATGATTATAACAGATTCCATATGAACATCACTAAATAGGACAACCATAATCATTATTAATTATTAGGTTAATTAATTTGAAGATAGGTTCGACAGACTCCAATGAGTTGTCACTCAATTAGACAATACCCCCCATCTATTAATAGTCAATAGTTCAATTTTCACAAGTGTCGGTCTTTTGCCCAAACCTTAATTATGGTCCAAAGTTCAATAACCCCTTCTTAATATTTTAGCCCAACATCACGATTACTTCGGCTCAAATAAGCATAATAATAACTTAGTTACGATACATTAATGTAAAAAGGTTGAACATAACTTACAATGATTAAAAATAGCGTAGCGTTACACGGACAGAATTTCGACTTACACACTCAAACGATCTCTATCATAAATCTTATTATTATCATAATTTAAAATTAAAATTAAGATTATTGTTATATCTTATTAAGTTAACATTATGATAGAGATATAGAATATAGATATTGATAATTGATATTGATAAATAAGAAAAAGATAGAAAAAGGTGTGTTTTTACATTACGATTACAAAGCCTTTTATAGGCGAATTTAGAAATTGAATTTTCACTTATGACCCCTGAACTATGCTCAATTAACAACTTTTTATTATTTAATATTATTCTTATTATGAATTATTTAAATATTATATTTTATTCTTGTGCATAGTTGACTCGTAATTTTTACACCGTTGCGTCGAGCGTTGAGAGTTGACTCTGGTCCCGGTTCCGGATTTTCGAACGTCCTTGCGTACAATTTTATATTTTGTACTTTGCGTTTTGTAACTTGTACTCTTGTCATTTTTAGACGTTCCTCATCAATAATTTGAACCTTTTTGATTGTATCTTGTACTTTTGAGCTTTTTGGACCTTTGTGTCTTCAATTCGTCGTTTTCGCCTTTTGTCTTCGCACTTATTTAAAATAAACGAATATTACTTGAAAATGGAACAATTGCAACTAAAATCTTGTCTTTCTTGGGGGATTTTGCTATGAAATATATGTTCCTTTTTAGCCTTATCAATGTCGTATGGACGACTCCTAATCCGTTTCATCTTATGTCCTTAAGATGAAATGCCTCATTGATCGAGCAAACCGTCTTAATCTCAACATATCTAATGAGCTAGCCACGGATCTTATCCTAAACTCCTTGTCAAAGAGGTTTGACCAATTTGTAATTAATTACAATATGAATGGGATAGATAAGACCATTGGCGAACTTCATAGCATGCTTAGGACGGCGGAAACTAGCATGGGTAAGAGGGCTTCACCCGTGCTAATGATCAATGATGGTGGGTCCAAAGGTAACAACACCTCTAAGCCAAAGGCGGCTAAGAGGAAAGGACCCGCCCATCAAGGAAAGGGAAAGGGGTGGATGGTTACCCCAACCAAAAACAAGAACAAGAAGCAAAAGGTTGCCGGACAAGCAAACCCCAAGGAAGACCCGTGCTTCGGTTGCGGTGAAATGGGTTACTGGAAACGCAACTGCCCGGTCTGCCTTAAGGAGTTAAAGGAAAAGAGGGATGCGGGGCAAACCTCAGGTAATGTATATATGGTATATATAGAGCTTAGTATTACTTCTTCTAATACATGGGTATTAGACACTGGATGTGGAACTCACATTTGCAATTCTTTGCAGGGGTTCAAAAGAAGTAGCAAGCAAGCGGGAACATCAAGTCTCTTTATGGGTAATGGAGCCAAAGTGCAAGTGAAGGCTCAAGGAGACTTTGTATTAAAACTTCCAAGTGGTTTGGAACTTATTTTGAACAATGTTTTGTATGCACCGGATTTATGTCGAAACATTATTTCAGTTTCCCGTTTAAAACAATGTGGTTTTTATCTTAATTTTGTTAATGATGATATCCACGTTTATTTAGATAATGTATTTTATTTTAAGGCTTCGCCTTCAAATGGAATTTATGAATTGGTTCATGATGACACATCATCTAGTAGCTCAATATACCATACTAGCACCAAGAAACTCAAAAGGGATTTGAGTGATTCCTACTTATGGCATTGTCGCCTTGGTCACATAAACAAGAATCGAATGCATACACTCCAAAAGAATGGCCTTTTGAAATCAAATGAACTAGACTCGTTTGTTGTATGTGAATCTTGTTTACAAGGCAAAATGACTAAAGCACCTTTCAAAGGGACCTACGAAAGGGCTAAGGACTTATTGGGATTAATACATTCGGATGTATGTGGACCCTTTAAGCTCATAACTAGGAATGGTGAAAGATACTTCGTTACTTTCATTGATGACTTCAGTCGTTTCGGATATGTCTACTTGTTAAGACATAAGGACGAAACTTTTGAAGCATTCAAAGAGTATCAAAACGAAGTACAAAATCAACTCAATAAGACAATTAAGGTACTTCGTACCAATAGAGGAGGTGAATACCTAAGCGATGCCTTCCAAGATCATCTTAGAAGTTGTGGGATTGTCTCGCAACTTACTCCACCCGGGACACCACAGCTTAATGGTGTGTTCGAAAGGAGGAACCGAACCCTAATGGATATGGTTCGATCTATGATGGCTAGAAGCTCGTTACCTCTATCATTCTGGGGTTATTGTCTATGCTCAGCGGCTCGTATTTTAAATATGGCTCCAACCAAGAAGGTGGAACGAACTCCTCATGAGATGTGGTTTGGAAAACCTCCATCTCTATCATACTTAAAGGTATGGGGATGTGAAGCTTACCCTAAGCGTTACGTCCCTAATAAGTTGAATGCTCAATCCACGAAGTGTATCTTCATAGGATATCCCAAGGATGATATGGGATACTATTTCTATGATCCTTCTGAGCAGAATGTATTTGTTGCTCGGAAGGCTGAATTCCTTGAAACTAAGTTCCTAATGGAAGGCAAAAGTGAAAGGAAGATAGATCTTGAAGAGGTTCAAGATCAAACAGATGATACACAATTGGTTGACACTAGCACTCAACGTGAAAATGTTGAGAGTGATCAAATGGATGATCAAAATACACAAGACGTTCGCAGATCTGGTAGGATTAGTAATCCTCCTGAGAGATATGGGTTTCTCATGGATTGGTGCTACGTGGTTGATTTGAGTGAACCAACAAACTACCAAGAAGCTTTATCAAGGATTGATAAGGATAAATGGCAGGAAGCCATGAACGCTAAGATGCAATCCATGTATGACAACCAAGTTTGGGAACTTGTTGTACAACCTACTGGCTCAAGGCTAGTTGATTGTAAATGGCTTTTCAAAATGAAAACCGACATACATGGAAACTTGGATACATATAAAGCTAGACTTGTAGCAAAAGGTTTCACTCAAACTCAAGGGGTTGACTATGATGAAACTTTTTCGCCTGTGGCAATGCTAAAGTCTATTAGGATATTACTTGCCATTGCTGCTCATTATGATTATGAAATATGGCAAATGGATGTCAAGACCGCTTTCCCAAATGGACATCTTGAGGAAGATGTCT
Source organism: Rutidosis leptorrhynchoides (assembly GCF_046630445.1). Taxonomy (NCBI): domain Eukaryota; kingdom Viridiplantae; phylum Streptophyta; class Magnoliopsida; order Asterales; family Asteraceae; genus Rutidosis; species Rutidosis leptorrhynchoides. The sequence continues at coordinate 693,646,738 of NC_092335.1, forward strand.
ATATGGTTCAGCCTGAAGGTTTTGTTGATCCGAAGTGTCCTAAAAGGGTATGCAAGTTAAAGAAGTCAATCTACGGATTGAAACAAGCATCTAGAATGTGGAATCATCGTTTTAATGAGGAAGCCAAGAAATTTGGCTTCATTAAAAATGGTGATGAAGCTTGTGTATACAAGAAGGCTAGTGGGAGCACAATCATGTTCCTTGTACTATATGTGGATGATATATTGTTATTTGGAAATGATATTCCGGAAATGCAAAGTGTTAAAACTTGGTTAAGTAAATGCTTCTCCATTAAGGATCTTGGAGAAGCACAATATGTCTTGGGGATTGGGATCTACAGGGATAGATCCAAGAAATTGATAAGTTTGAATCAAATTGCATACATTGAAAAGATCTTGAAAAGGTTCAAGATGGACAACTCTAAGAAAGGTTTGGTACCTATTCAAAAGGGAACGCTTCTCAGTTCATCTCAGTGTCCTACCACGAAAGATGAACAAGAGAGAATGAAGAAAGTCCCATATGCATCTGCTATTGGGTCAATCATGTATGCAATGATATGCACTAGACTGGATGTGTCATGCGCTCTTAGCTTGACAAGTAGATACCAGAATAACCCAGGAAACAGTCATTGGATTGCTGTCAAAAGCATATTGAAATACCTTAGGAGGACTAAGGATATGTTTCTAATATATGGGTCTGGTGAGGAGGAACTCGCTGTAAAAGGTTACGTGGACACGAGTTTCCAAACTGATCGAGATGATTCTCGGTCACAATCCGGTTATGTCTTCACATTAAATGGAGGTGCGGTCTCTTGGAAGAGTTCAAAACAGGATGTTGTTGCTTTATCCACTACAGAGTCGGAGTACATCGCCGCATCATTGGCAGCTCAGGAAGCTGCATGGATGAAGAAATTCATCGACGACTTGGGAGTAGTCCCTTCCATTCAGGACCCTCTTGAGATCTTTTGTGACAACGAGGGTGCGATTGCTCAAATCAAGGAACCTCGTGCTCACCAAAAGACCCGTCACATTGAGCGGAGATTCAACTACATAAGGGATGAAGTTGAAAAGGGAAAGATATGTATTCGCAAAGTTCACACAGATCTTAATATAGCGGATCCACTCACGAAACTCTTACATGGTGCAAAACATCAAGGGCATGTTAGTGCATTAGGACTTCGATATTCTAGTGATTGGTTGTGATCTGTTTTAAGTATTGTAACGGAACGAAATTGTTCAAACTCACTAATATAATTATGGTATTAATTTATTTTGAGTCATGTTCCTATTTTGCATATTTTATCCATGAATAAGTAATTATTCTAAATTCCGTAGTCGATCACATTCGTGGGAACAAGTGTGAGGTTTAGACTATTATGAACTTGGATTGGTATACATTCACGGACTGAATATGGGGCAAGGTTGCTACCAAGGTTCATAGATATTTGTGGGATGCAAATATTGGAAGACCCGCCATCAAGATTTACTAAATGGAGCCTTTGTGGTTGATCACATGTAATCTTGAGTAAAGGCGAATATCATTGTATCCTCTGACCTGAGGTACATATTGGGTTCGGATATTTACCAAGTGTTGTGCCTTGATTCTTTCCTTCGCTATTCTGAAATATGGTAGTTCATAAGGAAGAGCTCAGGTATAATGCAAGGTGTATATATAGGACGTATGTAGTCAAGATGGAATTTGTCCCTCTTATTCGTTGAGAGTCAGATGTCTAAGGCCTGATAAAGTTGAATCTAAAAGGGAGTGATCACTCTGTATCCCTTGGATTTAACATGACATCTAGGATGAAAGGATAAATGAAAGATTCACCTATTCATATTCGAGATGGGAACTCGAAAGGGATGATGTTATTGAATGGCACATAGTCATAACATATTGGGGGTGATGGATGGTCGTTAGGTGGTATCCATCACTTGCATTAATTTCTTATGTTTCTCGTGCAAGTGGGAGATTGAAGGTATTTCGTATGCCCGAGAGACATATTAAATTAACGTGGCTAATATGTTTTGATCCAAGTCGGGTCATACCCAATAACAAGCTTACCAACACCTTATACGTATTTAATATTGACGATTGGATCATTGATTAAATACGCGACACTTGAACTTCATGAAAAACGGTTTTCTGAAATATTACTTGATGTGTGTATATATATATATATATATATATATATATATATATATATATATATATATAAATTATGGAATAATTTATATAATTTGGATTTAATTATTTATAGGTTAAATAATTAATAAATTTATGTTACATTTTATATAAATGGGTTTTATATAATTAAATGTACATAAATAAATATGGAAGTTTATAAAATAGTTTTATAAAAAAAATTAACTCTTTTATAAAACTTATTTTATAATACAAATTTGAAAGTGGCATGGGAGTTTCACAAGCATGCTATTATTTAACTAGCTTTTAAGTACTACTTTCAAAGAGATTCCATGGCATAAGTACCAAGACCTCTTGGAGACTTAAACACTTGAAAATACACATCAAAGACCATCAAAAAAATTGCAAAAAAAAATACTCCCAACAGGCTGCTGAATGCCGTGGGGTTTAGGGAGCTTTCAAGGGTTGATTACTTGTTTTTACAAGCTTATATCAAGTGACAAATAAAAGCCTAACTATAGAGAAAGGTGTTGGGGTTAATTGCTTAGGGTATAACACACTTGAGGCTTCAAGTTAGAAGCTCATTTTGCATCATCTTCATCAACATTCTGCTGTCCAAATTCAGCTCATTTCTCATCTTAGAGGATGTATAATCTTCTTCTTTCTTTGTTATATGTAAGCATATCTTCATGACTTGATATATTAATGGAATTTGTCTTTTAAAATGGTTAAATTATAACATGAACTTTGCATGCTTCCGCTCACTTTTATCTTCATAAATGGGTTTTATGAACTTGTTAATATGTAGAACATGTTTGTTTAAAAGATTGTCAAATTCCATCAGCATTATCCCTCAAGAAAGACAAGCTTTTAGTTGCAGTTGTCCTATTTACAAGGAATATTCGTTTAAATATTAAAAAGTGAAGACAAAAGGCAGATTCGACAAATTGAAGACGCAAACGACCAAAAAGCTAAAAAGTACAAAGTACAAGCAAAGAGGTTCAAATTATTGATAAGGAACGCCTAAAAATGACAAGAGTACAAGCCGCAAAACGCAAAGTACAAGATATTAAATCATACGAAAGGACGTTTGAAAATCCGGGACCGAGACATGAACCAGCTTTCAACGTACGATGTAACGGATCGGAAATTATAAATTAATTATGTATATAAATATAATATAATATATAATTAATTATATAAATTATATATTTATATTATATTTATATAATAAAATCCGTCGGCAAGCTAGGAGCCAAACTTATGTTAGCTGGAATCAGGGGCTCCGCACTAGCGGAGCTTTGAAGATAAAAACCTTCGCACTCACGGAGGTCAAACAGTATTACGTGGACCTATAAAAGGCCGAGCATTCGGCCGATTTTTACACGTCTTTTTCTAATCTATCTCTTACGTATATATATATATATATATATATATATATATATATATATATATATATATATATATATATATATATATATATATATATAATTTTAATTTTAATTTTAATTTTAATTCTAATAATAAGGATATGTTAGCGAATGTTGTAAGGGTGTAAGTCAAAATTATGTCCGTGTAACGCTACGCTATTTTTAATCATTGTAAGTTATGTTCAACCTTTTTAATTTAATGTCTCGTAGCTAAGTTATTATTATGCTTATTTAAATCGAAGTAATCATGATGTTGGGCTAAAAATATTAAAATTGGGTAATTGGGCTTTGTACCATAATTGGGGTTTGGACAAAAGAACGACACTTGTGGAAATTAGACTGTGGGCTATTAATGGGCTTTATATTTGTTTAACTAAATGATAGTTTGTTAATTTTAATATAAAGATTTACAATTGGACGTCCCTATAAATAACCATATACACTCGATCGGACACGATGGGCTGGATATTTATATGTACGAATAATCGTTCATTTAACCGGATACGGGAATTGATTAATAGTCTATGGAATTATTAAAACAAGGGTGAAATTATGTACAAGGACACTTGGCATAATTGATAACAAAGTATTAAAACCTTGGGTTACACGCAGTCGATATCCTGGTGTAATTATTAAACAAAGTATTAAGACCTTGTTACAGTTTAAGTCCCCAATTAGTTGGAATATTTGACTTCGGGTATAAGGATAATTTGACGAGGACACTCGCACTTTATATTTATGACTGATGGACTGTTATGAACAAAAACCAGACGGACATATTAAATAATCCAGGACAAAGGACAATTAACCCATGGGAATAAACTAAAATCAACACGTCAAACATCATGATTACGGAAGTTTAAATAAGCATAATTCCTTTATTTTCATATTTAATTGCACTTCTAATTATTGCACTTTTATTTATTGTTATTGTATTTAATTGCACTTTTAATTTTCGTACTCTTTAATTATCGTAATTTTATTTTATCGCACTTTTATTTATTGCAATTTCATTATCGTTATTTATTTTACGCTTTAAATTAAGTCTTTTATTTATTTAATATTTTACATTAGGTTTTAACAGCGACTAAAGTTTTAAAATCGACAAACCGGTCATTAAACGGTAAACCCCCCCCCCCCCCCCCTTTATAATAATAATATTACTTATATATATATTTGTATTTTTATAAAGTAAAACTAATATAGCGTTAAGCTTTGTTTAAAGATATCCCTGTGAAACGAACCGGACTTACTAAAAACTACACTACTGTACGATTAGGTACACTGCCAATAAGTGTTGTAGCAAGGTTTAAGTATATCTATTCTATAAATAAATAAATATCTTGTGTAAAATTGTATCATATTTAATAGTTTTTCATTGTAAAAATAAAGCTATTTCATATACACCTCGCATAACATCATTTATATATGAATTTCTGTTTATCATTTATAGGTTCGTGAATCGTCAAAAATAGTCACAGGGTAAATGAATCTATGTAAATGATTCAAAAATCTCAAGACTCAATATTACAGACTTTGCTTATTGTATCGAAAACATATAAAGGTTAAAGTTTAAATTTGATCGAAAATTTCCGGGTCGTCACAATACCTACCCGTTAAAGAAATTTCTTCCCAAAATTTGAGTGAGGTGGTCATGGTTAACAATAAAAATGTCTTCATGATAAATATGAGTTGATAAATAGTGTTTTATCATCATTGAGTAATATGGATAAAATGATTTGATTAATCTAAGCGTATGAATGAAGCTATCACAAAAGATCGAGATAAAGAAATGGAGATTTTTCCATAACTTTTGACGTAGTCACGATTGAATTCCGGAATTCAAGGGATTTAAAGAAAATCCTCGAAATCTAACAGATTTGATTCTTCGGCGAGTAAGGAAATTGAGATCTCTATAATTAAATACGGTGATCTGCCTCGATTACTCCGTCTGATATTTCCATTATAAATTAAACTCTTCCGTTCCATTATTCTCACCATTCCTATACTTTCTTTCTTAGTTCATATATCCAAAAGATTGTGAAAATGCTTAATCCCGTTCTAATCCTTGATATTTTTCTAGTTATCATTTCTATCATCCTTCTTTTCAATCTTCCATTAGAAAAATCTGTTTACTTCTACTATTACCTTGGGGTGATACTATTCTTAATTATACTGTTTCTTTATATTGCTATGCATATTAATATCCAAGGTTTATAACCTCCATGTTGTTATTGGGCTTTATATTTTCTCTTATATCTTGGAGCTCTTTGCCTTTTTATTCTCCTCTCGACCTCTAGTAAAGCGAGTAATGGTCCAAAATTTGTAAGTATGGAGTTTCGAATGAACTTAATGTTCTAAACAAGAAAGAAGGTAATAGCACAATTTGATTTATCAAATTACCAGAATTACCGAAGATAGAACTATCAAGAATATATTTTTCTGGATATGTTCGGAGGTTAAGTAGAATGAAAGAGTTATGTAACATGACACATGATGATGGTATGATCTACTGTGAACCATCATCACATTTCATTAGAAACTCAGCATGACTTACTATAATATAATCACGTTGATCAAGTGTTATTATATTATACTAACTCATGCATCAGTGCCCAACACTATTTCAAAAACATTCATATTTTAAATTCGCAGGTTCGCAGAATATAGAAACATAAAACATTTTCCTTTTATAATATAATACGGATAGCGCAGAGAGATAATTAATATTGAACGAGAATATTTATGAAGATATCTTCAGAAATATTGAGGATATTAATAAAGAAAGGTACGATGATATTTTAGGATTTCAGAATCAAATTGTGATGAAGAAATTCATTCACGATGATTTAGAGTGGTTAAGGAGTAAGGTATTCGCTAAAGATTTCATCAGAAACAGAATCATCATGATCCTTTATGTACAAGTTTAGTCCTTGTGATTTGTTCAGAGTTTTCTTCATAGTTTGCTTAATCTGTTTCCCAGTTCCAACATTTCTGAGCTCTGCCAACATACTATTCTTTATCATCAAACTTCCGACGGTTAAGGTCGTATACAGTTTTTGCTGATGTATTCAGCTTGTACAGTTTTTGCTGCTGTATTCAGCTTTTTCAGAATTTAGAGTATTGATTTGTAGACTGGGTGCTTTTCAAAATTTCAGAGTGGAAGATCATAATTCTAAGAGATAAATGTTATATGTATACATTTAACTGTTGATGTAGACATGCTGCGAGATTCAGAATACTGATTGCTAATTCTCGGTAGTTGGTATAGTAATTCTCGTTATAAGATGTAAATGAGTAAATGGCAGGGTTTCACTGAATATAGTGATTTTTTGGAAAGTCAAAGATCAACGGAGTTGTTGGTAAATTTACTGCTAATGTGTTGAGATATAAACGATTTTCCGGTATCGATGACGAAAGACAACTTATATATTAGGGTTATAATAAGCTAATCCGAGTGAAAAGTCGAAGTTGACTTGTTGGAGCTGTGATAAAATTGGCTAATTTGGAAAGGGATTGCAAAGTTATTTTGGGTAATAATAACACTAAAGGAATTAGCACAGCTACTTTTTTTTCAGGTGCATAACTATATGCATAAATCTTTCCTTCCGTAGATGAAGTGCGTTTGATTCATTCTCTTGATTGAGGTGTTTTTAAAAATCATGAAAGGTTTGAACGCAGATTATAATTGTCAAGGTACAAATGAGGTTTAAGATGAAATCAAGTGCCAAACTTGAAGAATTGTTTAGTTTCATATATTATAATCAATATTTTAATTGTCCAATGTTGATAGTCCAATAATCGGTTTATATATATATATAATCTTAGAATTACCCCACGACGTATTGTATACGTATTGTCGTTGCATCAAGCCAGAGATGTATTGTATACGTATTGTCTTAGAATTAACTAAGACGTATTGTGTACGTGTTGTCTTAGGATTTATCAAAACGTATTGTATACTTAATGTGTTAGGATGTACCAAGAATATTATTATACATATATACAATTACAGAATTCGTGTACATGTCTCAGACTCGATCACAACTCAAAGTATATATATTATTGTAGAATCAACCTCAACCCTGTATAGCAAACTTGAGCATTACGGCATATAGAGTGTCTATGGTTATTCCAAATAATATATATACATGCGTCGATATGATATGTCAAAACTTTGTATACGTGTCCCAATATTTAAAGTGCATAAAATAAATAACAGAAATTAAATGACGATAAATAAAATTGCGAGAATATAAATTGCGATAATTGAATTGCGGTAAATAAAATGTAACCAGTTAGCTAGGAACAGTTAGCTAGAAACAGTTAGCGTGAATTCTTAACAATATTTCAATTAGTTAGTTCGTTTGTTTCTAACAAATTTTATTTTGGTTCAATTTTTCTTCATTATGCTACTTGTTGAATTCTGATAAGTCAAAATCCAATTATGAAATTGAATGAAAATGGTTATTTTGTGGTGAACAGATTCATATATCAGTGAATATAAATGGAATAGTAAATGATTGTTGAACCAGATTCGCAGAATGTACCGTGTAACTGATTAATGTGCAATCTAAATATTCCTCGGGTATTACCTACCCGTTAAAATATTTTTGCCATTAACAGTTTATACAAAAGAATTTTTAATTACCATCTTTATGAAAATATATATACATATATATTTTCTTCAGATATAATCATAGATTTAATGAGTTAATATGATATTAATCTCATTTGCTTTACAGCTAGAATTAGAGTACATAATCTCTAAAACATTAGAGATTACATAATCGCCATTAAGAATGAAGATAATTGATGTATATCGATACGTAGAACAGTGATTATACTCAAGGTAAAGAATGAGATGTTGAGGCATGGATTGTTGATGGTACTGGTGTTGTTATTGATGGTACTGTGGGTGCCGGTGATATTGCTAAAGCTGGTAAATTTTGCACCATATTCTCCTAATTGATTACTCGAGCGCGAAGTTCGTTGACTTATTCAATTATTCCGAGATGATTGTCGGTCGGAACGAGCGGATGAATAAGGTTTAGAATTTTAGATAGAATATAATCGTGTTGAGATATTAGGGAAATGAGGGTGAAAATGGTGTTTCGGACTGATTCGTCGGTAAATGCTTTAGGTTCATCGCCAAGAGGTAAATTCGGTTGGTGAAAAGGATCGCCTTCTTCGCGTCTCCATTGATTAAATCGACTACGAACCCATCAAATGAATCGGGGATGACTGATTGATTTATTCATTCTGGTGACACCGCTTTCGGGGCTTAGGTGAATATCCATGTCGGAATAGCTGTCGGAATAGTTATCGAAATCTGAGGGACTCAAACTGGTAGAGGGATTCATTTCGTACGATCAGATGAAGGATTTTTTTTGATAAGAAATAGATTATAGGATGTAGATTAGTACCATGTAATACATAATTTACATATGCATATATAATACTAAAATCCCATAAGTTACAGAGGAATCTACGGAAGCTGTCAGGCAAAGGTAACAATAACAGATACGCTAAGATATAAATTTATCTATACACTGTCTATGTAATAGAGGCAGTAAGACATGATAATCAAGTGATTCCCTAAGAATGATAAGTAGGTAATTTTCGACACAAAATGATAAGCAAAACTTTTTGACATGCAGACCAGGTTCAAGTCCAGACTTATTATTATAACCTAACAACTACTAGGTCAAAGTCCAGACTCACTAATGCATCCTAACGGCTTGTCAGTTAGACACACTAATGCAGACCTGGTTCGCTGAGACCACCGCTCTGATACCAACTGTGATAACCCATCCTAATCCATCCGGACGAAGTCCATATCGATTATAAACGATTCATAACAGTTGATTACATCGCGAGGTACTTGACCTCTATATGATACATTTTACAAACATTCCATTCGTTTTTGAAAAATACAATCTTTCATTTCATCTAAAGTTGACGGCATGTATACCATTTCATAATATATCCATCTATAATTGACTTAATAATAATCTTGATGAACTCAACGACTCGAATGCAACGTCTTTTGAAATATGTCATGAATGACTCCAAGTAATATCTCTAAAATGAGCAAATGCACAGCTGAAGATTTCTTTCATACCTGAGAATAAACATGCTTTCAAGTGTCAACCAAAAGGTTGATGAGTTCATAGGTTTAATTTCTATATAATAATCATGATATTTAATAAGCCACAAGATTTCATTTAATTAAATGTGCAGGATCATTACAACTGCAAAAATCATTCATACGATGAGTCGCCTGGTAACCGACCTTAACATAGAGCGCTTAAGATATCTGGCATCATACATTCCACTATTCAAATGTATGACAAGAACCCTTCGAAGTATTAAAGCATTTACACTATTCGAAAATGGGGGTGGTTGGTGCCCGTAGATCTACCTTTAGGATTCGCGTCAATTAGTGTTTTTCACTAATTCTTAGGTTACCAAGCATAATAATAATAAGTACAGATATTTGGTATAACAAAACAATCGTAGAATGTAGCTTCATGAACTTGTGCTTATTTTGTAAAACAATTATAAAAGCAGCGCATGTATTCTCAGTCCCAAAAATGTAAAGAGTAAAAGAGAGCAAATGAAACTCACCATAATGTATTTTGTAGTAAAAATACAAAGAATGACATTGAACAAGTATAGGGTTGGCCTCGGATTCACGAACCTATATCATTTATATATATATATTAACACATATAATCGTAATCGAATAATTATATATATTATTAGTTGTGATATAATTTTTATATTACTAATTTAGCTACTTCATTATATATTCATTTTATATATATGAAAATATTTATATATTTAACATATGAGCATTAAATATATTTTTATATAATTAATCTTTTATTTTCAAAGTACCAGTTATAATAGTATTAAAATGAGTATAATGATAATGAAAATAATTTTAATAGTACTAGTAAAAATAATGATAGTATTAATAGTAGTTTTAACAAAGTGATAGATTAAAAGTAATGATACTTTTAATAATAGTTATGTTAATCCTTAATAATATAATACCGGTTATGTTAATTATATTAATGAAAATGATAATATTGATAATAATACTTATATCAATCCTAATAATACTAATATTTATAACATAGTACTAATGATAATATTAATAATATTACTTTCTAATAATACCAGTACAATAATAATATTAGTAAGAACAATAATAATAGTAATTATAATTGTAATTAGGTTAATAATAACAAATGGTATCTTTTATTAGTAATAATAATTACAATACAAATAATAATTATGATACTTAGTAATAATAGTAATAATTAATAATATCAATAATAATAATAACAATAATGATAATTATAATAAAGGTAATAATAATAATAATAATAATAATAATAATAATAATAATAATAATAATAATAATAATAATAATACTAATAATAATAATAATAATAATAATAATAATAATAATAATAATAATAATAATAATAATAATAATAATAATAATAATAATACAAAAGAAAAAGAACTACCTTCAATGAAAAGACTTTAAAAAAATATAAGCTCCATCAGGGACTCGAACCCTAGACCCCTAGCTAACCCGACACTACACTCAACCATTGAACCATCACTGCTTTCCTGTTTTAATATCCATTCCATATTTATTAAACCCGTAAGTTTTGCTCTTCATCTCCTTCATTACTTTTGTCGACCAGAGAACCAAGATCGTGGAATGATTTACCAATCTAAATTTAAGAGTATGTAAACAACCATGAACTATAATGTGTTGAAATTGATCAACAAGAAAAACGAAAAGAATTAAAAAAAATTTTTGCTGACTTGCTGATGTTTAAAACCAACGAAGAACACCCCTAACTCACATATTGATTTCTAGTGTTTTTAGACAAAACTTATAACTTAAAATTGGTGCTAAATCAAACGTATAAATCTTCTGGACTCTCAATTTAATTTGAAACTCAAACACGCTCTCAGATTTCATGATGAACACGATTTGTTGACTTTTTTACAAAAATGTTTGACTTCGAAAATTCGTATTTGATTTACAGAATTGGAAGATGATACTTTATAGAAAGATTAACTAGCAGTATCCTAACCTAATTGCATTAATGGATTTTGGAAAACAATAAAAAAATCAAATTTTGGAAAATATAACGCGTGACAGGGGAGTACCTGAGTTTTTCTTTAAAATTTCTGTTTTTAGTTCACCAGCTAAAAACGAAAGGGTTTGTAATTGGTAACGATGATGGAAGACTCAACAACTTAATCTACTCCAATATATAAAATGCCAAAATGGCTCGTCCAATTGCAATCAGCAACAGAATTAGAAAAAAAAAATATGTATAAATACAATTGATCGTGACCTTTAATTAAATTAACTTCATCTGATGAAAATCGAATATATATGTACTGGATTAGATTTCTTTAGAGACAAAAACAAAAATTTAATATAGCTAGATCGTGACATTAAGCAAAGTTATAATTTTATTCCTAAAAACATTAATTTTTAATAATTAGTAATTGTAAATAAAATAAAATTATATAAAAAAATATACTGATAATTATATATATAAAAAATAATAATAATAACATTGCAAATCAAATAATACTAGTAATAATATAATCAATTACATGTAAAATCTCTTATTATAATTTTTAATATTACTTATAATACTTAATAATAATGAGTCAAGTGATAAAATAATGATAATGATATTATTAAATAAAAATGGTAAAACTTTTAACATATAATATGTATCAAATCTCATATCTGATAATATTAATAATACTGATATTAATACTAACATTAATATTTTTATCAATAATAACGAGGTAATAATAATAAAATTAGTATAACAACTATATTTTTACCTTGTAACCACATTATATTAATATATTAATATACAATTTATTAATTTGTAATATTTAATAATTACATAATATTTTATGTGATATCTTTCATTGAGTACTTAATGTTTATACATTTTATGTATTACCATATAATCTTGATTAGGAATCATATATAGATTTATATTTATATACATATATATATATATATATATATATATATATATATATATATATATATATATATATATATATATATATATATATATATATATATATATATATATATATATATATATATATATATATATATATATATATATATATATATATATATATATATATATATATATATATATATATATATGTATAGATACTACTTTATATACAATTATGTGTTACATGTTAAGTAGATAATTAATTATATATATTAAACAATTAAACTCATTGTATACTTATACATTTATTACATTATGTTGACAAATTATGGATGAAAACTATTTATCCACTATATAAATAAGTTTTAGTTATATTAAGTTATCTCTCATAATAATTAAATCCCATAATAGTTTATTAATATCTTTAATTTATTATATGTATTTATTTACATATACAATTATTATTTATATATGAATTTCTGTTTATAATTTATATGTTCGTGAATCGTCAGAAATAGTCACAGGATAAATGAATATATGTAAATGATTCAAAAATCTCAAGACTCAATATTAAAGACTTTGCTTATTGTATTGAAAACATATAAAGGTTAAAGTTTAAATTTAATCAGAAATTTCTGGGTCGTCACATCATTACAAAAAGCATTGGGAACTCGATTAGATATGAGCACCGCTTATCACCCACAGACAGATGGTCAAAGTGAAAGAACAATACAAACATTAGAAGACATGTTACGGGCATGCGTGATTGACTTTGGAACCAGTTGGGATCGACACTTACCTTTGGCAGAATTCTCATACAATAACATCTATCATATGAGCATCAATGCAGCGCCATTTGAAGCACTTTACAGTAGAAAGTGCAGATCTCCTATCTGTTGGAGTGAAGTAGGAGAAAGACAACTTACTGGACCAGAAATTATTCATGAAACCACCGAAAAGATCATTCAAATACAACAGCGATTGAAAACGGCCATGAGTCGCCAAAAGAGTTATGCTGATGTAAGAAGAAAACCGCTAGAATTTCAAGTGGGTGACAAAGTCATGTTGAAAGTGTCACCCTGGAAAGGCGTTGTACGATTCGGTAAACGAGGAAATCTAAGTCCTAGGTACGTAGGACCCTTTCAAATCATCGAAAGAATTGGAGCAGTTGCTTATCGATTAAAGCTACCGCAAGAAGTTAGTAGTGTTCACGACACATTTCACTTGTCAAATTTGAAGAAATGTTTAGCTGAAGAGGATGTCGTAATTCCTCTTGACGAAATACGAATCAATGATAAACTCCACTTTATCGAAGAACCTGTTGAAATCATGGACCGTGAAGTCAAATAATTAAAACAAAGCAAAGTACCGATAGTTAGAGTTCGTCGGAACGCTAGACGAGGACCCGAGTTTACTTTAGAACGTGAAAATCAAATGAAGCAAAAGTATCCACATTTGTTCACTGATATCGCTCATAAAACAGGTACTACTCAAAATTTCAGGACGAAATTTTCTTTAACGGGGAGGTACTGTGATGACCCGAAAAATTTCGACTTATTTAAACCAATTCTCTATACAATTTATTATTTTGACACGTTACACAAAGTCTGTTAGATTGAGTCTCAAAATTTTAGAACTGTTTCATATATTCAATTACCTTTGACTACTCTCGACGATTCACGAACAATTATATGTATCTATATATATTATAAGATGTACAAGTAAAAATGACTTTCCTACAGTAAAACACTATTTCCTACAGTAAAAACGACTTTGCTACAGTAAAACACTATTTGCTACAGTAAAAGCGACTTTGCTACAGTAAAACACTATTTTGCTACAGTGAAATCGACTTTGCTACAATGCTACAGTAAAACAATATTTGCTACAGTGACACTATTTGTTACAGTAAATGCTATTTGCTACAGTAAAAACTATTTGCTACAGTAAAAAATATGTCGACGAACTAGCAAACAAAAGCGGATCAGGCGGCCATGCGATCGCATGCCAAATACACTACAAACCCATGCAATCGCATGGGCTACAGGAAATGGAAAAGTACTATAAATACGCCAGTTTGCTCGACGAAATTTTTATACCTTCACACTCTTCTTCCTTCTGTAAAATAAATTTATATTTATAATTATAATATTAATTTAATAATAATAAAGTATATACGAGGGTGTTTTAATTCGGGTTTCAAACCGTTTTAAACTAAGGAAATATTGGGTATTGTTCGGGGTATTGTTCTTGAATACAAGGCCAACCATACAGTCGTCTACCATCATTACGTCTACGCAATTTGTCTATAATATTGAATCTCAATATTGAACCATGAGTTTATAGTCTCCCTTTTTAAATACTTTAAATATTATTGGGCTGAGAATACATGCAATTTATTTTAAACGCAATAAGACACAAGTACATACTAAATTCTACACTGAGTTAAACCGAAAATCCTTTAGCTTTGGTAACTAGTAGCTGCCAGTAAATAGGATATGGACTGGTGGGCACAAATTATTGTATATGGATCCATAGGGCTTGACAACCCCGTCCGAGCTAGAGTGCTAGCCTTTTAACGGACGTATGTTATTTGAGTTTATGACACGTTGGTTTGCGTGTATTAAAACGAATAGGGTAATTATCATTATAGCATTAAGTTTAGTTACCAGGGTGCTCTGTTACGTAGAATCTATTGATAAACTATTGATGAAATCTTGTGGTCTATCTTTATATACTTATGACTCGAGCAATTAAAGCTATAACCCACCAACATTCGTGTTGACTTTTTTTAGCATGTTTTATTCTCAGGTCCTTAGACTGCTTCCGCTGTGATGCGCTTGTTGCCTGCATGGAGTCTCTCACGCTTTGTATAAAGTTTATTGCATTCGAAACAAAACTACGTTGTGTAATAAATAATTGGACTGTGATGTCAACCTGTAAAATAAAGACTTATGTATTTTGGGGATTTGCTTATACCTAAGCACTCGCCCACATGCTTATAACTTTCTATGTTTAGAAAATCACTTATTTTAATGAATGCAATATTTTATCAAAACGTATCATATAGAGGTCAAAACCTCGCTGTGGAATCAATGATTAACGTGCCACGTCAATAGTGATTTTGACGGGTCGTTACAGAAAAGTTATAAATTTTTTGACAGCTTTCCAACGACATGCATATCATATACCTTATATCAGTAATATACGTATTAAATTCGTGATTCAACATATACTATATAATGACAAAATTAAATATACAAGCATGCATAATCAAATATACTCGAGCACTAGTCAGGGATACACTATTGATATATAAAAGATAAAATATGAGTGCTTACGTATCAATATTGAGACTCAATATTGCAGGAAAGTACGTAGACGCAATAGAGATGATAAATACTAGGTTTGACTTGTGAACAATACCCATGAACATTACCCATAACCTCTATAGCTATAGCCCATAGTTTCCTTAGCTCTATCCCGCTCGAAAACCCATTTTAAAAGTGACACGCTCATGACCTCGTCGTAGTATTTTATGTAACAATAATAATAATACTAATACTACTAATAATAATAAGATTAATAATAATATTAATCTTAATAATAATATAAATAATAATAATATATAAATAATAATAATAATTATACAGAGGGAGTAAATGAATGTTTGTGTGTGTGCTTGTGTCGAACAGAAATGACGAGTTTTATAGATGAGTCCTGAAATCTCCTGCCATGCGATCGCATGGCTGTATAGGCATTTTCCCATGCGATCGCATGGGCCAACTGTCCAGCACTCAAATGTTTTGTAATCTAGCTAGTCGACATAATTAAATATAATATATATAATATATATAATTTAAATTAATTAATTATATATTATATTATATTCTCGTGCCCAGTTATCTTGAAATTTTGGTTCCGATGTCTTGTACATTTACGTTCGACTTATGTCCCGCTTCCAGTTTCTTGAACGCATTTTCGTACGCTTAGAAAACTAATACTTTTCGTTTCGCGAATCGTACCTTTGTCAAAATATAGTCTTAAATTATCCATAAACTATACCACTCGAGATATAACTTATACATTTGAGTGTTTTGGTTATTTACTTCTATAAATCATCGTCTTGTTATAATAGTATTATCAAACATTGTATAACCAAGTTAATAGATATTCAATATTCATAAACACGTTTTAAATACACGTCGCTAGTTATTCATACAATTAATATTCTAACTTATCATATATATTCAAATAGATATATAAACCAATAAGTTTAATGCACAGTATCATACAATTAATACCTTGTTACGCTTTCAAGTTATAGTATATATATGTATCTATTTACATATAATTGTTCGCGAATCGTCGAGAACAAACGAAGGGTAATTGAACATATGAAAGTAGTTCAAAAATATTGAGATTCAGTTTTACAGACATTGTTTATCGTGTCGGAAACGTTAATCATACAAAGATTAAGTTTAAATTTGGTCAGAAATTTACGGGTCGTCACAGACAAAATTAAAGGATATTATCAAACGATCGAAGTAGAAGATATTTTGATAGCATCTAACAATCACATAGCTATTACGATTGTTACGAGTCTCTGTTGTGAGGTCCACTTCGATTTAGAAAATCTTTTCCTTTTGATCATATTTGGAATTAGATATATAGAATAACTTATGACGTGTATTTAAAACGTGTTTATAAATATGGAGAATAGATATTAACTTGGTTATAAAACGTTTGATAATACTATTATATTAGTAAATAACGAGAAGATGATTTATTGAAGTAAATGACCAAAACACTCAAATGTATAAGTTATATTTCGAGTGATATAGTATATGGATAATTTAAGTCTATATTTTGACAAAGGTACGAGTCACGAAACGAAAAGTGCAAGTTTTCTAAGCGTACGAAAAAACGTTCGAAAAATCGGAACCGGGACATAAGTCGAGTGACAACGTACGACTTATCAGAACAAAAGTTACAAGTCCTGTACGCACGAGAATATAATATAATATATAATTAATTTATATAAATTATATATATTATATATAAATATAATAATATGTCGATGAATTACAAAACAAAGTAGATGTGAGCTGGATCTGGGGCTCATGCAATCGCATGGGTTCTCCTCACATTTCCCACGCGATCGCATGAATGCTGGGGACAGAAAACTTGTATAAAGCTCGATCAGTTTTTGGCCGAAATCATTCGCTCTTCCCCAATCTCTCAATCTCTTTAATATAATTTATATTATTATTATTATTATTATTATTATTATTATTATTATTATTATTAAAATTATAATTAAGATTAATATTATTATTAATCTTATAGTTAGGGGTATTATTATTAGTAGTATTATACATAAAATATTACGACGGGAGTATGCTCGAACGATTTCAAAACAAGCTTTTTGAGCGGGATAGAGTTAAGGAAACTATGAGTTATAGCTATGGAGGTTATGGGTAATGTTCGTGGGTATTGTTCGCAAGTCAAACCTAGTGTTTATCATCTCCATTGCGTCTACGTACTTTCCTGCAATATTGAATCACAATATTGATACGTGAGCATTCATATCTTATCTTTTATATATTAATAGTGTATCCATGTCTAGTGCTCGAGTATATATGTTTTATGCATGCTTGTATGCTAATTTTCGTCGTTAGATAGTTTATCATGAATCACGAATTTAATACATATACTACTGATATAAGGTATATGATATGCATGTTTTTGGAAAGCTGGCGAAAAATCAATAACTTATCATTTAGAAATCGCGTAATTTCGATGAACGAATTAAAAGATATGGTCAACTGAATTATAATTGACGTTAATTGAAATTGCTTTTGAATCTGCAATTGATATTTAAACAACTTGCTTATAGGATTGATAAATTGGATTTTCAAACATTACTAACCGAGTAAATGAATTTCTATATAAGGCACGTTTTGTTTTGTTGATCAATTGTCAAAGTTGACTGTCTTATCATGTTTTAAAGCCTTATAAACACTATAATCTGATTCTACAAGTATTGGAAAACTATGTGAAATAATAAAATATTTTCGATTGCCATGATAATTCAAATATAATATAGCTCCTGAAATAAATAATATTTTGATTTTGATAAATTATAAATTCGTTCAATTATCAAGACTTATACTATGTTAATAAACATGTATAGATTTAAAGATCATATGCGGTCAGGTTGACTTTTGAGATGACTTTTGTTAACTTTTGCATGTCGATCTCAAGCATTATGATTGTGATACACTATGACCTGACCTAGCTTGTTAAACATGTATTGACCAACATATGTTCTCTAGGTTGAGATCTATAGTTACTTTGCATTACGAGTTTCTGTCACATTTCGGTGAATAACTTTATCTGCTAAGTTGAGTTTATAGATCCCCTTTTAATTGCTATTACAATCTATATTTTTGGGCTGAGAATACATGCACTTTATTTAAACGTAATGGATACAAGTACATACTAAATTCTACACTGAGTTTGAACCGAAAATCCCTTAGCTTTGGTAACTAGTAACTGCCGGTTATAAGAACTGGTGGACACGAGTAGTTATATATGGATTCATAGGGCTTGACATCCCCGTCTGTTCCAGGTATAGAAACCCTAGCCTGAACTATAAAACAGACGTATGCTATTTGAGTTTAGTACACATTGGATTGTGTGTATTGTACATGTTGGTTGCATGTATGTTAAAACAGGGGTACTTATTATAACGTTAAAGCTTAGTTACCAGGGTGCTCAATCTTGTAGAATATTTTGATAAATGTTTCTGGATGAAACAAGTGAAATCTTATGATCCACCTTTACATACAGATTATGCGCAACATTAAAACTATGAACTCACCAATCTTTGTGTTGACACTTGAAAGCATGTTTATTTTCAGGTTCCTAGAAGTCTTCTGCTATTTGCTTATATGTGATACAAGCTATGTGCATGGAGTCATACATGCTTTATTCGGGAAAACGTTGCATTCACAAAATCATCACCATGTATCTTATTTTGACTGCATTATCAACGGATGTAGTATTGTAAACTATTAACTATGATGATTGTCTATATGTAGAAATCATCAAACGTCAAAAACCTTGGAATTTGATATTCAATTATGGTGTGCCCTTTTCAAAAGAATGCAATGTTTACAAAACGTATCATGTAGAGGTCAGTACCTCACTGTGAAATCGATAAATGATGTATTCGTCCAAAGGGATTTGGAAGGATCATCACAGTTGGTATCAAAGCTTGAGGTCATAGGGAAGCAGGATTTGCATTAGCGTGTTTAACTGGTAATTGTTAGGATGCATTAGTGAGTCTGGACTATGACCGTATCTGTTTTTACCGAGTTTTGCTTATCATTTCTTGTCAAAAATTACATGCTTATCATTCTTAAGTCTAGACACGTTTGCCTGCAGTTATTGCATGAATAGTGTATAGACAAAATTCATATCTTAGTGTATCTGCTAATTCATATCTTAGCATATCTGTTACTGTAAACTTTTCCTGACATCTTCCGAAAATTCCTCCGTGATTTATGGAATTTTGGTATTATATATACATATGAAAATTATGTATTGAAGAGTACCAATCTAAATTCTATAATCTATTTCATATTAAAAATAATCTCCCTAATTATACAAGATGGATCCCGTATCTAGTTCAAATTCCTTAAACTCCGACAGCTATTCCGATATGGATATTCACCTGAACTCCGAAGACAGTGTAACCGAAATGGATCAACCAATCAGCCATCACCTATTCTAGATAAATTGGGGATGGGTTCGTAGCCTGCTTAGTCATTGGAGACAAGAAGAAGGTGATCCCTTCCATCCACCACATTTCCCTCTTGGCGAAGAACTTGAAGCACTTACCGGTGAACCTGTTCGAGACTCCATTTTCTCTCTCATTTCCAGAGTATCTCGTCACGATAATATACTATCTCAAATTCTGAATCTTATTCATCCGCTCGTCCGAACCAACAATCATCCCGGTGTAATAGAAGAAGTTAACGAGCTTCGCGCTTGGGTAGTGACTTTGGAGAATATGGTGCAAAGATTACAAGCACCAGCAGCATCACCGGCATCAACAGTACCACCGACAACAACACCAACAGTACTATTACCACCACCAACAACAACCGCATCGCAAACCTCAACTTCACAATCTATTCCACGAGCATCAACGTCATACGCACCGTAGTTACCAAGAAATACCAGCAACAATAAACGATGAAGTATTAACTCATTTCCCCTGAAGAAATTATATGTATATTTAAAATATATGAATTTTGAAATCAAAATAAATATTTTTGTACTAAGCTATTACGTGTGAATCTTAACTGGTATGTACTACTCGGTTAGTTCATATTACTAATATGCAATGATGTACATCCTTCATTAACGACATAATCATCGTTAACTACAGTCTCTGTTTCAAATTCAATGAATTCCTTTTCATAATAAACTAAGTGTATTATTCAACTACACGTTTGATTTTACACTTTCATTTTCAATGTACTCGAAACTTTCTAGAAAACATCATTCGTACCTTGCGAAGTTAGCAAGAGTTCCATGAACACCAACATGATTCACTGAGAAAATATCAATAAAACTGAATAATGAAGTATTGATTACATTAGTGAAATACTCCGCGAAGATTATGAAATCTTTAATGTTTTAAAGATTATTCATTTCTAATCCAGCCGAAAAACAAATGAGCTTAATATGATATTAACTCATTAATTCCGTATTACATCAGAAGAAAATATACATATATATTTTCATAAAGACTGTAGTAGAATTTTTCTGTACAAAATATTACAACGGGTGGGTAATACCCGGGAAATATATAAGTTCACAATTAATATGTTACACTGTACATTCTTCAATTTTGATTCAAGAATCATTAACTATACTCACTACATTCACAGCGATATACATTCTTCCATAATACATTCTTCAATTTTGATTCAAGAATCATTAACTATACTCACTACATTCACAGCGATATACATTCTTCCATAAGAATCATAACAACCATTTTCATACAAATTCGATTATACATTCTGATTTTTGACAGATCAGAATCCGAGTCAAGATTTAACAGAAGATATCACTATTCAATTTTCACATCTTACAAAACCATACTTTGAATTCAAAACTGTGCTAGATCCTTTGACATTATTATTACCGAAAATAACTTTGCAATTCCTTTTCAAAGTAGCCAGTTTTGTCACACCTCCAGCAAATCAACTTCAATTTTTCATTCGAATAAGCCTCATTATAACCTTGATATATAAGTTTACCCTTCGTCATAGTTACCAGGGAACCGTTTATATTCCACCATATTAGCAGTAAACTTAACAGCAACATCATTGATATTTAACTTTACGAAAAATCATTATATTCATTGAAACCCTATCATGTACTCATATGCATCTTGTAACAGTAATTGTAATACCAAAAAGCTTCAATCATTATTCTCGAATTTCCCAACAATTCTACGCCAACAGTTATATATGTACATATAATGTCTATCTCCAAGACTTACATACTTCGAATGTGAAGTTTCTGAAAAACACCCTAAACCGCGAATTAGTTCTCGAAGTTTTGAAATTGCTGATGAAGCAGCAAAAACTGTAAACGACTTTAACAGCCAAAAGTTTGATGATAAAGAATAGTGTGTTGGCAAAGCTCAGAAAAAGAGAAGGTTTGGAACTGGAAAACGGATTAAGCAAACCGTGAAGGAGGCTGTGGACAAATCACAAAGACGAAACCTGCCTTCAAAGAATCCAAATGATTCAGTATCTGCTGAAGTCATTACCGAATATCTTGCTCCTGACTCTAAACCTTTACGGATAAATCTTCTCTATTATCTTTAGATATTAGAAATTCTAAGATATCATCGTATCTTTCATTATAAATATCCTCGATATTTCTGAAAATATTTTCATAACTATTCTTATCTAAAATAGTTTATCTCAGTGCGCTATCTGCATTACATCATAAAAGAAACTGTTTTAGTTTTTAAATTCTGAAAAATTCGAATTTAAAATATGAATGTTTTTGAAGTAGTGTTGGGAATTGAAGCATGAGTTAGTATAATATAATGACACTTGATCAACGTGATTATATTACAGTAAGTCATGTTGAGTTTCTAAATGGAACGTGATGATTCACATATCATAACATCATCATGTGCCATGTTACACGACTCTTATATTCTATTTAACCTCTAAAAATATCAAGAAAATATTTTCTTGATGATTCGGTCTTTTCCGGATATTCTGGTAATTTGACAAATCAAGATCATGCTATTACAATTTCCTTCTTAGAACATTAACTATGTTCATTCCGAAATTCATATCTGCGAATTCTGGACCATTACATACGGTGCTTAATGGATAGAAGAGAAAACAGAGCATGAAGCTCTGAAATAGAAATGGGGGTATAAATCGTAGCAAAAAGGAGTGAGCATTTGAAATGTCCCGTTCATATTGATTATAAACGTTCCATATTAATTGATTTCGTTGCGAGGTTTTGACCTCTATATGAGACGTTTTTCAAAGACTACATTCGTTTTTAAAACAAACCATAACCTTTACAATATTAATATGTTACAACAAAATAAATCTCGAATGCAGTTTTAAACAATATTATACAAGCATGTTGACACCACATCTTGTCCATATATTAGCATGCAACAGCGGAAGCTCTTAATAATCACCTGAGAATAAACATGCTTTAAACGTCAACAAAAATGTTGGTGAGTTATAGGTTTAAATCTATATATCAAATTGTAATAATAGACCACAAGATTTCATCTTTCAATAATATGCAATCTACATAAAAATCATTCATATGTTTGAACACCTGGTAACCGACATTAACAAAATGCATCTAGAATATTGATATCGGCTAAAAAGTCACGTTTTCACCCCGGTATTAAGGCCCAAAAACAAGAAAGATTTGAACTTTATCGGCAAAATACCCACTTCGTCGGTTAAAATTAAAGAACAAGTAATTACGAAGGCGGTGCAAAAAGAATCAGGAGAATCGGAGCTAAAACGAAGATTCTAGAGCGAAAACGGTGAAAGACAAGAAATCAAGTTACGATCCAGGGAATCAAGGCTGACCAGCACACCATACGGCTTGCCATACGGCCTGCCATACGGCTTTCCATATGGCCTGCCACTATGGATACGGCTTTCCAGATACGTGCCACCAGGTGCCTTCACCATACGGCCAGCCAGCCATACGGCCTGCCAAATACGCCCCACCATACGGCCTGCCAGGCGTATTTTGGCATTTTCCTAGTCTATTTAATGGGTCTTTGTCATTCATTCCAACACACACTTCAATTCACTTCTTTCTCTTTCTTGTACAATATTAGTCATACTCTCAAGGCCTTCGACTTCGTGCGGGAAACCTAGTACCCGGAGAAGAACGCTGAAGATTGTATTAGGAGCGGTCTGGAGTCTTGAAGTTGTCACTTTTGTATTCGGAACTCGTTTAATCTACTGGTACTTCTATCCCTTATCTTATATAATGTTTTATTATATTGTTACCATGATTAGCGAGTAGTTATCTTTAGTGTATGCTATGATGTAAGCAGTTATAATGCCGAAATAATATTATGGTTTGTGTATGCTGCCGAAATGCTCTCCGATTATGCTTTAAACTCAATCACTTTTCCAACTAATAGAACGTAGTTATAGGCTCTGTTATTGGGAAGTCGCGAACCCCGATTCAGAGTACACTATCTGTGTCACCCCTTGGTAAGAGAAGTCTATCGGATACAACGTAAGATTGACTGAGGCACACCGGTTGTAGTAAGTCTATCAAGCCTTGGATTCTGACTGAGGACTCTTTCGTAGTTAAACATCTGACTAGACCCTTAGTACATTGTCAGTCCTAGACCATGCTAGTGTAGTCACCAAGCATATAAACTTCGTATGTGCACGCTGAAGCACAGCGGTTGTTGTAAGCTGTACCTCTGCTAAGTAAGGCCATGGAACATGGTTAGTGTTGACCAGTACACTGCACTATAACGCGGACTCAAGCATTGCACCCCGCTTGAGGGATTCTTAGTTAATTAAGGAACTGTTTGTTTAGACACATAAAGGATTGGACCGTTAGGATAACCGAACGTGTTCATGGAAGTCATCTTGACTTGGCCATGGTGTTCTTTATGGTTGAACTCTTTTTAAGGGCCTAACTATCTTTTACCAATCATTAACGAAAGCATTGAAATGCATCACGTCTCTCGGATATGGTAAACCATGTATTCTATTATGCTTAAGAAAGTTTAGACCATTTTGGAATGTTAATACGTCACCCAACCGAGTCGCTCAATTGGATGAGCCGTCTGAACGTGTATGCCTGTAGTCAGACTGCACGGGCATCGGGGGTAAGGGACGTTGCTGTCTATTCAGAATCTTCAAGCCTAACGCAGTACCCAATGACATGTCTTATGACAGGGGCGTTTAGGACCAGTGTAATGAATACAAGGCCTCTGCCTATTCATGAGCCAGCATTCCATAATCTCGGCAGAATAACTGATGAAGTCATAGTATGCGCTTAATTTAACCTTATCTGAATTACAAATTTTATCGCATTTACTTTATCTATCTTATAAATTAGAAAATCCCAAAATAAATATTCACTACTCCCTAACTATCTTAGGCTAAAATATAGGTTAGATGTTACTGATATCTCAAAAATACGACTCTAGGTCATACTTCCCTTACTTATAAGGAGTAGTAAGATTTAGGCCCCGCTAAATATAAATTTAAAACAAGTACCCTCTCCCACGAGTGACTGATCTCGGCGAGCCGCAGCCTAACGACACCTCGCAATAAAAACCGTCCGTTTCGGCCATATCAAATATCCCCATAAATAATATCGAAGTACTAAAGCAGTTTAAATTCTCTGACTGGGGCTTGTCAATGGCCCATAGATCTATCTTTAGGATTCGCATCAATTGGTGGCAATTATAATAAACACCAATTCTTAGGTTACCAAGTTCAACAAGGGTGATATCCGGTATAACGATTCAACATATAATGTAGTTTCAATTACTTGTGTCTATTTTGTAAATCATTTTCAAATCTACATGTATTCTCATCCCAAAAATATTAGATATTAAAAATGGGACTATAACTCACTTTCACAGATTTTTACTTCATCGGGAAGTAAGACTTGGCCACTGGTCGATTCACGAACCTATAACAAATATGTACATATGTATCAAAGTATGTTCAAAATATATTTACAACATTTTTAATACGTTTTAATGTTTTAAGTTTATTAAGTCAGATGTCCTCGTTAGTAACCTACAACTAGTTGTCCACAGTTAGATGTACAGAAATAAAGCAATATATATTATCTCGAATCAATTCACGACCTCGTGTATACAAGCCTCAGGCTAGATCACAACTCAAAGTATATATAATATTTTGGAATCAACCTCAACCTTGTATAGCTAACTCCAACATTACTGTATATAGAGTGTCTATGGTTGTTCTGAAATACATAATATATTAGAATACATGTATAATACAATATGAGTTAGCTAGGATATGATTAATATAGATTCGTTACCAATTTTCACGTAGCTACAACAAGAAAAATTATACAATCTTGTTTTACCATAACTTCTTCGTTTTAAATCCGTTTTGAGTGATTCAAGTTGCTATGGTTTCATATTGAACTTAAGTTTATGAATCTAAATAGAAAAAGTATAAGTTTATAGTCGAAAATATAGGTTACAAGTTATTTCTGTAAAGGTAGTCATTTCAGTCGAAAGAACGACGTCTAGATGACCATTTCGGAAAACATACTTCCACTTTGAGTTTAACCATGATTTTTGGATATAGTTTCATGTTCATAAGAAAAATCATTTTTCCAGAAGAACAACTTTTAAATCAAAGTTTATCATAGTTTTTAATTAACTAACCCAAAACAGCCCGCGGTGTTACGACGGCGTATATCCGGTTTTACGATGTTTTTCGTGTTTTCAGGTTTTAAATCATTAAGTTAGCATATCATATAGATATAGAATATGTGTCTAGTTGATTTTAAAATTCAATTTATAAGGATTAACTTTTGTTTGCGAACAAGTTTAGAATCAACTAAACTATGTTCTAGTGATTACAAGTTTAAACCTTCGAATAAGGTAGTTTTATATATATGAATCGAATGATGTTATGAACATCATTACTACCTCAGGTTTTGTGGATAAACCTACTGGAAATGAGAAAAATAGATCTAGCTTCAAAGGATCCTTGGATGGCTTGAAAGTTCTTGAAGTAGAATCATGACACGAAAACAAATTCAAGTAAGATTTCCACTCGAAATAAGATTGTTAAAGTTATAGAAATTGAATCAAAATTTGCATATGAGTATTACATTATATTAGAAAGATATCTTACTGTAAATAAGAAAGATTTCTTGAGGTTGGATGATCACTCAAAGTGGATTTGCAAGATTGGAAGTACGCTAGCAAACTTGGAAGTGTTGTTGGTGTGTTCTTGAGTAGTTGTTTTATAACTTGGTTTATGTATGGATTTATGAACTAGATTGAGCTAGATTTTGATGAAGATGATGAAGAACACTTAGAACAAAGTAAGAACACTTGAGAGAGAGAGAGAGTAGTTTGATGCATGTAAGTTGCAAAATGAAAGTGTTTGTGGACTTCCTCTTTCACGTGAATATGGAGGTGTCATATAGGCTCCATTAGTTTGTTATTTTGTGAGATATTTTATACTAGATATTAAATGATGGTTCCCACATGGTTAGGTGACTCACATGGGCTGCTAAGAGCTGATCATTGGAGTGTATATACCAATAGTAAATACATTTAGAAGGTGTGTATTGTATGAGTACAAATACAAGTGCATACGAGTTGAATTGTTGATGAAAATGAATGAGGATGTAATTGTAAGAATTTTTGTTAAGTAGAAGTACTTTTATAAGTGTCTTGAAGTCTTTCAAAAGTGTATGAATACATACTAAAACACTACATGTATATACATTTTAACTGAGTCGTTAAGTCATCGTTAGTCGTTACATGTAAGTGTTGTTTTTAAACCTTTAGGTTAACGATCTTGTTAAATGTTGTTAACCCATTGTTTATTATATCTAAAGAGATGTTAAATTATTACATTATCATGATAATATGATGTATTAATATATCTTAATATGATATATATACAGTTAAATATTGTTACAACGATAATCGTTACATATATGTCTCGTTTCGAAATCATTAAGTTAGTAGTCTTATTTTTATGTATATAACTCATTGTTAAAATACCTAATGAGATACTTACTTATCATAATATCATGTTAACTATATATACAACCATATATATGTCATCATATAGTTTTTACAAGTTTTAACGTTCGTGAATCACCGGTCAACTTGGGTGGTCAATTGTCTATATAAAACCTATTTCAATTAAACAAGTCTTAACAAGTTTGATTACTTAACATTTTGGAAACACTTAATCATGTAAATAACAAATTAATTTAATATATATAAACATGGAAAAGTTCGGGTTACTACAGTACCTACCCGTTAAATAAATTTTGTCCCGAAATTTTAAGCAATTGGAGGTGTTGACGTATCTTCTGGAAATAAGTGCGGGTATTTCTTCTTCATCTGATCTTCTCGTTCCCAGGTGAACTCGGGTCCTCTACGAGCATTCCATCGAACCTTAACAATTGGTACCTTGTTTTGCTTAAGTCTTTTAACCTCACGATCCATTATTTCGACGGGTTCTTCGATGAATTGAAGTTTTTCGTTGATTTGGATTTCGTCTAACGGAATAGTGAGATCTTCTTTTGCAAAACAATTCTTCAAATTCAAGACGTGGAAAGTGTTATGTACAGCCGCAAGTTGTTGAGGTAACTCAAGTCGGTAAGCTACTGGTCCGACACGATCAATAATCTTGAATGGTCCAATATATCTTGGATTTAATTTCCCTCGTTTACCAAATCGAACAACGCCTTTCCAAGGTACAAATTTAAGCATGACCATCTCTCTAATTTCAAATTCTATATCTTTTCTTTTAATGTCAGCATAGCTCTTTTGTCGATTTTGGATGGTTTTCAATCGTTGTTGAATTTGGATGATCTTATCGGTAGTTTCTTGTATTATCTCCGGACCCGTAATCTGTCTATTCCCCACTTCACTCCAACAAATCGGAGACCTGCACTTTCTACCATAAAGTGCTTTAAAAGGCGCCATCTCAATGCTTGAATGGTAGCTGTTGTTGTAGGAAAATTTTGCTAACGGTAGGTATCGATCCCAACTGTTTCCGAAATCAATAACACATGCTCGTAGCATGTCTTCAAGCATTTGTAACGTCCTTTCGCTCTGCCCATCAGTTTGTGGATGATAGGCAGTACTCATGTCTAGACGAGTTCCTAATGCTTGCTGTAATGTTTGCCAGAATCTTGAAATAAATCTGCCATCCCTATCAGAGATAATAGAGATTGGTATTCCATGTCTGGAGACGATTTCCTTCAAATACAGTTGTGCTAATTTCTCCATCTTGTCATCTTCTCTTATTGGCAGGAAGTGTGCTGATTTGGTGAGACGATCAACTATTACTCAAATAGTATCAAAACCACTTGCAGTCTTTGGAAATTTAGTGATGAAATCCATGGTAATATTTTCCCATTTCCATTCCGGGATTTCGGGTTGTTGAAGTAGACCTGATGGTTTTTGATGCTCCGCTCTAACCTTAGAACAAGTCAAACATTCCCCTACATATTTAGCAACATCGGCTTTCATACCTGGTCACCAAAAATGTTTCTTGAGATCCTTGTACATCTTCCCCGTTCCAGGATGTATTGAGTATCTGGTTTTATGAGCTTCTCTAAGTACCATTTCTCTCATATCTCCAAATTTTGGTACCCAAATTCTTTCAGCCCTATACCAGGTTCCGTCTTCCCAAATATTAAGATGCTTCTCCGATCCTTTGGGTGTTTCATTCTTTAAATTTCCCTCTTTTAAAACTCCTTGTTGCACCTCCTTTATTTGAGTAGTAAGGTTATTGTGAATAATTATATTCATAGATTTTACTCGAATGGGTTCTCTTTCCTTTCTGCTCAAGGCGTCGGCTACCACATTTGCCTTCCCTGAGTGATAACGAATCTCAAAGTCGTAATCATTCAACAATTCAATCCACCTGCGCTGCCTCATGTTCAGTTGTTTCTGATTAAATATGTGTTGAAGACTTTTGTGGTCAGTATATATAATACTTTTGACCCCATATAAGTAGTGCCTCCAAGTCTTTAATGCAAAAACAACCGCGCCTAATTCCAAATCATGCGTCGTATAATTTTGCTCGTGAATCTTCAATTGTCTAGACGCATAAGCAATTACCTTCATTCGTTGCATTAATACACAACCGAGACCTTGCTTTGAGGCGTCACAATATATCACAAAATCATCATTCCCTTCAGGTAATGACAATATAGGTGCCATATTTAAGTTTTTCTTCAACAATTGAAATGCTTTCTCTTGTTCATCCTTCCATTCAAATTTCTTCCCTTTATGCGTTAATGCAGTCAAGGGTTTTGCTATTTTTGAAAAATCTTGGATGAATCTCCTGTAATAACCAGCCAGTCCTAAAAATTGGCGTATGTGCTTCGGAGTTTTCGGGGTTTCCCACTTTTCATCGGTTTCAATCTTTGTCGGATCCACTTGAATACCTTCTTTGTTCACTATGTGATCGAGGAATTGAACTTCTTCCAACCAAAATGCACACTTTGAAAATTTAGCGTACAGTTTTTCTTTCCTCAACAACTCTAGCACTTTTCTCAAATGTTCTTCGTGCTTTTGATCATTCTTTGAGTAAATAAGTATATCATCGATAAAAACAATGACAAACTTGTCAAGGTATGGTCTACACACTCGGTTCATGAGGTCCATGAACACAGCTGGTGCGTTAGTCAACCCAAATGGCATAACCATAAACTCGTAATGACCGTAACGCGTCCTGAAAGCAGTCTTCGGAATATCATCCTCCTTCACCCGCATTTGATGATACCCAGAACGTAAATCAATCTTCGAATAAATTGACGAGCCTTGTAGTTGATCAAATAAGTCGTCGATTCTCGGTAGTGGATAATGATTCTTGATGGTAAGTTTGTTCAACTCTTGGTAGTCGATACACAACCTGAATGTACCATCCTTCTTTTTGACAAATAAAACAGGAGATCCCCATGGTGATGTACTTGGTCGTATAAAACCACGCTCTAAAAGTTCTTGTAGTTGGCTTTGGAGTTCTTTCATTTCACTGGGTGCGAGTCTGTATGGAGCACGAGCTATTGGTACAGCTCCTGGTACGAGATGTATTTGAAATTCAACGTATCGATGTGGAGGTAGTCTCGGTAATTCTTTCAAAAATACATCGGGAAATTCTTTTGCGACGGGAACATCATTGATGTTCTTTTCTTCGAAATTGACTTTCTCGACATGTGCTTGCACAGTATAGCAACCTTTTCTTATTAGTTTTTATGCCTTCATACTACTAATAAGATTTAATTTCGCGTTATTCTTTTCTCCGTACACCATTAAAGGTTTTCCTTTTTCACGCACAATGCGAATCGCATTTTTGTAACAAACGAATTCTGCTCTCACCTTTTTCAACCAGTCCATGCCAATTATTACATCAAAACTCCCTAACTCGACTGGTATTAAATCAATTTTAAATGTTTCGTCAACCAGTTTAATTTCTCTATCCCGACATACTTTATCTGCTGTAATTAGTTTACCATTTGCTAATTCAAATAAAAATTTACTATCCAAAGGCGTCAATGGGCAACTTAATTTAGCACAAAAATCTCTACTCATATAGCTTCTATCCGCACCCGAATCAAATAAAATATAAACAGATTTATCCTCAATAAGAAACGTACCCGTAACAAGCTCCGGGTCTTCCTGCGCTTCTGCCGAATTAATGTTGAAGACTCGTCCACGGCCTTTCCCGTTATTATTCCCTTGATTAGGGCATGCTTTGATGAAATGGCCCGGCTTTCCGCATCCGTAACAAATAATGGAATTATTTGTTCTGTTATTTTTATATGCCTTTGGTCCATAGACATCACACTTCGTTACACTATGTCTGGTTCTATTACACTTGGTACACACTACTACACAGAACTTATCTGGATGAAACCCTCCACACCTTAGACATTTATTGTTCTGATTGTTGTTGCCATTGTTGTTATTGATTTGGTTGTTGTTGGGATTGTTATTGTTGTTGGAACGGTTGTTGTAGTTGTTGTTGTTGTTATTATTGGGACGTTTGTTGTAGTTATTGTTAGGATTGCGGTTATTATTGTGATTGTTGTTGCGGTTGTTGGGATAGTTGTTGCGATTGTTATTGTTATTGTACTGGTGATTCTTGTCACCGTTTTCCTCTCACTTCCTCTTGAGTTGTTTCGTGCTGGCTTCTTCGACCGCCTGTTCTTTAATTATTCCCTCAATCTGATTTATGAGTTTATGAGCCATTCGACTTGCCTTTTGTATGGAAGCAGGCTCGTGTGAACTCACATCTTCTTGAATCCTTACTGGTAACCCTTTTATAAACGCGTCGATCTTCTCCTCTTCATCTTCGAACGTTCCTGGACATAATAGGCACAACTCTGTGAATCATCGTTCATATGTGGTAATGTCGAACCCTTGTGTTCGTAACTCTCTAAGCTCTACCTTAATCTTATTGACTTCGTTTCTAGGACGGTACTGCTCGTTCATCAGTTGCTTGAATGCTGACCACGGTAGTGCGTAAGCAGCATTTTGTCCTACCTGCTCGAGATAGGTGTTCCACCACGTTAACGCAGTACCTGTGAAGGTATGCGTAGCGTACTTAACTTTGTCCTCTTCAGTACACTTACTTATGGCAAACACCAATTCAACTTTCTCGGTCCACCGTTTCAATCCGATTGGTCCTTCGGTTCCATCGAATTCCAAAGGTTTGCAGGCAGTGAATTCTTTGTAGGAGCATCCTACACGATTTCTTGTGGGATTAGTTCTACTACTAGAACCAGAGTTATTGTTGTTATTTTGCATTGCAGCCTACACTGCGGCTATATTTGCAGCAAGGAAAACACGGAAGTCTTCCTCGCTCATGTTCAAATTCTGACGAGTAGTCGGTGCCATTTCCTTCAAAAATAGCCAAACGAATTAAGTTAATCATATAGAATTTTAAGAGTAGTCAATAGTATTTCGTAGCATAGTATGAACTCATTTATAAAAGCTTTTTCTTCATATTAGCGTTTTATATTTTTTAATTCGGGTAGTACCTACCCGTTAAGTTCATACTTAGTAGCTAATATACAATTCAACTACTACAATTCCATATAAAAAACTGATTATAATAAAATTTCGCGTTCAAATTTTATATAATATTTACAACTTACAATACCTCTATTATACATTTAGGATGAAATATAGCACATAATAACTTTGCTACTCGGCAGCTATAAAGGCATTTCTAGTTAATACGCAAGTTTTTCAACAAAAGAAATAAAGACACGTAATTCATAAGTCCAAAAACAAGTCATGCATTCTGGTTTTACTAAGACGACTTCCCATCCTTGGTCTTGTGGAAAGTGACCATTATGACCATTGGCTAGGCAGCATGTTGTAATGTCGTCAAAAGCACGAGGGTTTCGTAATGCCCAACAGCCTCGTAGCAATCTAAAAACCTTGTTTCTTACCCCAACTACTGAGTCAGTCACTTGTGAGAATGTTTTATTTAAAAGTTTCAACCCAATGTTCTTTTTCTCAATTTGATGAGAAGCGAACATTATTAACCCGTAAGCATAACATGCTTCTTTATGTCGCATGTTAGAAGCTCTTTCTAAAGAACGGAGTCCTATGTTGGGATATGTTGAGTCAAAATAGGTTCGTAACCCGTAGCGTAAAATTGCATCTGGGTTTCCCGCACTAAATTCCATAAAGAAAACTTGGCGTAACTTAATGTCTCCCCAATGTGATATACCCCATCTTTTAAAGGAAAGCCTTTTATAAACTAAGGCATTTCTGGAAAGTCTTTCAAATGTTTAACAAGTTAATTTCACCATAACCAATTGTACTGATGAATTCTGACCGACTCTAGACAAGATTTCATCAATCATATCCTCTGGTAGGTCTTCTAAAATATTCGGTTGTCTACCCTTAACGTCCATTTTGTGTTTTTATACTGTAAAATAGACAAGGATTAGATTCGTAAAAGATAATTAACAAACAATACAAGCAATTTTTACATAGAACATAAAAGTACAAGCACACTACAATACTTATAATACACAACATGATTACAACCCCCTAATCTGAATCACTGGTTTCTTCTTCTTCGGACTTGGTTCGTTTTCCTAATTTTCTAGGGATATATGTTGTTCCTCTAATACGAGCTGTCGTTTTCCACAATGGTTTAGAAAAACCTGGTGGTTTAGAGGTTCCGGGGTTATTGTTACGATTTAGGAAATACGGACGTTGCCGATACATATAAAGTTCATCGGGGTTGGAATCAGGTTTCTCTATTTTTATACCTTTTCCCTTATTATTTTCTTTAGCTTTATTAAATTAGGTCGATGTAATTTCTATAACATCATTGGAATTCTCATCGGGATCCAATTCATCGGAAAATTGGTAATCTTCCCAATAATTTGCTTCCTCGGTGGAAACACCATTGACCATTTTTAACGTTGGTCCGTTGGTTGAGGATTTTCTTTTATTTAATCGATTTATTGTAGGTATCAATATTTCTTCCTCCGGAACCTCTTCTTCTTCCGGTTCCTCCTCTTCCGGTTCCTCTTCTTCCCGTTCCTCCTCTTCCGGTTCCTCCTCTTCTAGTTCCTCTTCAGGAATTTGTGAATCTTCCCAAAGTATATTCGACTCTTCATTATTATTAGGTGAGTCGATCGGATTTGTACTAGTGGTAGACATCTATCACATAATATCAAACATATTAAGAGGTGAATATATCACATAATAATTACATATAGTTTCCAACAAAAGTGTTAAGAAATCGTTTTTAAAGAAAACACAGTCAAAGTCCAGACTCACTAATGTATCCTAACAAACTCGATAAGACACACTAATGCAATTTTCTGGTTCTCTAAGACCAACGATCGGATACAAACTGAAATGTCCCGTTCATATTGATTATAAACGTTCCATATTAATTGATTTCGTTGCGAGGTTTTGACCTCTATATGAGACGTTTTTCAAAGACTGCATTCGTTTTTAAAATAAACCATAACCTTTATTTTATCGACAAGGTTAAAAAGACACTACCTAGGTTATCCAGAAATGATAATCTGAAAATATCACAATTACACGCTACCAATACATATTGGTTTACGATATTAATATGTTACAACAAAATAAATCTCGAACGCAGTTTTAAACAATATTATACAAGCATGTTGACACCACATCTTGTCCATATATTAGCATGCAACAGAGGAAGGTCTTAATAATCACCTGAGAATAAAAATGATTTAAACGTCAACAAAAATGTAGGTGAGTTATAGGTTTAAATCTATATATCAAATTGTAATAATAGACCACAAAATTTCATCTTTCAATAACATGCAATCTGCATAAAAATCATTCATATGTTTGAACACCTGGTAACCGACATTAACAAAATGCATCTAGAATATCCCCATAAATAATATTGAAGTACTAAAGCAGTTCAAATTCTCTGACTGGGCTTGTCAATGGCCCATAGATCTATCTTTAGGATTCGCGTCAATTGGTGGCAATTATAATAAACACCAATTCTTAGGTTACCAAGTTCAACAAGGGCGATATCCGGTATAACGATTCAACATAGAATGTAGTTTCAATTACTTGTGTCTATTTTGTAAATCATTTTCAAATCTGTATGTATTCTCATCCCAAAAATATTAGATATTAAAAATGGGACTATAACTCACTTTCACAGATGTTTACTTCGTCGGGAAGTAAGACTTGGCCACTGGTCGATTCACGAACCTATAACAAATATGTACATATATATCAAAGTATGTTCAAAATATATTTACAACATTTTTAATACATTTTAATGTTTTAAGTTTATTAAGTCAGTTGTCCTCGTTAGTAACCTACAACTAGTTGTCCACAGTTAGATGTACAGAAATAAAGCAATATATATTATCTCAAATCAATCCACGACCTCGTGTATACAAGTCTCAGGCTAGATCACAACTCAAAGTATATATAATATTTTGGAATCAACCTCAACCTTGTATAGCTAACTCCAACATTACTGCATATAGAGTGTCTATGGTTGTTCCGAAATATATATATATATATATGGGTCGATATGATATGTCAAAACATTGTATTCGTGTCTATGGTATCCCAAGATTACATAATATATTAGAATACATGTATAATACAATATGAGTTAGCTAGGATATGATTAATATAGATTTGTTACCAATTTTCACGTAGCTACAACAAGAAAAATTATCCAATCTTGTTTTACCTATAACTTCTTCGTTTTAAATCCGTTCCGAGTGATTCAAGTTGATATGGTTTCATATTGAACTTAAGTTTATGAATATAAACAGAAAAAGTATAAGTTTATAGTCATAAATACAGTTTACAAGTCATTTTTGTAAAGGTAGTCAATTCAGTCGAAAGAACGACGTCTAGATGACCATTTTGGAAAACATACTTCCACTTTGAGTTTAACCATGATTTTTGGATATAGTTTCATGTTCATAAGAAAAATCATTTTCCCAGAAGAACAACTTTTAAATCAAAGTTTATCATAGTTTTTAATTAACTAACCCAAAACAGCCCGCAGTGTTACTACGACGGCGTATATCCGGTTTTACGATGTTTTTCTTGTTTTCAGGTTTTAAATCATTAAGTTAGCATATCATATAGCTATAGAATATGTGTCTAGTTGATTTTAAAAATCAAGTTAGAAGGATTAACTTTTGTTTGCGAACAAGTTTAAAATTAACTAAACTATGTTCTAGTGATTACAAGTTTAAACCTTCGAATAAGGTAGTTTTATATATATATGAACATCATTACTACCTCAGGTTTTATGGATAAACCTACTAGAAATGAGAAAAATAGATCTAGCTTCAAAGGATCCTTGGATGGCTTGAAAGTTCTTGAAGTAGAATCATGACACGAAAACAAATTCAAGTAAGATTTCCACTCGAAATAAGATTGTTAAAGTTATAGAAATTGAATCGAAATTTGAATATGAGTATTACCTTATATTAGAAAGATATCTTACTGTAAATAAGAAAGATTTCTTGAGGTTGGATGATCACTCAAAGTGGATTTGCAAGATTGGAAGTAAGCTAGCAAACTTGGAAGTGTTGTTGGTGTGTTCTTGAGTAGTTGTTTTATAACTTGGTTTATGTATGGATTTATGAACTAGATTGAGCTAGATTTTGATGAAGATGATGAAGAACACTTAGAACAAAGTAAGAACACTTGAGAGAGAGAGAGTAGTTTGATGCATGTAAGTTGCAAAATGAAAGTGTTTGTGGACTTCCTCTTTCACGTGAATATGGAGGTGTCATATAGGCTCCATTAGTTTGTTATTTTGTGAGATATTTCATACTAGATGTTAAATGATGGTTCCCACATGGTTAGGTGACTCACATGGGCTGCTAAGAACTGATCATTGGAGTGTATATACCAATAGTAAATATATTTAGAAGCTGTGTATTGTACGAGTACAAATACAAGTGCATACGAGTAGAATTGTTGATGAAAATGAATGAGGATGTAATTGTAAGCATTTTTGTTAAGTAGAAGTACTTTGATAAGTGTCTTGAAGTCTTTCAAAAGTGTATGAATACATATTAAAACTCTACATGTATATACATTTTAACTGAGTCGTTAAGTCATCGTTAGTCTTTACATGTAAGTGTTGTTTTGAAACCTTTAGGTTAACGATCTTGTTAAATGTTGTTAACCCATTGTTTATTATATCTAAAGAGATGTTAAATTATTACATTATCATGATAATATGATGTATTAATATATCTTAATATGATATATATACAGTTAAATATTGTTACAACGATAGTCGTTACATATATGTCTCGTTTCGAAATCATTAAGTTAGTAGTCTTATTTTTATGTATATAACTCATTCTTAAAATACCTAATGAGATACTTACTTATCATAATATCATGTTAACTATATATATAACCATATATATGTCATCATATAGTTTTTACAAGTTTTAACGTTCGTGAATCACCGGTCAACTTGGATGGTCAATTGTCTATATAAAACCTATTTCAATTAAACAAGTCTTAACAAGTTTGATTGCTTAACATATTGGAAATACTTAATCATGTAAATAACAAATTCATTTAATATATATAAATATGGAAAAGTTCGAGTTACTACAGCATTAACTGTGGATGTCGATGATGATAGAAAGGTAGAAGCAGTGACTCTGAAAAATAAGGAAAGATATAAAGCCCGATGACAACACATAAATTACAAACCGTGTATATCAATAAGTATTACAACATAAAGACACGGGAGAACTAAAAACACTATAAAACCAAGAGTATAGTAAAAGTGAATAGATTCCTCCGGCGGCAGATGAAAAAGAAGGATGATAGATATGAAAGTTAGGTGTATATCAAGAATCAGAACTGGATGAAGCATATTGACGAATACTTTAAAGTATGAGTTGAGGGAGGAAGAATAGAAGGTGAGCTGTGGAAATAAAGAAACGAAGGGAGTGGATTTATAGAAAAAAATCTGACAGAGCAATCGTGATAGGTTATCGCATTTAATCAAAGAAGATCCTAATTTCCTTAATTACAGAAGAATCAAATCTTATTACGAAGATTTTCTCTAAATCCCTTGAACTCCGGAAATCAATCCTATCTATGTCAAAAGATATGACGAATCTACAATTATTCATTTCACTCTTTTGTGATAACTTCACTCGTACTCTTCACAAAATCGAATTGTTTTATCTATATTACTCAATGATGATAAAACTCTAATTTTCAGCTCGTATGCGTCATGAAAACATACTTATTGTCAG
Source organism: Rutidosis leptorrhynchoides (assembly GCF_046630445.1). Lineage (NCBI taxonomy): Eukaryota > Viridiplantae > Streptophyta > Magnoliopsida > Asterales > Asteraceae > Rutidosis > Rutidosis leptorrhynchoides. The sequence continues at coordinate 693,685,460 of NC_092335.1, forward strand.
CCATGACCATTCCAATCAAATTTTGGGACGAAATTTCTTTAACGGGTAGGTACTGTGATGACCCGGAAATTTTTGACCAAATTTAAACTTAATCCTTAAATGATTTAATGTTTTCGACACGACAAGCAAAGTCTGATAAGTTAAATCTCAAACATTTTGAACTGTGTTCATATATTCATTTAACCTCGACCAAATTTTGACGAGTCACGAACAATTGTAAACATAAGATATGTATATATATAGGTATATATTATAACTTGAAAACGTTAACAAAGTATTAAGTGTATAATACTTTACATTAAACGTATTTGTCTCAATATATGTTTTATATGTTTATCGACGGAATTAAAGGATATTATCAAACGATCGAAGTAGAAGATATTTTGATAGCATCTAACAATCACATAGCTATTACAATTGTTACGAGTCTCTGTTGTGAGGTCCACTTCGATTTAGAAAATCTTTTCCTTTTGATCATATTTGGAATTAGATATATAGAATAACTTGCGACGTGTATTTAAAACGTGTTTATAAATATGGAGAATAGATATTAACTTGGTTATAAAACGTTTGATAATACTATTATATTAGTAAATAATGAGAAGATGATTTATTGAAGTAAATGACCAAAACACTCAAATGTATAAGTTATATTTCGAGTGATATAGTATATGGATAATTTAAGTCTATATTTTGACAAAGGTACGAGTCACGAAACGAAAAGTGCAAGTTTTCTAAGCGTACGAAACAACGTTCGAAAAACCGGAACCGGGACATAAGTCGAGTGACGACGTACGACTTATCGGAACAAAAGTTACAAGTCCACTACGCACGAGAATATAATATAATATATAATTAATTTATATAAATTATATATAAATATAATAATATGTCGACGAACTACAAAACAAAGTAGATGTGAGCTGGATCTGGGGCTCATGCGATCGCATGGGTTCCCCTCACATTTCCCATGCGATCGCATGAATGCTGGGGACAGAAAACTTGTATAAAGCTCGATCAGTTTTTGGCCGACATCATTCACTCTTTCCCAATCTCTCAATCTCTCTAATATAATCTATATTATTATTATTATTATTATTATTATTATTATTATTATTATTATTATTATTATTATTATTATTATTATTATTATTATTATTAAGATTAATATTATTATTAATCTTAGGGGTATTATTATTAGTAGTATTATACATAAAATATTACGACGGGAGTATGCTCGAACGATTTCAAAACAAGCTTTTTGAGCAGGATAGAGTTAAGGAAACTATGAGTTATAGCTATGGAGGTTAGTGGTAATGTTCATGGGTATTGTTCGCAAGTCAAACCTAGTGTTTAACATCTCCGTTGCGTCTACGTACTTTCCTGCAATATTGAATCACAATATTGTTACGTGAGCATTCATATCTTATATTTTATATGTTAATAGTGTATCCATGTCTAGTGCTCGAGTATATATGTTTATGCATGCTTGTATGCTAATTTTCGTCGTTAGATAGTTTATGATGAATCACGAATTTAATACACATACTACTGATATAAGGTATATGATATGCATGTTTTTGGAAAGCTGGCGAAAAATCAATAACTTTTCATTTAGAAATAACGTAATTTCGATGAACGAATTAAAAGATATGGTCAACTGAATTATGATTGACGTTAATTGAAATTGCTTTTGAATCTGCAATTGATATTTAAACAACTTGCTTATAAGATTGATAAATTGGATTTTCAAATATTACTAACCGAGTAAATGAATTTCTATATAAAGCACGTTTTGTTTTGTTGATCAATTGTCAAAGTTGACTGTCTTATCATGTTTTAAAGCCTTATAAACACTATAATCTGATTCTACAAGTATTGGAAAAATATGTGAAATAATAAAATATTTTCGATTGCCATGATAATTCAAATATAATATAGCTCCTGAAATAAATAATATTTTGAGTTTGATAAACTATAAATTCGTTCAATTATCAAGACTTATACTATGTTAATAAACATGTATAGATTTAAAGATCATATTGGGTCTGGTTGACTTTTGAGATGACTTTTGTTAAATTTTGCATGTCGATCTCGAGCATTAGGACTGTGATACACTATGACCTGACCTAGCTTGTTAAACATCGATTGACCAACATATGTTCTCTAGGTTGAGATCTACGGTTACTTTGCATTACGAGTTTCTGTCACATTTCGGTGAATAACTTTATCTGCTAAGGCGAGTTTATAGATCCCCTTTTAATTGCTTTTGCAATCTATATTTTTGGGCTGAGAATACAAGCACTTTACTTTAAACGCAATGGATACAAGTACATACTAAATTCTACACTGAGTTTGAACCGAAAATCCCTTAGCTTTGGTAACTAGTAACTGCCGGTTATAAGAACTGGTGGGCGTGAGTAGTTGTATATGAATCCATAGGGCTTGACATCCCCGTCTGTTCCAGGTATAGAAACCCTAGCCTGAACTATAAAACAGACGTATGCTATTTGAGTTTAGTACACGTTGGATTGCGTGTATTGTACATGTTGGTTGCATGTATGTTAAAACAGGGGTACTTATTATAGCGTTAAAGCTTAGTTACCTGTAACAACCCAACCCGTTAACCAACCAATAACGCGAAATAAAAAAAAATTCTTTGTGCAGCAAATGGCGCGGCGCGCCATGACCCCGCGCGGCGCGCAAAAAGGCCTGGACAGGCTGCTGTCCCAAAAAGTCCCAAATGCGAAAATGTTTGACCACTTCCCGACACATTTAGACTAAACGGTTTTCTCAACATATTATAATAGTTAAAACTAACATGTTCCATCAATAAAAAGGGTTTTACGACACCGGGCCCACATATGCCCAAATTACCCTTTAAGTACCAATTTCAAGTTTTCGACCACACGACTTTTAACACAAAATAAAGCCGAGCATGGCGATTGGGGATACGCTACCTAATCCTAATCAATCCAAAAGCAAGCCTTCTAAAGCAACTACGCGAGTCCACTAGTCCCACGCTTACCCGAGCCACCGCATCCATGCAAATCTATAAAAAGGTAAACAACGAGAGGGTAAGCTAACGCTTAGTGAGTGAGAATATACTACATACATATATATGCATAAAATGGACACGCCACACAAAACCAAATACCGCATACCGGAGCATCCAAGCATAAAGGCAAGCTAGTCTAAGCATACCGTAAGATCACTAAGCAATGAGCTAAAGATACATCAACAAAATATAAGTTCACCAACAACGATGTGAACAATGCCAATAAGCTACACCCGGAGGGTTAGCTACATCACGACAATACAACATTATATATATACAATATATATATATATATATATATATATATATATATATATATATATATATATATATATATATATATATATATATCGAATAACATAATTTGCTTATGCTTACAACACAATAACCATGGTTAACTAATCGTACAAGGGAATGGCGCTCGCAAAAATGCTATCGGTATTCATAACATCCGTTAGGGTACTTAACACCTCGTATCACTAACCCCTAGGGTGGCACCTTAACACCTCGGCACTTCACCCCGAGTGGCATCTTAACACCTCGATGCTTCACTCATTATTTTACGGAGTGGTGTCTTAACACCTCGACACTACACCCCTAGGTGGCATCTTAACACCTCGATGCTTCACCCCGAGTGGCATCTTAACACCTCGATGCTTCACTCATCACGTGAAACGTGGTGTCTTAGCACCTCGACACTACACATTTCACGCTACAACAAATAGATACATTATATACCTACACATATAATTATTCCACTCACTATACACGCCCATGTGATAACGTACACATAAAGTGTGCACCTCGCCAAAGTGGTCAACCAAAACGCACAACCGTGCCAATTGGACCTATACACAAGTCCAACAATTCCACCTATACGAGAAGCGAGCTCTATAAGCGAGAACCCCCTTCACCCGACCCGCACCCATCCTACACATACATATGTATATAGGATATTAACACTCACCTTTTCGCCTTGAAGAACGCTACCGAATAATCCGCAATCGCCGATGGAATGTACCTAATCCATTTATCACATAACAAGTAACACAATTAGGGTGGATATACAAATCAACCCAAATTGACAACTAGTGCAATTTCGACCCAAATGCACTTCCAAGCACAAACCGCGCCCAAACTAACCAATAATCACTAACACAAGTGAGAATGGTCCTAATATGCCAATCAAACCCAATCATAGGTGTTAAACACCTATCTTGCCCAAAATGACACTTAAACCCTAATTTGACCCATAAGAAGTCAATATCACGCCATTAGCAAGTTTTGACACCAAAACATATTTAACTCGATTCTATGCTTCAACTTAATCCATTTTAAGTTTATAAACCTTATTAAATCGGCAATTGAGTCATAATCATCAACAAACCCTAATTTTGACTCTAGTCAAAATTAGTCAACCAAAAAACCCTAATGGTTTCCAAAACACCAATAATCATTAACACTAGTGATTCTACACCATTTACAAGTATTAAACATGGTTAAATCATTAACCAACCTATCACACCCCCAGTTAGGGCCTGGGCGAAATGTGATTCAATATCATAATACATACCAACATATTATAAAATGAGAACAAATACTATATGAATAAAACCAAATTTGCAGCGGAAGGATTAATAATGTCGTTACAAGAATTATAAACTGTTCAAATGCAGAAAAGTAAATATGCGATAAGTCTTGATCCTAGCCAAGTAAGTCATCACATAAGCAGTAGATATAGAGGTCCTGATCATTCAGTACCTGAGACAAACATGCTAAAAGTGTCAACCAAAAAGGTTGAGTGAAATTCATAGGTTTAATAAATATGATTGACCGTTTGTTCTTAGACCACAAGATTTGTTATAAAAGTAGATCACGCAGATCCAAAAGTAGTACTGATTCGTGATATTTTAGACTAAACGTTTGTTTTGTTGCCCCGATGATAAGTTGACAGTACCTTATCACCATGTTTAAATCATTATTAAGTAATACAAAGACATCGCGGTCAAATGTATCAGGGACGTTACTCCCGATAGGCCTACCCCCAATAATTAAGAATGCCTTATCCTGAAAGCAATTAAAAAATATCACTGTGGGGTCTTAGTAGCATAAGCTAGTCATAGTACAGTTTAGGTTCGTACTTGTGTCTAAGTTGTTTAAAGTATAAAAGCAGCATGTGTCTCACCCCAGTAAGTATAAAAAGTGCTATAACAATAAGAGTGGGGCTATGAAAGTCACCTTAGTAATTCGGTGAGTGAAAGTATTCCTTAAAGATAAAGTATGGATGATCAAAGCACAGAGAAGTCAACCTAAGAATAAGTTGAGAATAGTTTAGATGTTTTGCCCGTATTATGATAAGTGTAAGTATTTTCTTTTATAGTAAGTTTAAAGAAGGTTTATCGTTTTGGAAAGGCTTTTCATACTAGACAAGCTTCCAATCTAACACTTTCAATTTAAAATGGCCTTTTCAGGTCATAGGTTTCTGAGCCATAGGATCCTTTAACTCGGTAATCCAAACTCTCCGCCTAGACTTTCGAGCGTCCATCCACTCGAGAAAGATCAAGATCTATACCCATCTAATATACCGTTCCAATACGTTTTTAGGTGCGTATAGGAATACAACACTTTAAATACTTTATACAATAAGTATTTACTTAAGTTCGATTGTATTATCGTTATTAAGATTGTTTGATTTTTAAATCCTAATAATAAGTAGGATATATTTAAGTAGGTAAACAAGTGTTATACATAGAAATTGTGTTTTATGAATGGGTATGTATTAATATCAAGTTAAAATGTATATATATATATATATATATATATATATATATATATATATATATATATATATATATATATATATATATATATATATATATATATATTTATCTTATATGTTAAAATATGTATAGTTTAATTTTAAGTTTTATGTCAATATAAGTACCAATAATTATCTAAAAATGCTAACAAGTGTTTTATTGATTTCATAACAGTAAGTGACATGTATAAAACATTATAAAAATTTTCTATACATAAATATTAAGTTTTATGTATTAAATATTAAATTTTTTTTATAGCTAAAATACAAATAAATAGATAAACAAGTTTAACAACACATTTTATATTTTTCTTAGGTTCTACTGACCAAAATAAACTTAGGAAAAATTTATAAATTTTTGTTATGGTGTAAATGTATTTATTTCTAATTTCTTTTTCGATTCAAGATAAATCAAAGTTTATAAAGTCATAATTATTATATCAACTCAATTAATTCATCTAAAATTTTCGTATGCCTAATATAGTGTATTAAGCTTAGAAAAATTATTTGTACATTTATATTAAGAGTTTAACTATTTAATTCAACTTTTGTATTGTTTTTAGTTTAAATTCGGAATTAAATAGAAATATATAATTATTAATTCTAAAAATAATTTTTATAACTTTCTTATTAGTTTCTAAGTAATTTCCATTGATTATTGTAGTCATAAACATGTTATATCATTAAATTCTATTTTTCTTTTTAAAACAGATTTTCCGGTACTGTAGCAAAAGTAGAAGAAAATACAAATTAATTATTTAAAATGACAAATAAATCAAACATAAATTTTTATAATTACTTTTATGATCTAAGGAACAAGTAAAAATTATAAAACATAATATATAAAATTTTTTACTATTTATTTCTTCATTATCTATATATACCGAATATAAAAAAAATCAGTTTTTGATTTTTAATAAATAAAATTCGAATGTATAATTCATAAAAATAATTTTTATAGTCATTAGGATACTTAATACTAATTATCATGTATTTACATTATTTATTATAATTAATTTCGTATTTATTTGGTATTTAACATAAAACTAGCACAAAAATATGATAAAAACTAAATAAAAACTATAAAAATAATATAGAGAACTTACAAAAATAATTTTTGCAGAGGTTTGAGAGAGAATTCTTCAATTTTTTGTGTACAAAATTTGTGAAGTAGGCTATGGTATTTATAGTTACAATTTTTGGTAAAGAGAAAATAAAAAAATACAAAAGTTTATATAAAAAAATAACTAGTGTCTTGTAAAAAAAATTAAAAGTATTTATGGTCAGTCATGCCACCATTTCAAAATATAAATAAATAAAAGTAAAGTTAAAAGTAGGAATAAAATAAATAAAAGTGGATCTAGATCTAGTTTAAATATATAAAAAATACTACTTTTAAAATATATATATATATATATATATATGTATATATATATATATATATATATATATATATATATATATATATTTCATAGTTCTAAAAATGTTAACTAACTAAATTTCTATTTTTATTTAATTATTAAATACGAATTTTGATAAATATAAATATATATTCGGTATTTATAAAATTATAATTACTAAATGTGGTTTTTATTTAATTAAATTATTACTTTATAATTTTATTAGTTTTATATATGTTACTACATTTATATATACTTGTATTTATTAATTGTATAATATATTAACTAAATACAAAATTAATATAAGTATTTTATATGTAATCATGTTATGACATAAATTTTTTTTTATAAAAATTCTTACGCGTACGTTGTTGAATAAAATTTATTATTCGTTTAACGTTCGTTAATTTCGTATGTATATAACGACCTTTTATTAGTACTTAGAGTTTATTCATTATACTTAAATCTTTTGTTCGGGCATTATATAGATGGAAAAATGAGGGTCGTTATAGTACCTCCCCGTTAATGAAAACTTCGTCCCGAAGTTTTAAGTGGAGTTCCCGTCTGCTTCATCAACACTTGGGAAGAGATGGGGGTATTTTCGTATCATTTGGTCTTTGCGTTCCCAGGTATATTCGGGGCCTCTACGCGAATTCCAACGGACTTTAACAATAGGTATGTTGCTCTTACGAGTCTCTTTGACCTCTTCTTTCATAATCTCTATAGGTTCTTCGACAAAGTGCATTTGCTCATCAATGCGGATATCATCCAAAGGAATAACAAGAGTATCTTCGGCGAGACACTTTTTCAGATTTGAGACATGAAACACATCATGTACTTGACTTAGTTCAGCTGGAAGTTCTAATCGATACGCAACGGGACCGATTCTTTGAATAACTTTGAAAGGTCCAACATAACGCGGACTGAGTTTACTTCGTTTACCGAAGCGGATAACACCTTTCCAAGGAGATACTTTTAACATAACGTTATCTCCAACTTGGAATTCTAACGGTTTTCGGTGAGGGTCGGCATAACTCTTTTGTCGACTACGAGCGGTTTCTAAACGCTTCTTGATTTGCACGATCTTTTCGGAAGTTTCATGAATAAGTTCAGGACCAGTTAATTGTCTGTCCTCGAGTTCATCCCAACACAACGGAGATCTACATTTGCGACCGTATAAAGCTTCGAATGGTGCAGCTTTAATACTAGAGTGATAGCTGTTGTTGTAAGAAAACTCGACTAAAGGTAGGTGTTTATCCCACCCTTTACCGAAATCGATAACACATGCTCGTAGCATATCCTCCAAAGTTTAGATAGTTCGTTCACTTTGACCGTCCGTTTGCGGATGATAAGCTGTACTCATGTCTAGTCGAGTTCCAAGAGACGCTTGCAAGGATTTCCAGAAATTGGAAGTAAATCGACTATCGCGATCCGAGATAATAGAAGTAGGGACACCATGACGAGTAACAATCTCTTTAACATAGAGTCGAGCTAACTTTTCCATTTTGTCAGTCTCTTTGATTGGTATGAAATGTGCAGACTTAGTGAGACGATCAACTATGACCCAAATCGTATCATTGCCATTTGCAGTCTTAGGCAATTTTGTGATAAAGTCCATAGCTATACCATCCCACTTCCACTGTGGAATATCGGGTTGAGTTAGAAGACCAGAAGGCTTTTGGTGCTCGGCTTTAACTTTCGAACAAGTAAGACACTTACTCACATAAGTAGCAATGTCGCCTTTCATGTTGGGCCACCAGTAGAACTCTTTCACATCCTGATACATTTTACTAGAACCGGGATGAATAGAATACCTAGTCTTATGTGCTTCATCCAAGACTAGTTCACGGAGATTACCATAACGAGGAACCCAAATTCGATTACCAAAGTATCTTATACCATTGGACTTAACTTGCAGTTGGTTTTCGAAATTTATAGGTCCTTCTCCTTCGATAAGTGTAGGTTTGATAGCTTCAACTTGAACTTCGCAGATTCGAGAGATGAGATTCGATTTGATCTTAAGATTCAAGGCACGAACATGCCTAACTTCGTCCTTTCGACTTAGAGCATCGGCAACTACATTTGCCTTTCCCGGATGATACTTTAGTTCACAATCATAATCATTTAACAATTCGAGCCATCGTCTCTGTCTCATGTTTAGCTGTTTCTGATTAAAGACATGCTGAAGACTCTTATGGTCGGTGAATATCGTAAACTTAGTACCGTATAGATAATGTCGCCACATCTTCAGAGCGAATACCACAGCACCTAACTCCAAATCGTGTGTGGTGTAATTAACTTCATGTTTCTTTAATTGTCGAGAGGCATAAGCGATAACCTTCTTGCGTTGCATTAGAACACAACCGAACCCTTGTTTCGAGGCATCGCAGTAGACAACAAAATCGTCGGAACCTTCAGGTAAAGATAAGATCGGAGCAGTGGTCAACTTCTCTTTCAGAATCTTAAATGCAGACTCTTGTTCTTCGGACCACTCGAATTTCTTCCCTTTGTGAGTTAACTTGGTGAGAGGCTTTGCAAGAAGAGAAAAATCTTTAATAAATCTTCGGTAGTAACCGGTAAGTCCCAAAAATTGGCGAATATGCTTCGCAGTCTTTGGCACTTCCCAATTCTGAACAGCGGTGATTTTAGCGGGATCGACATGTATTCCATTACTATCTACAACATGTCCAAGGAATTGTATGGTTCTAAGCCAAAACTCACACTTAGAAAATTTTGCGTAGAGTTTTTCTTTTCTTAAGAGTTCAAGAATCAATCGTAAATGTTGCTCATGTTCTTTCTCGCTTTTAGAATAGATCAAGATGTCGTCGATGAAAACAATAACGAATTTATCAAGGTAAGGCTTGCAAACATGGTTCATAAGATCCATAAATACGGCTGGAGCATTAGTTAAACCGAAAGGCATAACATAAAATTCGTAATGTCCGTATCGGGTGCGGAATACAGTCTTAGGAATGTCGGACTCCTTAACTCTGAGCTGGTGATAACCGGATCTTAAATCAATCTTAGAATAAACGCTTGACCCTTGAAGTTGGTCGAATAGATCATCAATGCGAGGTAACGGGTAACGGTTCTTTATGGTAAGCTTGTTGAGTTCTCGGTAATCAATACACATTCTCAACGTACCATCCTTCTTTTTGACAAATAAGATAGGAGCTCCCCACGGGGACGAACTTGGACGAATAAAACCTAGATCCAAAAGTTCTTGGAGTTGGTTAGAAAGTTCCTTCATTTCGGAAGGTGCTAAACGATACGGTGCTTTAGCAATGGGTGCAGCACCTGGAGATAAATCGATTTGAAATTCAACTTGACGAGGCGGTGGAAGACCAGGGAGATTTTCGGGAAACACATCGGGAAAATATTTAACAACCGGGACGTTTTCAATATGCGTTTCTTCGGATTCGATCATTTTAACGTGAGCTAGTATGGCGGAGTAACCTTTCACAAGGTACTTACGGGCTTTAATACATGAGATGATATTAAGATTGGAACAACTTCGTTCGCCTTGGATAATAAGAGTTTCTCCACTTCCTAACGGAATTTGAACGGTCTTATCGAAACACATGATGGCTGCTCTCAATGGACCTAACCAATCCATTCCAACCACTACATCGAAACTACCTAGCTCGACCGGCAAAAGGTCTATCTTTAATTCCTTATCGGCTAGAATTAGGTTGCAGTTTTTATATATTTTATCAACTTTCATTAACTTCCCATTAGCCATTTCTACTAATCGTCTGGTTTGTAGGGTTTGGGGCTTTTTAGTAAAAAGGGTGCAAAACTCATTTGACACATAACTCTTATCGGCTCCCGTATCAAATAAAATAGTGGCATAACAATTATTGACGAGGTACGTACCGGTAATGACCTCATCCTCATCACTGGCTTCTGCAGCAGTAATCACAAAAGCACGACCTTTGGCAGTAGCATTTGCTCCAGTAGCTGGAGTATCTTTCTTCTTTGGACAATTCGGGCTAATATGCCCCTTTTCACCACAAGTATAGCATGTTGGAGGAGCTCTAGCCGGAACAATGGCTCTATTCTGAGGTAGGGTTCTACAAGTCTTTGCAGCATGGCCTATCTTCTTACAGATTGTACACACAGCAGTGCACTTTCCCGGATGATGCCTTTCACATTTAGAACAAAACGGACTAGTACCCTGATAACCGGGTCTCGTACCATTCGCCGGTTTCTTATTAACATTTTGAGCTAAACCCTGAGATGGTTCAAATTTCCTCTTATTGTCACCGTTTTTAACTTCGACTTGTTTATTAACCGAAACTCTCCTACGTTTAGCCATCATTAAACTCTGTGCCATGTGGATCACAGCATCCACAGTAACCTTCTCGGCAGAAATCACATTCCCTTGAACATCATCGGGTAGACCCTCGATATACCGCTCTATCCTGCGGGCTTCAGTTGGGAACATTTCGGGACATAAGGTAGAAAGCTCCAAAAAACGATTGGTATAGCTTTCGATATCGGTTCCTTTAACTCTGAGTTCCCAGTACTCAGCCTCGAGCTTTTGGACTTGACTTCTTGGGCAAAACTTAGTGATCATCATGCCTTTGAGTTCATCCCATGGGGTAGTATTAGCAATATCTATTCCCACAGATTTGGCATGAGCAGTCCACCATGTCATAGCATTGCCAGTGAGTGAACTTGTGGAAAACTTCACTCGATCATTATCTCTGCAGTTACAGATACGGAAGATTGATTCTAGCTTTTCAAACCATCGGACCAGTTCTACGGCTTCTTCTTTTCCACTAAAAGTGGGTGGGTTACAGTTCTTAAAATCTTTATAGGAGCAAGTTTTAGAAGGAACATTATGATTGTTGTTGTTATTGTTATTGCCTTGGGCGGCCGCTAGCAGCAATTGAAATTGCTCAGTAGAAAGAGTGACATTTGGTATAAGATTATTGTTGTTGTTGTAGTTGTTACCACGAGTTGAGTGAGCCATTGATCTTCAATACATAAATACATTATTAGTTGAAGAATCAAGATGTTATAAGTTTACAATCATGATTTATAACGTTTGCACAACACACATAGGTGAATAAGACAATATGCTTAAATAAACACTTAACATTATTGGAAACAAGGCATTATATAAGCCTTTATTAAAGGAGTTTGGAATGGAAAAAGTTTAGGCATAAGCCTTTACATAGATGGGTAAATGGAAAATAGGAAAACAAAAGGTAGGTTTTAGTTCTTCTTTTTCTCGTTCTCAGCTTCCTTCATAAATTTCTCTATCTTTTCATTTTTCTCCTTTTGTTTCTCGTGGAGGTATTCAAAATTATCGTAGAGGTTAGTGATGCGGCTGTTGACAAAGTTGTTGTTGAAATCCTTGATAGCCAGTTGATGATTGATTCGGTTTTTCTCTATTTTCATCTTAGACTCAACTAGTTCTTGGAGGTAGGCAATAGATTGCTTTCCCCAACGGGTATTCCGTTCTTCCTCAGTCTTCACTTTCATTACTGTCTCCATTACTTTGTCCATGTTATTTTTCACAAGTTTTTCTAGTTTTTCAGTTTGAGAGTCGAAGGACTCTTTGATGATTTCTTTCAAGATTGTGTTTTCTTTTTCTAGGTTGTTTAGACGCATTTCTATCCGAGCAACTTGGCGCCTACTATACTCTTTATTCTTATCACAACTTCGCTGAAGGTTGAGGATATCAGACTTCACCCTTACGTGTTCCATGTTATTACAAAATAATGGATCGGATTCTCTAGTGGCGGCGGGTTCGGGTTGTTTTCTCTTTCGAGATGAGTTTTCAGATGATTCTTTAATAGGCTCTTCTTCAGGCTCATAACCTGAGAAGTCACTATCGTAGTTAGGGAGGTCTTGAAGAGCATTCCATTTGGGAGTATTCATCGGTTGATGAGAGTCAGCAGTATTGGCATGATGTTTTCCTTTGCTTTCATTTCTCGGGGTTGGATAATATTCGGGAGACCCACGCGAGTTGTAACGAGTGTTCGGGCTATAGTTCATTGGTGGTGAAGGAGGACTATAAAGTGGGCTTCGAACTGATTTTTCGGTAGAAGATCCTTCAGTATCTTTCTCAGCTGGTTTGAAAAGAGTCGTTTTGTTTATTTGATGATAGCTTGACATCCTAACATTAAGATAGAGATTTTGATTAGATTTTTAATCTAGGATTGTAAAGAATGAGAGGTAGGGTTGAACTCTTTGCTTTAACATTCTAAGGTAATCCTAAGTGATTTAAAGTCTAAGGCAGGAAAGGTTATAGTTTCCTAGATCGCTAAGGTACCCTAGCTAACAAGTAAGGCACACATAAAATGCAATCCTGGTTCTCTATAACAGCCTGGTTATGCTCTGATACCAATCTATCACACCCCCAGTTAGGGCCTGGGCGAAATGTGATTCAATATCATAATACATACCAACATATTATAAAATGAGAACAAATACTATATGAATAAAACCAAATTTGCAGCGGAAGGATTAATAATGTCGTTACAAGAATTATAAATTATTCAAATGCAGAAAAGTAAATATGCGATAAGTCTTGATCCTAGCCAAGTAAGTCATCACATAAGCAGTAGATATAGAGGTCCTGATCATTCAGTACCTGAGACAAACATGCTAAAAGTGTCAACCAAAAAGGTTGAGTGAAATTCATAGGTTTAACAAATATGATTGACCGTTTGTTCTTAGACCACAAGATTTGTTATAAAAGTAGATCACGCAGATCCAAAAGTAGTACTGATTCGTGATATTTTAGACTAAACGTTTGTTTTGTTGCCCCGATGATAAGTTGATAGTACCTTATCACCATGTTTAAATCATTATTAAGTAATACAAAGACATCGCGGTCAAATGTATCGGGGACGTTACTCCCGATAGGCCTACCCCCAATAATTAAGAATGCCTTATCCTGAAAGCAATTAAAAAATATCACTGTGGGGTCTTAGTAGCATAAGCTAGTCATAGTACAGTTTAGGTTCGTACTTGTGTCTAAGTTGTTTAAAGTATAAAAGCAGCATGTGTCTCACCCCAGTAAGTATAAAAAGTGCTATAGCAATAAGAGTGGGGCTATGAAAGTCACCTTAGTAATTCGGTGAGTGAAAGTATTCCTTAAAGAGAAAGTATGGATGATCGAAGCACAGAGAAGTCAACCTAAGAATAAGTTGAGAATAGTTTAGATGTTTTGCCCGTATTATGATACGTGTAAGTATTTTCTTTTATAGTAAGTTTAAAGAAGGTTTATCGTTTTGGAAAGGCTTTTCATACTAGACAAGCTTCCAATCTAACACTTTCAATTTAAAATGGCCTTTTCAGGTCATAGGTTTCTGAGCCACAGGATCCTTTAACTCGGTAATCCAAACTCTCCGCCTAGACTTTCGAGCGTCCATCCACTCGAGAAAGATCAAGATCTATACCCATCTAATATACCGTTCCAATACGTTTTTAGGTGCGTATAGGAATACAACACTTTAAATACTTTATACAATAAGTATTTACTTAAGTTCGATTGTATTATCGTTATTAAGATTGTTTGGTTTTTAAATCCTAATAATAAGTAGGATATATTTAAGTAGGTAAACAAGTGTTATACATAGAAATTGTGTTTTATGAATGGGTATGTACTAATATCAAGTTAATATGTATATATATATTTATCTTATATGTTAAAATATGTATAGTTTAATTTTAAGTTTTATGTCAATATAAGTACCAATAATTATCTAAAAATGCTAACAAGTGTTTTATTGATTTCATAACAGTAAGTGACATGTATAAAACATTATAAAAATTTTCTATACATAAATATTAAGTTTTATGTATTAAATATTAAATTTTTTTTATTGCTAAAATATAAATAAATAGATAAACAGGTTTAACAACACATTTTATATTTTTCTTAGGTTCTACTGACCAAAATAAACTTAGGAAAAATTTATAAATTTTTGTTATGGTGTAAAAGTATTTATTTCTAATTTCTTTTTCGGTTCAAGATAAATCAAAGTTTATAAAGTAATAATTATTATATCAACTCAATTAATTCATCTAAAATTTTCGTATGCCTAATATAGTGTATTAAGCTTAGAAAAATTATTTGTACATTTATATTAATAGTTTAACTATTTAATTCAACTTTTGTATTCTTTTTAGTTTAAATTCAGAATTAAATAGAAATATATAATTATTAATTCTAAAAATAATTTTTATAACTTTCTTATTAGTTCCTAAGTAATTTCCATTGATTATTGTAGTCATAAACATGTTATATCATTAAATTCTATTTTTCTTTTTAAAACAGATTTTCCGGTACTGTAGCAAAAGTAGAAGAAAATACAAATTAATTATTTAAAATGACAAATAAATCAAACATAAATTTTTATAATTACTTTTATGACCTAAGGAACAAGCGAAAATTATAAAACATAATATATAAAATTTTTTACTCTTTATTTCTTCATTATCTATATATACCGAATATAAAAAAATCAGTTTTTGATTTTTAATAAATATAAATTCGAATGTATAAATCATAAAAATAATTTTTATAGTCATTAGGATACTTAATACTAATTATCATGTATTTACATTATTTATTATAATTAATTTCGTATTTATTTGATATTTAACATAAAACTAGCACAAAAATATGACAAAAACTAAATAAAAACTATAAAAATAATATAGAGAACTTACAAAAATAATTTTTGCAGAGGTTTGAGAGAGAATTCTTCAAGTTTTTGGTGTACAAAATTTGTGAACTAGGCTATGGTATTTATAGTTACAATTTTTGGTAAAGAGAAAATAAAAAAATACAAAAGTTAATATAAAAAAATAACTAGTGTCTTGTAAAAAAAATTAAAAGTATACAACCGTGTATACAGTTTATATAAAAAAATAACTAGTTTCCTTTCACTCCATGCCTCTATCGGAGTCTTTTTTTCTACGGCTTTCGTGGGACATCGATTCAATATATATACAGCCGTGTATACAGCTTCAGCCCAGAAACTGTTTGGAAGGCCTTTTTCATGTATCATTGTTTTGGCTATTTCCATTACAGTTCTGTTTTTACGTTCAGATACACCGTTTTGCTCAGGGGCGTAACCAACAGTGAGTTGGCGTTTAACTCCCTCGTCTTCACAGAATTTATTAAACTGTGTAGAGGTGTACTCTTTCCCTCTATCACTCCTTAGTGTTTTTATATAATGGTCACTACTCTTTTCCACGAAGTTCTTGAACTTCTTGAATATCGTAAATACTTTCGATTTTTCACGCATGAAATAAACCCACGTCATTCTAGAATAGTCATCGATGAAGAGAATAAAGTACCTGTTTTGATTAAGAGACGGGGTCCTCATTGGTCCACATACGTCAGTGTGCACCAGCTCTAGTATACCTTTCGCTCTCCAAGCTTTGTCACGAGGGAAAGGTTTTCGATGTTGCTTGCCCATCATACAGCTTTCACACGTGTCAGTGATGTCTTCTATGTTTGGCAAGTCTCTCATCATATTCTTCTGTTGGAGGATTTTTAGTGCGTGAAAGTTAAAGTGGCCAAATCTTCTATGCCATAGCCATGATTCTTCAACTTGAGCTTTCATGGCTGTGTCTCTGATATACTGCCAGCGAAGCGGAAAGTTGCGGTTCTCCATTGGCACTTCAGCTATTAATTTGTAGTTGTTTTTCTTGTCACGAATAACACATGATTTATCTTCGAAGAGTAAAGAGTAACCATGCTCCATCATTTGTCCAACACTTAGCAAGTTACTTGCTAGGCTTGATACTAGAAGAACGTCATTGATAGATCGAGTGACGTTATTAGTTTGAACAGTGATAGTACTTTTGCCTTTAGTATCAACAAGCGCTCCATTCCCTAGTTTGACGCGGGATTTTACTGACGTGTTGATACTATGAAATAACTTCACATCTCCTGTCATGTGGTTGCTGCACCCACTGTCGATCAACCAAGTATCGTCCCTCTGTTTATTTGCGACATGACAGGAATAGAATAGCTGATTTTTGTTCTCCGGTATATCTTCACTTTCTTCTGTGAAGTTAGCTCGATGATTTTGTTTTAAACGACAATCTTTTTCTAGATGCCCAAATCTTTTGTAGTTATTGCATTGTGGCTTCCCTTTGTGGAAACAATCTTTCTCCAAGTGGTTTGTCCTTTTGCAAATACCACATGGAGGGTAGCTTTTTCTTTTTTGATCGAACCCGGTTTTGGGTTTTGCTCCTCCTCTCGAATTTTCTTCAAGATTTCTTTTCCTCCCATTATTAGATTTTTGAGACCTTAATTTGAGTTTAGACTGAAAGGCACTTTCGAGTGAGTTTTCACTACGCCGACTCAGTCTAGCCTCATATGCTTCAAGAGAGCCAATTAATTCTGGTACCGACAGAGTCTCGATGTCTTTCGACTCTTCGATAGCAGTAATGACATGATCGTATTTTTCAGTCATACTGATAAGTATTTTTTCTACGATCCTTTTATCAATTATAGAATCTCCATAGGCTCTCATTTGATTTACTATTTCTTTTATTCTAGAATAGTAGTCTTTAACGGTCTCAGTCTCTTTCATATTTAAATTTTCAAAATCTCGTCTTAGAGTTAGTAGTTTGACAGATCTCACCTTGACATTTCCTTGAAATTCTTCTTGAAGGATTTTCCACGCCTCTTTGGCTGTCGTAGCTCCCATGATTTGTGGAAATATAGACGGTGTCAAGGCTTGTTGGATGTAGCCTAGAGCGGCAGCATTTCTTACAATATTTTTGTTGTATTTTTCTTGATCTTTTGCGGACAGAGTTCCGACGTCTTTTGGAGTTGTAAACCCGATTTCGACAATATCCTACAAGCTTTGTGCTTGAAAATATGTCTTCATTCGGATACTCCAAAAATCATAGTTGTCGCCATCAAAAATGGGGACGGGAATATTGTATGCACCAACGGTAGTCATGGTGTACTCGAACGAACGCCCAAACACGGCTCTTGATACCACTTGATAGAATTGTAGTTGATTTGGATTAGTTGAATGTGATTAATTTAATTATTAGTTGTTATAAGTGAGGGGATATTGTATAGAAGAAATAGTGTAGATTTGATGTTAGAAAGGAAAGATTTTTTTTATTACTTGAAATTTGGAAATGTTTGTGTGTATCTCATTTGCAAGACCACTAGCCTATTTATAGGCTCCAATATGTCGGCTAGATGTTTCTAGCATTCTTTGATATTTTTAACTAGTTAACTATCTAGTAATTTCTAGTTAATACCACTTAAATATCTACTATTAAATATCTAATACAAATTACTAATTCTAGACTAATCTAGATAGGAAAACATTAATATTTTAACAGTTTATACTTGTTATAGTATATGAAATGTGGTTGCACGCTAATTGAAATTATGCTTAAATGAACGTATGATGTAATCAAATTCGGTTGGGTACCAGTATTGGTACCGAAATTCAGAAACCGAAACCGGTACCGAACCGATACCGGTTCTTATATACGGTTCGGTATTCGGTAGTCACTTTTGGACGAATTCGGTATCGGTACCATACGGTTCGGTACCGGTTCGCAGGTTCGGTACGGTTCTGTACCGAATACCATCCCTATTTACTATCTTTTCCATCTTGATGGGAAAGAGCATGTATGAAATTTGTGTAACTACATTTAATGATGGGGTATAAGTTCATTTTTGCACGCCCCTTAGTTCAAGAGTTCATACGCATCCAAGACATCCTAAAAAAATTAAATAAAATTTCAAGTTTAAAGATCGATCCCTCTAATACCCGTGTGTTCGGGGTGAGTATTCCGAAAAACAGGTTGCAACAGATAGCGAGTATTTTGGATTGCTAGATTGGATAATTCCCTTTTCTATATCTTGGAATCCCGATAGGTGCAAGCAGGAAACGGGACTCAACATGGATTCCCGTTATTCAAAACTTCAAAAAGAAACTTACGGGTTGGAAACTTGGAATGGCAGGTGCTTATCTTATGGTGGTTGTATCGTCATGGTGAATGTAGTTCTCTCAATCCTATCTAAAGGACATTACTAGTATCATAAAGCACTCAGATTTCAACATTGATTCACAACCAATGATTTAAGCAACAAAAGAAAACAACAAATCTAATGCCACAAGATTATGTGGGATGAAGTTATACGCAAATTTCGTCAATAAAAATCATACAAATGGTGACTCTTTCAACAGAATAAATCAACTAAAGAGCTTTTATTCAAAAGTCACAATCAGTAACATTGGCGGACGTCTTAGAGTTAGCCACAAATCAACACCTTTATAATCCTTGATTCATTTGCCATCAAGAATACCAACAGCCATGTGTTAACTAGAGTACATACTTTTTTTTTTTTTTTTTTGAAACGATAGAGTTCATACTTATCAAGTAATCTAACATATCTAACTCTAAAAGTACTAGTGACATCACGTGAACTTTTACATACATTGCTACATGAATAAGCAAACAGAATACAAGTGAAGAAAGCAGGTGCATACAGCAAATCAACAAGACTGCAAACGCCTGTAACATGCCTACCTCAAAACAAAATTTACGCACCTTGCTTGCAACATGTATGCACCATAACAAACTTAATGTATCGTACAAAAACGTACACCAATATCTTCCATTTCGTGTGTCATGAAACCAAAACTGCCCCGGAGAAAACAGAACTTTGCCAAACCTCGAGACCTTCAGCTTCTTCCCTACTAACAAAAAGCCGTTCACCACCCCCTTCGATCTTCTTAATTATGCCTCTTTTTGAATCCTCCAATTTATCCATATAATTTCTTCGAAATGATTCTTCACCGATGTTCGAATTAGTTACACCATTTTCGGCAACTCTAGACCATACTTCTAATCCACCATCTCTTCC
Source organism: Rutidosis leptorrhynchoides (assembly GCF_046630445.1). Lineage (NCBI taxonomy): Eukaryota > Viridiplantae > Streptophyta > Magnoliopsida > Asterales > Asteraceae > Rutidosis > Rutidosis leptorrhynchoides. The sequence continues at coordinate 693,705,619 of NC_092335.1, forward strand.
AACAAAAACTTGCTTCTTATAACAATGTACCACACTGTTACTTATACCACCACTTGTATTCCTCAAACTAGGATTTGTATCTCTCAAATACACCCAAGGATCATCACCCAACTTCCGCAAATCCGCCATCGCCACATCACCTGATTTCGAACATATCTTACTCATAGTTAGCTCATTCACATCAATGCTAACATCAGCAAAAGAGTCTCCAAACCTACTGCTTCGTCCCGAACCTGGCTCGTTCGTCTCCCAAGCCACACGTCCGGATCTCGGATCCCAAAACCGGATATATCCAGAAAATCCAAACGCTCCGGAGGCCACCGCGTGCCCACCGAGCAATCCCAGACTAGGCACGTAGGTTAAGGTTCCGGGTACCATCGATTTGGACGAATTACCAGACTGACGACCAATTTCTGACGTCACTTTTAGAGTTGACTTGTCAATCGAAAGCACGCAGTTCTCCTTATGATATGAATCAAAAGCAGCATAAACGGTGTTAACTGAGTCAGCCGAATCAGCAATAGCGGTGACTCGAGCTTTATAAATTCTGGGATCAGTAGGATCGATCCATTCCACGGATCCAACCCGACGTCCGTTAGCGAAATTATAGAAATGAATACCCGACGCAACATCGCACGCAATCGCCGCCATTGAAGAAGGCGTAACTTGCTTAATCGATGTAATCGAATCGAGATGCGTCCGTACAGTTCCGGCGTGAGTTAAATTCCAATCGTATACGGAGATCTGACCGCCGTGAGCTATCCACACCGATCCGTCATCAATTGTCGTAAACGCAGAAACGACGCCGTCGGAAGCAGGTCGGATAGTAGCAACAACGGAAGCGTCGATGCCGGAAAGTGGATTAGGAAGCATGGCGGATTTGAGGTGCGATTCGATGCCGTAGTACGAAGCTTCATCGGAGAGTTCCTGATCGGTAAAACGGCGGGATGTTGACGGAAGGCGATTAGTACGGAGGAGCGAGAGAAGGACGGAGAATATTTCGGGATCACGGTCAATGAAAACGGGCGTTGAAGACGAGTGGTTGTGGCGGTTGGATAAGGCGGCGAGAAGTGAATCTGGACCGCCGGACTGAAGGGTGGAAACAGTGGTTTCGAAAAGCTTGCCGCCGACGTTTAACTTAATCCGGTCAGTGAGGGTAATATTGGAAATTCCGTCTTCCATAATTTCTTAGTTGACGGCTAACGAGAAGGGATTCGGTATTTTGGAAAACTGAGTTTATTGATTTTTGCAAGTTATTTTAGGTTGAAAATCAAGTCAACGATTTTGTTAATTACTAAGGTACCCTCCGTATCTTGGGTTATGGCAAAGTTTGCCACTAGGATACCACAACAACAACAAAATCCAATATCACATATGTGGTGTATGAAGGAAATGAGATATAGACAATTCTTCCTCTATTTTTAAATAAAAGAGAAGTCATTTCTTCACTCAGAGTGATACACTCCAAGAAGTAAAAAAAATCCTCCCTCTCTCTATTCGACAGATAAAGAGATTGCTTCTGAATAAGTATCCGGTCAATAAGTAGGAAAAAGATTTTATAGAAAAATTAAAATAAAATAAAAATATAAAACATGAGATGCCATGAAAAATGGTAAGATCTAATTTTCATGGGTTTTAAATCTTGCACATTCAATTCAGACTCTAAGCGGTAGTCAAGTCGCCAATAAATCGACGCTTGTTGTTGACTTAATCAATCGAGCCAATTTTGCCACTAGGATACCATTTTCACAAATGTTGTTCTTTGTACTCCGTATAAGATTTCTGTAGTTTTTAGTTTTTCATTTCGTTGATATAACTACAGATATAATAAGTTTATTAATCATTAGACCAATCCCAACCATGACGCCTTCCTCAACACTTCCTCAGCGCCACGTCAGCTTTCTCTCTCCTTCTTTCTCACCACTTCCTCACATGACACTCCCATAACACACCATTGCCAACCATGAGATACTTTCTCAAATTTTATTATTATTATTATTATTATTACTTATTTATTATTATTATTATTATTATTATTATTATTATTATTATTATTATTAATTTTTTTTTTTTATTATTAATATTAATATTAATATTATTTTTAAGTAACAAATAAATAATTGTTTTTGAACATCACATTTATTAAACAACAAACATACGGTTACATTTTTCTGAAAGAAAAAAAAAATGACATAAACTTGAACATAAATTAAAAATTACATAAACTTAAACGTAAATCAAAAACTAGCAAACTACTCATCAACTTCATCACAATCGTCGTCCTCGTCTTCTTCTTCGTTTTCTTCGTCGTCTTCGTCTTCCTCTTCGTCTTGTTCATCATTGGCGGTTGTACCGGAAGGTCCCACTTCTGGTACGTGTCGAATACGAAATCCCGCCGGAAGATTCCAAATGTGTTTGATGAGCTTTTGTCGTAAAAAATGATGAATGGTTGAATCTCGCAATTCTTTGTTAGCGTGAATGTGCGCTTGAACCCTTTCCTCAATAGATCTTCTTGGACGACAAGCGGGCCTATAATTTTCTTCAATGTCGCACATTGCCCTTCCGTTGTCCTCGGTGATCATATTGTGTAATATAACACAAGTGTGCATAATTCTACGAATTCTTTCAACATAGAATTATCGGGAAGGGTTTTAAATTATTGACTAACGACCTTGAAGCACTCCGAAGGCCCGTTCAATATCTTTTCGGGCAGCTTCTTGAAACCTCTTAAATTTTGCTGCCTCAAGTGTTGGTTTACTTTTGAAAGACTTAACCAAAGTCGCCCATTCAGGATATATCCCATCGGTTAAATAATAACCTTTATTGAAATTACACTCACTAACCAAAAAATTACACGGATGTGCCGTGTCTTGGAATAGATCGTTAAATAAATCAGATTGATTAAGCACGTTGATTTCGTTGTTTGAATCGGCGGGACCAAAGTAAGCGTGCCAAATCCATAAGTCATACGATGCAACCGCTTCTAACATGATAGTTGGGTATCCATGATCGCCTCTTGTATAATGGCTTTTATATCTATATGGGCAATTTTTCCATGCCCAATGCATGCAATTTAGACTACCTAACATGCCCGGAAAACCGTGTATTTCAGCATGCGCGGTTACAAGACGTTGTACGTCTTGTGGAGTCGGTTTTCTCAAATATTCATTAGCGTACAAATGAAATACACTTTTACAAAAATTATTCAAACAATCGTATGACGTTTGTTGACCCGTATGTAAGTACTCATCAAAAGCATCAGGTGTAATACCGTACGCTAATTATCGTATTGCGGATGTGCATTTTTGAAAAACATTGAAACCAAGCAACCCGGTAGCATCCCGCCTTTGACGAAAATATAAAAAATAATCCGGAATATGTGACGCCCCGCACAAAACCATCGTGTACGATTCGTCAACAACAGGATCTTTACACGGTCAAATACTACATGCTGTTTGAAAACCAGTTTTGCATTCATAAAAAGATAGCGTTTACAAAAGATAACGTGACACAAATGTCGTTACAAAGTCATTATTTGAAAATAACATAAGTTACGAATGCAAGATAAAAGTTTCATGATTGAGACATCTCTAAGTAATGCAGCGGAAATCTAACACAGCAGGTCCATAACAGCAAGTCTATAACACCAAGACAGCAAGTCTAACAGCGGAAGCAATCATCGTCTAAGAACCTGAGAAATACACGCTTAAAAGTCAACACGAATGTTGGTGAGCTATAGTTTGTAATCAGTAAAGTAATGTAGACCACGAGTTATCATATTCAAAACAGTATGAAAAGTATATGCTTGTCCGTGGGCACCCGGTAACTAACTTAACGTAATAATAATACCCCCTCCTTGGCGAGTGCGTATGTTCTCGAAGTATTAAACACCCGTTAAATGCTAGCGCGACTAGCCCGAGTGGGGATGTCAAACCCTATGGATCCATATCTAAGATTCGCGTTCACCGGTTCAAAAACCAATGACTAAACGTTACCGTTCTAAGGGGAAAGTTTATGCCGTTATATAACTCACACATATGTAAAGTTTAAGTACTCATGTAAAGTAAGTAAAACATAAAAAGCGCATGTATTCTCAGTCCCAAAAATAGTATAAATAAAAAGGGAAGCTATAACTCACAGTGAATAAGCAGTAAAGGTCGATACGAAACGTATGCAGGTAGTAAGTCGGTCCGAAAGGTCGTCAACCTAAGTCAAAGGTTACTAGGTCAGTAAGTTGTCCCAAAAGGTTAAAAGTGAATAATTTAAGTTTAAGTTTCATCATCGACATCATCATTATCATCATCATTCATCAACACTAAGGTAAGTTTAACAAGAATAGAGATCGAAACAAAAGGCTGACTTCGGACAGCTTTTACGACCTCTATACAAATCGAAAAGACGCGTAGTCAGTGGCTATGGCTCTGTATTTGAGTCCTCTAACCGCTGACCAATTTTCAGAACCTAAATCATCTTCTTTTGACCGTGGCGACGGTTTAAGTGCGAGTAGGTCAGAAATTTCAGCACAGCGTTACAAAGGCGTAGTGACTTTCGGAAGGCCATAAATCCTAAACCGTATATCGGATTAAGACGAGGCCTAAACGAAAAGTCATCTAATCGAAATGAACTAACTGAAAATCAATTTTTCAGAAGTCCAGGAATCTTATCAGATCCCAAAAACAGTAAACAAGTGCTCCGGTGAGGTTCTTGGTGCTTGATGCTCATCACGGTTCTCATCCTTGATGCTTGTAGCTTCAAGTGTACAACTCATTGATGGGTTAGCATCACCTTGACCAAGATTCAACATTCAACACATAATATGTTAAGACCAAGTAAGAACACAACTCATTTAAGAGTCTTAGATGGATGATGAACCAAGGTTACATCATATCCTTAGTCTTAACACAAATACAAGTTCTATTTACAACTAAAGCTACAAACTTTACTTCAATCAAACAAGTATGAACACAATCTTAATCAAATAAAGTAATGGAACCCTAAGATAGAGAGCTTGGATCCTTTTCACACAAATTATGAGATTACAAAGCTAGAAAGCTTGAATCTTTGGTGTTCTTGAAGATCTTGAAGCATAAAGCTTAGATCTTTAAGTTACATGAAGACCATAAACACAAGTTTTGATCTTTATAACAAAATAATGAGATCATAAGTTAGAAAACTTAGATCCAACAAAAGAAATGAAGATTCAAAGCTAGAAAGCTTGAATCTTGGTTGTTCTTGAAGATCTTGAAGCATAAAGCTTGGATCTTTAAGTTACATGAAGAGTACAAACACAAGTTTGAATCTTTATAACAAAATAACAAGATTAAAGCTAAAAGATTTAGATCTACAAAATAGGTGAAGATTCAAAGTTAGAAAGCTTGAATCTTCCATGTTCTTGAAGGATTCAAATCCATGTTTGAATCTAAAAGATGTAATCAAGATCAAAAGCTAAAAAGCTAGACCCTTTGACGATGATGATGATTTCATGAGAGAGAAGGGAAGAAGAAGAAGAAAAATCAAATACTTACACTTTTTAGAGAGAGAAAGGCTAGAGAGAGAATTAGAGAGTAAGTGTGTAAATTACAAATGAAATCAAGTGTGAAATGGGTGAAGTAAGGCTTGTATTTATAGGTGGTGAGGAGGTGGGAGGGTAATGGTGGCCGTGGGTTTTGGTGGGGGACAAGGGGGACACCTTTTTGCTTTTTGGTTAATGGTTGTCTAAAGTTGGTGCTTATGTTAGGATCCCATGCAACATTAAGGATAATACTTGACAAAAATGCTAGTATGTTCCCTCCAATAAATTGGCATTTGTCTTACTTATTAATGGGTCACTAGTTATTTATAATTGGGCTAATTAAATAGTCCACTAAGGTCCAACAAGGTAGAAAGTCCAACAAGACTAATTAGTGTGCTCTAGCAAATTACTAAGCGTAATTAAGCATCCAAAAACCCAAGTAATTGTTATTATAAAATAACAATTAGTATTTCGTAATCATAATATTCCGATTACGACAAAAGTTAAACCGTGTACGCAGTACGCAGTTCGTTAAAAAACGTCAAGTAACACTAACGGTCATAAAGGCTTCCGGGGGTTAAGTTAAGTATCCTACGTACATAATGATACGTTTTAACACATAAATGAAAGTAATCAACATGTAGGGAGTTCCCAGAGTATAATATAGCTCAGTACGCACAAATACGCAGTTTCGCGAAAACATAAAACACAAAAGCAAGTCGAAAAAGTCGGGTCGTTACATTACCCACCTGTTAATGAAAATTTCGTCCCGAAATTTTAGGATGAGGTAGACGGTAGAGTCAGGAAGAGGTGAGGATATTTAACAACCCGTCAAAGTACACTTGATGACCATCGTTATCTTGGTTCCACAGCTTTATCATAACTCTAAATGAATTTAATAAATAACATTGCATTCTTTATTTAAAAATAATTTCCTATAAAGGAAACCTACCAAAAATGTAATTTTAGAAAAACCATACATAAATACTTAACCAAAAGTTGACCAAAACTAAGTCAACAAACGCCCACAATTTAATGTATCAAAATAGAATGCAAGTTAATGTTTAACAAAAGCTGCCATCATAAATATGCAGACTCTCTAAGCACAGTGGAAGCAATCAATCATGAACCTGAGAATAAAACATGCGAGTAACTGTTAACAAAAATGTTGAGTGAATTATAGGTTTAATATTGCAAACAATATTTAATTTAAACCGTAAAAATTTATGTTTGAAAACATAAAGCCTTATTTTGGACCACAAAAATTATATGCTCGAAAACATATAAAACATTATTCCATTAACCCGTGAGCCACCTGGTAACCACTTAACCAGTTCCACCCTTACCAAACACAATATACACTGAACATGTGTATCTTCAAATAATTACGAAGTACTAATACATTCCGTCTTCAAAAATTGCTAGCGCGACTAGCACGAAATGGGGTTGTCAAACCCGATAGATCTATCCATAGGATTTGCGTTCACCAGTAGAAACCAGTGATTACAGTTACCAGACTAGGGAATATTTTCGTTCAACTCACAATGAATAACTTAAACCAATTTCCACTTGTGTCCAATATAAAAAAAATGCATGTATTCTCATCGCAAAAGATATAAAATAGAAAAAAAAAAAAATGGGACTATAACTTACCTTAACGTAAACGAAGTAACCACACAAAAATGTGAACCACAAATGAAGTAAGTGATCAAGAATGATCACAACGCCGACCTATAAATAAAGCAGGTCGATATAAATAACTAACTTAGGTCAAGTCTTAGTATGATAGCTATAGTACTTGTTGCAAGTAGATATAGAACAACACTCAACATGCTTCGGTTTGATCAGAATAGCGTAAGGACACGTACTTTATATTTTTAGAAAGTTTCTATTTTTAGCATGTTACCATTTTTGGAAAGTTTCTATTTTAGGAAAGTTTCTATTTTAGGAAAGTTTTTAATTTTAGAAAGTTTCCATATTTAGAAAGTTGATATTTTTGGAAAGTTTATAAGTTAGGAAAGTTTCCTTAATTAGAAAGTCAACAAAAGTCAACTAAAAGTTAAAGTCAGCCGAAAATCAACTCAAAAGTCAACCTTGGTCAAACATAGTCAACATTGAATTTTAAAGTATAAGTTATATTAATAATATAAGTTATAATGTTAATTAAAGTCAAATATGTATAATTATGTAATAACATAAGTTTAATTAAATTAAAATGAATTATTAAAGCTATCATAAGTTTAAATGATATAATTAATATAACATAAGTATTTAATTAATTAATTAAATATTAATCATAATATAAGTATTATTAATTAATAATAAATTTTAATTATATCATAAGTATTATTAATTAATAATGAATTATTAATCATATCATAAGTTTCTAATTATAATCATTAAATCGTAAGTATTTAATAATTAAATTATAATTAAATAATAACTAAGCCTTATAATAATTAAATAATTAATTAATCTTTATTATAAGTCTTATCATAATAATCTCATAACATATGTTTAATACTTACCATAAGTATTTCTCATTAATAATAAAGTATTATAAATCATAAGTTTAATTAAATGTTTAATTAAATCATAATTAATTAATAAATGATATAATAAATATGTATATCATAAGTCTTAAATTAAAATAATTAATTTTATATCATAAGTAATTTATTAATAATGAAAATTATTATTTATGTCATAAGTCTTATTTCATAACCATAAGTTTTAATTAAAAGTTCATCGGGTCATAACTTGAGCCCCGGGAATCGGTTTTCGGCGAGTCTTATATATATCTCCGCCTAATCAAACCACCCGACACATTAGTGTACTTAAGAACATCCATAGAACAGCCACCAAGTCGTGACCAACAGCCATATACCAACTTGGAGCTTTAATCCGTTCAAAAACATGTTTTAGTCATAACGGGTGATCCGTGGCTCGGATTTCGATGACCCGAACATGAATGTTCATCCAATCATAAATCTTAACACACTAGTACACACTAGAGACTCCAAAAATGATCACAAAGTCAGACCAAACCTGAAACAATTCGTTTTTATATTTTTGATTTCAAGAAAACACCATTTTAATCATAACTTAAGTTCCGGGAATCGAAATAACATGAATCCGGAGTCTAAAATCAATGTCTTGATGAGAGAAACACATCTAGACCCTTTAATTTTACAAATACATCAGTTAATTTCCCTGAAATGGTCGAATATGCTGCTGTCCAAAATCAATCAAACCGAAAACATGCTATAACAAGTGTTTCTATGCATATAATCAACAATCCATCAACATACAAGTACTATAGCATAAAAATATAATCAAAATCAGTAAAAATGAAAGAGGAAAGAAAAATTAGGGTTCATGAATATACCCCAATCAAAGAATCAAGAGTATGGTTGCGTAGATCTTGAAATAGTGAATCCGGATATGATAAAAGCCCTAAATCTCCAATATAAAATTGTTGAAGAAGATGATGATGATGGTTGATGATGGTGAACATCCAAGGGAGAGAAAAAGAGAGGGAGAGGTGAAAAATAAAATGTAATTAGGTTAAATGAAGGAGTAGTGAACCAATTTTAATCAAGGGATAAACAAGTTCCAAGTTTTGTCAAATTACCCCCTCCCCATGGGGTCTCGGCTGAAACATGCACAAGTGTGGGCCCACATGGTCCACTTTGATGTATAAAGAGTTTAATATGGCCCGAAAGCTCGAACGGAACCCGAAACGCGAAAACGCTATTACGCGATTAAATATTCAGAGAGACAACAAGTACGCGACGAATAAAATATATAAACACTATATATAATCATATGACATTAAAATATCATATTTGAAATAATTTGGATTTAAAAATCCCAAAATCTTGACCGTTGGTTTGAAAACCGAAAAGATTCGCCGGATAGAAATCCACGACCACGTAGAAACGTACGATTTAAAATATGAATACAAATATTCACATAACACAAAATAATTAATATATTATTACAAAAATAATAATATAGGTCATAGAAATGACGTGGCACAAATACCAATTAACGGACGTTAAATAATAAACGGTAAAAGATAACGGAAAAAGTAGGGTCGTGACAGTACCTTCCCGTTACGGAAATTTCTTCCCGAAATTTAAGCAGGTGCAGAGGTTGACTCGGCATCTGAGAACAAATGCAGGTACTTCTACCTCATTTGATCTTCACGCTCCCAAGTGAACTCGGGACCGCGTCTGGCGTTCCATCTAACTCGGACGATAGGAATTCTACTCTGCTTGAGAGTCGTAACCTCTCGATCCATAATTTCAACAGGTTCCTCAGTAAAATGGAGTTGTTTATCAACATGAAGTTCATCTAGAGGAATGGTTTCATTAGCCTCAGCCAAACACTTCTTCAAATTCGACACATGAAAAATGTCATGAACAGCACTGAGTTCTTGTGGTAATTTCAAACGATAAGCCACGGGTCCAACTCTCTCAGTAATCTCAAACGGTCCAACAAAATGAGGATTCAACTTTCCCCTTTTACCAAAATGTACCACACCTTTCCAAGGTGATACCTTCAACATAACACGATCACCAACTTCAAATTCAATATCTTTCCTTCTCTTATCGGCATAACTCTTTTGCCGACTTCTGGCGGTTCTCAATCTTTCTTTATTCTGTACGATTTTCTCGGTAGTCTTATGAATAATTTATGGACCTGTGAGTTGAGCATCCCCAATTTCATCCCAACAGATAGGAGACCTACACTTTCTACCATACAGAGCTTCAAACGGTGCGGCTTTAATACTTGCATGATAGTTGTTATTATAAGAAAATTCAGCCAGTGGCAAATATCTATCCCACCCATTACCAAAATCAATTACGCACGCCCTCAACATGTCTTCCAACGTTTGGATGGTCCTTTCACTCTGACCATCCGACTGTGGATGATAAGCAGTGCTCATATCCAACTTAGTTCCCAAAGCTTCCTGTAAGGATTGCCAAAATATCGATATAAATCGACTGTCTCGGTCTGAAATAATAGATACAGGAACACCATGTCTTGAAATAATCTCCTTCAAACACAAACGAGTAAGCTTATCCATCGAATCTGTTTCCTTAATCGGCAAGAAATGAGCTGATTTTGTGAGTCGGTCAACAATCACCCAAATGGTATCATAACCACCCACAACTCTCGGTAAATTCATAATAAAATCCATGATAATACCTTCCCACTTCCACTCAGGAAATTCAGGTTGCACCAAAAGTCCAGACGGTTTTTGATATTCAGCTTTAACCGTAGCACAGGTCAAACACTTAGCCACATAAGTAGCCACATCTGTTTTCAAATTAGGCCACCAATGCAACTCCTTAAGATCATGATACATCTTTCCTGAACCAGGATGAATAGAGTACCTAGACTTATGAGCTTCATCTAGAACAAGTTGTCGCAGATCACCAAACTTCAGAACCCAAAGACGTCCTGCAAAATACCGAGTACCATCGGTTCATACCTCAAACTTCTTAGCCATGCCTCTGACTTTCTCGTTCACAAAATTCTCCTCCTTCAAGGCTTCTTGTTGTGCCTCAAGAATCTGCCTTGCGAGGTTTGTTCGAATTGTCATATTCAAGGCTCTAAACCTGCGAGGTTCAGCCATCTCTTTATGACTTAACGCATCAGCCACAATATTGGCCTTTCCCGGATGATATAAAAGTTCAAAATCATAATCATTCAACATCTCAACCCATCTACGCTGTCTCATATTCAACTGTTTCTGATCAAGAATATGTTGAAGACTTTTGTGATCAGTGTACACTGTACTTTTGACCCCATAAAGATAATGTCTCCAAATCTAAAGTTCAAACACAATAGCTCCCAACTCTAAATCATGGGTTATATAATTCTGCTCGTGGATCTTCAACTGACGTGACACGTAAGCAATGACTTTCTTTCGCTGCATCAAAACACAGCTAAAGCCCCGACTCGAAGCATCACAGTAAACAACAAAATTGTCATTACCCTCAGGTAGTGATAACATCGGAGCGGTAGTCAACTTCTTCTTCAGAGTTTGAAAAGCAGTCTCTTGTTCATTCTTCCACTCATACTTCTTCCCCTTGTGCGTTAAAGCAGTCAGAGGTTTCGCAATACGAGAGAAATCTTGAATGAACCTTCTATAGTAACCTGCGAACCCTAGAAACTGACGAACCTAAGTAGGAGTTTTCGGAATTTCCCACTTCGCAATTGCCTCAATCTTGGCAGGATCAACTTGTATTACCTGTTTACTAACAACATGTCCAAGGAATTGAACATCTCTTAACCAGAAAGCACACTTAGAGAACTTAGCGTACAACTCTTCTTTCCTCAACAAATCAAGCACCAACTTCAAATGTTCTTCGTGCTCTTCATCACTCTTGGAATATATAACAATATCATCGATGAAGACGGTAACGAATTTGTCCAGATAGGATCTACTAATGTGCGTAGAGGTGTATACGAAATAATATTAATTTTTACTAGGAAATACTATTAAATACGATACAATTTTACACAAGTTATTTATTTATTTATAGAGTGGATATACCTAAACCTTGCTACAACACTTATAGGCAGTGTACATAATCATACAGTAGTGTTGTTTTTAGTAAGTCCTGTTCGTCCACAGGGAACTAGCCAAGTTTAACGCTATATTTTTAAAAACTATATTTGTATATAAATATATATATAAATATAAGAAGTATTATTATTATTATAAAAGGGGGTTTTTACCGTTTAATGACCGGTTTGTCGATTTAAAAACTTTAGTCGCAGTTAAAACCTAATGTAAAATATTAAAAATAAATATAACTTAATTTAAAGCATAAAGTAAATGACAATAATTAAAGTACGATAAATTAAAGTGCGATAAATAAAATGACAATAAATAAAATTGCGATAATTAAAAAAATACGATAATTAAAATGACAATAAATTAAAGTGCGATAATTAAAAGTGCAATTAAATATGAAATAAAGGAATTATGCTTATTTAAACTTCCGTAATCATGATGTTCGACGTGTTGTTTTTAGTACCATGGGTTAATTGTCCTTTGTCCTGGATTATTTGATATGTCCATACGGTTTTGTCCATAATAGTCCATCAGTCATAAATATAAAGTGCGAGAGTCTTCGTCAAATTATCCTTATACCCGAAGTCAAATATTCCAACTAATTGGGGATTCGAATTGTAACAAGGTCTTAATACTTTGTTTAATGAATACACCAGGTTATCGCTTGCTTGTAATCCAAGGTTTTATTACTTTGTTAACAATTACACCAATTACCCTTGAATGTAATCCACCCCTGTTTCAACTAGTCCATTAACTATTAATCCAATTCCGTGTCCGGTAAAATGAACAATTATGAAATGTCCCGTTCTTATTGATTAAAAACGTTCCATATTAATTGATTTCGTTGCGAGGTTTTGACCTCTATATGAGACGTTTTTCAAAGACTGCATTCATTTTTAAAACAAACCATAACCTTTATTTCATAAATAAAGGTTTAAAAAGCTTTACGTAGATTATCAAATAATGATAATCTAAAATATCCTGTTTACACACGACCATTACATAATGGTTTACAATACAAATATGTTACATCGAAATCAGTTTCTTGAATGCAGTTTTTACACAATATCATACAAACATGGACTCCAAATCTTGTCCTTATTTTAGTATGCAACAGCGGAAGCTCTTAATATTCACCTGAGAATAAACGTGCTTTAAACGTCAACAAAAATGTTGGTGAGTTATAGGTTTAACCTATATATATCAAATCGTAACAATAGACCACAAGATTTCATATTTCAATACACATCCCATACATAGAGATAAAAATCATTCATATGGTGAACACCTGGTAACCGACATTAACAAGATGCATATATATAAGAATATCCCCATCATTCCGGGACACCCTTCGGATATGATATAAATTTCGAAGTACTAAAGTATCCGGTACTTTGGATGGGGTTTGTTAGGCCCAATAGATCTATCTTTAGGATTCGCGTCAATTAGGGTGTCTGTTCCCTAATTCTTAGATTACCAGACTTAATAAAAAGGGGCATATTCAATTTCGATAATTCAACCATAGAATGTAGTTTCACGTACTTGTGTCTATTTTGTAAATCATTTATAAAACCTGCATGTATTCTCATCCCAAAAATATTAGATTTTAAAAGTGGGACTATAACTCACTTTCACAGATTTTTACTTCGTCGGGAAATAAGACTTGGCCACTGGTTGATTCACGAACCTATAACAATATATACATATATATCAAAGTATGTTCAAAATATATTTACAACACTTTTAATATATTTTGATGTTTTAAGTTTATTAAGTCAGCTGTCCTCGTTAGTAACCTACAACTAGTTGTCCACAGTTAGATGTACAGAAATAACTCGATAAATATTATCTTGAATCAATCCACGACCCAGTGTATACGTATCTCAGTATTGATCACAACTCAAACTATATATATTTTGGAATCAACCTCAACCCTGTATAGCTAAATCCAACATTCACATATAGAGTGTCTATGGTTGTTCCGAAATATATATAGATGTGTCGACATGATAGGTCGAAACATTGTATACGTGTCTATGGTATCTCAAGATTACATAATATACAATACAAGTTGATTAATTATGGTTGGAATAGATTTGTTACCAATTTTCACGTAGCTAAAATGAGAAAAATTATCCAATCTTGTTTTACCCATAACTTCTTCATTTTAAATCCGTTTTGAGTGAATCAAATTGCTATGGTTTCATATTGAACTCTATTTTATGAATCTAAACAGAAAAAGTATAGGTTTATAGTCAGAAAAATAAGTTACAAGTCGTTTTTGTAAAGGTAGTCATTTCAGTCGAAAGAACAACGTCTAGATGACCATTTTAGAAAACATACTTCCACTTTGAGTTTAACCATAATTTTTGGATATAGTTTCATGTTCATAATAAAAATCATTTTCTCAGAATAACAACTTTTAAATCAAAGTTTATCATAGTTTTTAATTAACTAACCCAAAACAGCCCGCGGTGTTACTACGACGGCGTAAATCCGGTTTTACGGTGTTTTTCGTGTTTCCAGGTTTTAAATCATTAAGTTAGCATATCATATAGATATAGAACATGTGTGTAGTTAATTTTAAAAGTCAAGTTAGAAGGATTAACTTTTGTTTGCGAACAAGTTTAGAATTAACTAAACTATGTTCTAGTGATTACGAGTTTAAACCTTCGAATAAGATAGTTTTATATATATGAATCGAATGATGTTATGAACATCATTACTACCTCAAGTTTAGTAGGTAAACCTACTGGAAGTGACAAGAAATGATCTAGCTTCAAAGGATCTTGGATGGCTTGAAAGTTCTTGAAGTAGGATCATGACACAAAAACAAGTTCAAGTAAGATTTTTTACTCGAATTAAGATAGTTTATAGTTATAGAAATTGAATCAAAGTTTGAATATGAATATTACCTTGAATAAGAAAGATAACCTACTGTATATAACAAAGGTTTCTTGATCTTAGATGATTACTTGGAATGGATTAGAAAGCTTGGAAGTAAATTAGTAAACTTGAAGGGATTTTTGAAGTGTTCTTGAAGTGTTCTTCCTATGATGATTATAGCTTGATTCTTGAAGTGATTTTTGATGAAGATGATGATTAACTACTGGAAAAATACGTTCATAATAGTGTGTGTGTGTTGAGAGAGAATTAGAAAGAGAATTGGAAGTGAAATGGAGTGAATGATGAGTGGTAATTGGTGAGTGGTGATTGGGGTTAAAAGGAGTTCTAGTTAGTTGACTAGCTCATGGTAGAAGTTAAAATTGATTAGTCATATATGACATAATCAAGAGTGGAATCCCATGCTAGTTTCTATTGGTATATACCCATAGTAAGTACGTTTTGAAGCTGTGTATAATACGGGTAAGAATACGACTAGAATTCTTGATGAAAGAAAAGAATGGGAAAGTAACTGTAACCATTTTCGTTAAGTATGAGTGTTTTGATATATGTCTTGAAGTCTTCCAAAAGTATTTTAATACATCTAAATACACTACATGTATATACATTTTAACTGAGTCGTTAAGTCATCGTTAGTCGTTACATGTAAGTGTTGTTTTGAAACCTTTAAGTTAACGATCTCAATTAATGTTGTTAACCCATTGTTTATTATATCTAATGAGATGTTAAATTATTATATTATCATGATATTATGATATATTAATATATCTTAATATGATATATATACATTTAAATGTCGTTACAACGATAATCGTTACATATATGTCTCGTTTCGAAATCCTTAAGTTAGTAGTCTTGTTTATATGTATATAACTCATTGTTAATATACTTATGGAGATACTTACTTATCATAATCTCATGTTAACCATATGTATATCCATATATATATCGTCATGTCATTTTTACAAGTTTTAACGTTCGTGAATCGCCGGTCAACTTGGGTGGTCAATTGTCTATATGAAACATATTTCAATTAATCAAGTCTTAACAAGTTTGATTGCTTAACATGTTGGAAACATTTAATCATGTAAATATCAATCTCAATTAATATATATAAACATGGAAAAGTTCGGGTCACTACAGTACCTACCCGTTAAATAAATTTCGTCCCGAAATTTTAAGCTGTTGAAGGTGTTGACGAATCCTCTGGAAATAGATGCGGGTATTTCTTCTTCATCTGATCTTCACGCTCCCAGGTGAACTCGGGTCCTCTACAAGCATTCCATCGAACCTTAACAATTGGTATCTTGTTTTGCTTAAGTCTTTTAACCTCACGATCCATTATTTCGACGGGTTCTTCGATGAATTGGAGTTTTTCGTTGATTTGGATTTCATCTAACGGAATAGTGAGATCTTTTTTAGCAAAACATTTCTTCAAATTCGAGACGTGGAAAGTGTTATGTACAGCCGCGAGTTGTTGAGGTAACTCAAGTCGGTAAGCTACTGGTCCGACACGATCAATAATCTTGAATGGTCCAATATACCTTGGATTTAATTTCCCTCGTTTACCAAATCGAACAACGCTTTTCCAAGGTGAAACTTTAAGCATGACCATCTCTCCAATTTCAAATTCTATATCTTTTCTTTTAATGTCAGCGTAGCTCTTTTGTCGACTTTGGGCGGTTTTCAACCGTTGTTGAATTTGGATGATCTTCTCCGTAGTTTCTTGTATAATCTCCGGACCCGTAATCTGTCTATCCCCCACTTCACTCCAACAAATCGGAGACCTGCACTTTCTACCATAAAGTGCTTCAAACGGCGTCATCTCAATGCTTGAATGGTAGCTGTTGTTGTAGGAAAATTCTGCTAATGGTAGCTGTCGATCCCAACTGTTTCCGAAATCAATAACACATGCTCGTAGCATGTCTTCAAGCGTTTGTATCGTCCTTTCGCTCTGCCCATCAGTTTATGGATGATAGGCAGTACTCATGTCTAGACGAGTTCCTAATGCTTGCTGTAATGTCTGCCAGAATCTTGAAATAAATCTGCCATCCCTATCAGAGATAATAGAGATTGGTATTCCATGTCTGGAGACGAATTCCTTCAAATACAGTCGTGCTAACTTCTCCATCTTGACATCTTCTCTTATTGGCAGGAAATGTGCTGATTTGGTGAGACGATCAACTATTACCCAAATAGTATCAAAACCACTTGCAGTCCTTGGCAATTTAGTGATGAAATCCATGGTAATGTTTTCCCATTTCCATTCTGGGATTTCGGGTTGTTGAAGTAGACCTGATGGTTTCTGATGCTCAGCTTTGACCTTAGAACACGTCAAATATTCTCCTACGTATTTAGCAACATCGGCTTTCATACCCGGCCACCAAAAATGTTTCTTGAGATCCTTGTACATCTTCCCCGTTCCAGGATGTATTGAGTATCTGGTTTTATGAGCTTCTCTAAGTACCATTTCTCTCATATCTCCAAATTTTGGTACCCAAATCCTTTCAGCCCTATACCGGGTTCCGTCTTCCCGAATATTAAGATGCTTCTCCGATCCTTTGGGTATTTCATCCTTTAAATTTCCCTTTTTTAAAACTCCTTGTTGCGCCTCCTTTATTTGAGTAGTAAGGTTATTATGAATCATTATATTCATAGATTTTACACGAATGGGTTCTCTGTCCTTCCTGCTCAAGGCATCGGCTACCACATTTGCCTTCCCCGGGTGGTAACGAATCTCAAAGTCGTAATCATTCAATAATTCAATCCACCTACACTGCCTCATATTCAGTTGTTTCTGATTAAATATGTGTTGAAGACTTTTGTGGTCGGTATATATAATACTTTTGACCCCATATAAGTAGTGCCTCCAAGTCTTTAATGCAAAAACAACCGCGCCTAATTCCAAATCATGCGTTGTATAATTTTGTTCGTGAATCTTCAATTGTCTAGACGCATAAGCAATCACCTTCGTTCGTTGCATTAATACACAACCGAGACCTTGCTTTGATGCGTCACAATAAATCACAAAATCATCATTCCCTTCAGGCAATGACAATATAGGTGCCGTAGTTAGCTTTTTCTTCAATAACTGAAACGCTTTCTCTTGTTCATCATTCCATTCAAATTTCTTCCCTTTATGCGTTAATGCAGTCAAGGGTTTTGCTATTCTGGAAAAGTCTTGGATGAACCTTCTGTAGTAACCAGCTAGTCCTAAAAACTGGCGTATGTGTTTCGGAGTTTTCGGGGTTTCCCACTTTTCAACAGTTTCTATCTTTGCCGGATCCACCTTAATACCTTTTTTGTTCACTATGTGACCGAGGAATTGAACTTCTTCCAACCAAAATGCACACTTTGAAAATTTAGCGTACAATTCTTCCTTCCTCAATACTTCTAACACCTTTCTCAAATGTTCACCGTGTTCTTGGTCATTCTTTGAGTAAATAAGTATGTCATCAATGAAAACAATGACAAACTTGTCAAGGTATGGTCCACACACTCGGTTCATAAGGTCCATGAACACAGCTGGTGCATTAGTTAAACCAAATGGCATGACCATAAACTCGTAATGACCGTAACGTGTTCTGAAAGCAGTCTTTGGAATATCATCTTCTTTCACCCGCATTTGATGATACCCGGAACGTAAGTCAATCTTTGAATAAACAGACGAGCCTTGTAGTTGATCAAATAAGTCGTCGATTCTCGATAGTGGGTAGCAGTTCTTGATGGTAAGTTTGTTCAACTCTCGATAGTCGATACACAACCTGAATGTACCATCTTTCTTCTTGACAAACAGAACAGGAGCTCCCCACGGTGATGTGATTGGTCGAATGAAACCACGCTCTAAAAGTTCTTGTAATTGGCTTTGCAGTTCTTTCATCTCGCTGGGTGCGAGTCTATAAGGAACACGAGCTATTGGTGCAGCTCCTGGTACAAGATCTATTTGAAATTCAACGGATCGATGTGGGGGTAATCCCGGTAATTCTTTCGGAAATACATCGGGAAATTCTTTTGCGACGGGAACATCATTGATACTCTTTTCTTCAGTTTGTACTTTCTCGATGTGTGCTAGAACAGCATAGCAACCTTTTCTTATTAGTTTTTGTGCCTTCAAATTACTAATAAGATGTAGCTTCGTGTTGCCCTTTTCTCCGTACACCATTAAGGGTTTTCCTTTTTCTCGTATAATGCGAATTGCATTTTTGTAACAAACGATCTCTGCTTTCACTTCTTTCAACCAGTCCATACCGATTATCACATCAAAACTCCCTAACTCTACTGGTATCAAGTCAATCTTAAATGTTTCGCTAACCAGTTTAATTTCTCGATTCCGACATATATTATCTGCTGAAATTAATTTACCATTTGCTAATTCGAGTAAAAATTTACTATCCAAAGGCGTCAATGGACAACTTAATTTAGCACAAAAATCTCTACTCATATAGCTTCTATCCGCACCCGAATCAAATAAAACGTAAGTAGATTTATTGTCAATAAGAAACGTACCCGTAACAAGCTCCGGGTCTTCCTGTGCCTCTGCCGCATTAATATTGAAAACTCTTCCGCGGCCTTGTCCATTCGTGTTCTCCTGGTTCGGGTAATTTCTAATAATGTGGCCCGGTTTTCCACATTTATAACAAACTACATTGGCATAACTTGCTCCGACACTACTTGCTCCTCCATTACTCGTTCCGACACCATTTGTTCCTTTCGTTCTATTAACCCCTGGTCCGTAGACCTCACACTTCGCCACACTATGACCATTTCTTTTACACTTGTTGCAAAATTTGGTGCAGAACCCCGAGTGATACTTTTCACACCTTTGGCATAGCTGCTTCTGATTGTTGTTGTTGTTGCGGTTATTATTGTTGTTGGGATGATTGTTGTAGTTGCTGTTGTTGTTGTTGTTGTTGTTGTTGGGCCGTTTGTTGTAGTTGCGATTGATGTTGCGATTGTTGGGATAATTGTTGCGATTATTGTTGTAATTACTGTTGTTGTTATATTGGTGATTCTTATCACCGTTTTCCTCCCACTTTCTTTTGACTTGCTTCACATTGGCCTCTTCAGCAGTCTGTTCTTTAATTCTTTCTTCAATCTGGTTCACTAGTTTGTGAGCCATTCTACATGCCTGTTGTATGGGGCGGGCTCGTGTGAACTTATATCTTCTTGGATTCTTTCCGGTAATCCTTTCACAAACGCGTCTATCTTCTCTTCCTCATCTTCGAATGCTCCCGGACACAATAGGCATAATTCTGTGAATCGTCTTTCGTACGTGGTAATATCAAATCCTTGGGTTCGTAACCCTCTAAGTTCTGTCTTGAACTTATTGACCTCGGTTCTGGGACGGTACTTCTCGTTCATCAAGTGCTTGAATGCTGACCACGGTAGTGCGTACGCATCATCTTGTCCCACTTGCTCTAGATAGGTATTCCACCATGTTAACGCAGAACCTGTGAAGGTATGCGTAGCGTACTTCACTTTGTCCTCTTCAGTACACTTACTTATGGCAAACAACGATTCGACCTTCTCGGTCCACCGTTTCAATCCGATCGGTCCTTCGGTTCCATCAAATTCCAAAGGTTTGCAGGCAGTGAATTCTTTGTAGGTGCATCCTACACGATTTCCTGTACTGCTAGATCCAAGGTTATTGTTGGTATGTAGCGCAGCCTGTACTGCGGCTATGTTTGAAGCTAGAAAAGTACGGAATTCCTCTTCATTCATATTCACGGTGTGTCGAGTAGTCGGTGCCATTTCCTTCAAAATAGTCAAATAGAACAAGTTAATCATACAGAATATTAAGAGTAGTTAATAGTATTTCGTAGCATAATATGAACTCATTTATAAAAGCTTTTTCTTCATATTAGCGTTTTATAAGTTTAAATTCGGGTAGTACCTACCCGTTAAGTTCATACTTAGTAGCTAATATACAATTCAACTACTACAATTCTATATGAAAAACTGATTATAGTAATATTTCGCGTTCAAACTTTTACACAATATTTTACAAACTTACAATACTGCTTATTTTACATATAGCATGAAATATAGCACACAATAAATTTGATACAAGATGGTTGTGAAGATAATTATAGCTAGTACACAAGTCGTTCAGCAAAGGCAATAAAGACACGTAATTCATACGTCCAGAAACAAGTCATGCATTCTGGTTTTACTCGGACTACTTCCCATCCTTGGTCTTGTGGAACATAACCGTTATGGCCATTGATAAGACAGCGTGTTGTAACGTCGTCAAAGGGACGAGGGTTACGTAATGTCCAACAGTCCCGTAACAATCTAAAAACCTCATTTCTTACCCTAATTACCGACTCCGTCACTTGTGGGAACGTTTTGTTTAATAGTTGTAGCCCGATGTTCTTGTTCTCACTTTGGTGAAAAGCGAACATTACTAATCCGTAAGCATAACATGCTTCTTTATGTTGCATGTTAGCCGCTTTTTCTAAATCACGAAGTCCAATATTCGGATATATTGAGTCAAAATAATTTCTTAACCCATTGCGTAAAATAGCATTTGGGTTCCCCGCAATATATGCGTCAAAGTAAACACATCGTAACTTATGGATTTCCCAATGTGATATCCCCCATCTTTCGAACGAAAGCTTTTTATAAACCAAGGCATTCTTGGAACGTTCTTCGAATGTCTTACAAACTGATCTCGCCTTAAATAGTTGTGCCGAAGAATTCTGACCGACTCTAGACAAGATTTCATCAATCATGTCTCCGGGTAGGTCTCTTAAAATATTGGGTTGTCTATCCATTTTGTGTTTTTATACTGTAAAATAGACAAGAGTTAGATTCATAAAAAAAAATACTTATTAATACAAGCAATTTTTACATATATCATAAAGCATAAGCACACTATATTACATATATTACACCACACGAATACAACTATCTTATTCCGACTCGCTTGTTTCTTCTTCTTCGGTTTTGGTTCGTTTTGCCAAGTTTCTAGGGATATATGATGTTCCCCTAATACGAGCCGTCGTTTTCCACATTGGTTTAGAAAAACCTGGTGGTTTAGAGGTTCCCGGGTCATTGTTACAACTTAAGGACTTCGGGGGTTGACGATACATATAAAGTTCCTCGGGGTTGGAATTAGATTTCTCTATTTTTATGCCCTTTCCCTTATTATTTTCTTTTGCCTTTTTAAATTCAGTTGTGGTAATTTCTATAACATCATCGGAATTCTCGTCGGAATCCGATTCATCGGAGAATTGGAAATCCTCCCAATATTTTGCTTCCTTGGCGGAAACACCATTGACCATAATTAACCTTGGTCGGTTGGTTGAGGATTCTCTTTTACTTAACCATTTTATTATTTCCCCCACCGGTTCTATTTCTTCTTCCGGTTCCGATTCTTCTTCCGGTTCCGACTCTTCTTCCGGTTCCTCTTCGGGAACTTGTGAATCAGTCCACGAAACATTCCAATTTACATTTGACTCTTCATTATTATTAGATGAGTCAATGTGACTTGTTCTAGAGGTAGACATCTATCACATAATATCAAACACGTTAAGAGATTAATATATCACATAATATTCATATGTTAAAAATATATAGTTTCCAACAAAAATGTTAAGCAATCATTTTTAAAGAAAACACGGTCGAAGTCCAGACTCACTAATGCATCCTAACAAACTCGATAAGACACACTAATGCAAATTTTCTGGTTCTCTAAGACCAATGCTCTGATACCAACTGAAATGTCCCGTTCTTATTGATTAAAAACGTTCCATATTAATTGATTTCGTTGCGAGGTTTTGACCTCTATATGAGACGTTTTTCAAAGACTGCATTCATTTTTAAAACAAACGATAACCTTTATTTCATAAATAAAGGTTTAAAAAGCTTTACGTAGATTATCAAATAATGATAATCTAAAATATCCTATTTACACACGACCATTACATAATGGTTTACAATACAAATATGTTACATCGAAATCAGTTTCTTGAATGCAGTTTTTACACAATATCATACAAACATGGACTCCAAATCTTGTCCTTATTTTAGTATGCAACAGCGGAAGCTCTTAATATTCACCTGAGAATAAACGTGCTTTAAACGTCAACAAAAATGTTGGTGAGTTATAGGTTTAACCTATATATATCAAATCGTAACAATAGACCACAAGATTTCATATTTCAATACACATCCCATACATAGAGATAAAAATCATTCATATGGTGAACACCTGGTAACCGACATTAACAAGATGCATATATATAAGAATATCCCCATCATTCCGGGACACCCTTCGGATATGATATAAATTTCGAAGTACTAAAGCATCCGGTACTTTGGATGGGGTTTGTTAGGCCCAATAGATCTATCTTTAGGATTCGCGTCAATTAGGGTGTCTGTTCCCTAATTCTTAGATTACCAGACTTAATAAAAAGGGGCATATTCGATTTCGATAATTCAACCATAGAATGTAGTTTCACGTACTTGTGTCTATTTTGTAAATCATTTATAAAACCTGCATGTATTCTCATCCCAAAAATATTAGATTTTAAAAGTGGGACTATAACTCACTTTCACAGATTTTTACTTCGTCGGGAAGTAAGACTTGGCCACTGGTTGATTCACGAACCTATAACAATATATACATATATATCAAAGTATGTTCAAAATATATTTACAACATTTTTAATATATTTTGATGTTTTAAGTTTATTAAGTCAGCTGTCCTCGTTAGTAACCTACAACTAGTTGTCCACAGTTAGATGTACAGAAATAACTCGATAAATATTATCTTGAATCAATCCACGACCCAGTGTATACGTATCTCAGTATTGATCACAACTCAAACTATATATATTTTGGAATCAACCTCAACCCTGTATAGCTAACTCCAACATTCACATATAGAGTGTCTATGGTTGTTCCGAAATATATATAGATGTGTCGACATGATAGGTCGAAACATTGTATACGTGTCTATGGTATCTCAAGATTACATAATATACAATACAAGTTGATTAAGTTATGGTTGGAATAGATTTGTTACCAATTTTCACGTAGCTAAAATGAGAAAAATTATCCAATCTTGTTTTACCCATAACTTCTTCATTTTAAATCCGTTTTGAGTGAATCAAATTGCTATGGTTTCATATTGAACTCTATTTTATGAATCTAAACAGAAAAAGTATAGGTTTATAGTCGGAAAAATAAGTTACAAGTCATTTTTGTAAAGGTAGTCATTTCAGTCGAAAGAACGACGTCTAGATGACCATTTTAGAAAACATACTTCCACTTTGAGTTTAACCATAATTTTTGGATATAGTTTCATGTTCATAATAAAAATCATTTTCTCAGAATAAAAACTTTTAAATCAAAGTTTATCATAGTTTTTAATTAACTAACCCAAAACAGCCCGCGGTGTTACTACGACGGCGTAAATCTGGTTTTACGGTGTTTTTCGTGTTTCCAGGTTTTAAATCATTAAGTTAGCATATCATATAGATATAGAACATGTGTGTAGTTAATTTTAAAAGTCAAGTTAGAAGGATTAACTTTTGTTTGCGAACAAGTTTAGAATTAACTAAACTATGTTCTAGTGATTACGAGTTTAAACCTTCGAATAAGATAGTTTTATATATATGAATCGAATGATGTTATGAACATAATTACTACCTCATGTTTAGTAGGTAAACCTACTAGAAGTGACAAGAAATGATCTAGCTTCAAAGGATCTTGGATGGCTTGAAAGTTCTTGAAGTAGGATCATGACACAAAAACAAGTTCAAGTAAGATTTTTTACTCGAATTAAGATAGTTTATAGTTATAGAAATTGAATCAAAGTTTGAATATGAATATTACCTTGAATAAGAAAGATAACCTACTGTATATAACAAAGGTTTCTTGATCTTAGATGATTACTTGGAATGGATTAGAAAGCTTGGAAGTAAATTAGTAAACTTGAAGGGATTTTTGAAGTGTTCTTGAAGTGTTCTTCCTATGATGATTATAGCTTGATTCTTGAAGTGATTTTTGATGAAGATGATGATTAACTACTGGAAAAATATATTCATAATAGTGTGTGTGTGTGTTGAGAGAGAATTAGAAAGAGAATTGGAAGTGAAATGGAGTGAATGATGAGTGGTAATTGGTGAGTGGTGAGTGGGGTTAAAAGGAGTTCTAGTTAGTTGACTAGCTCATGGTAGAAGTTAAAATTGATTAGTCATATATGACATAATCAAGAGTGGAATCCCATGCTAGTTCCTATTGGTATATACCCATAGTAAGTACGTTTTGAAGCTGTGTATAATACGGGTAAGAATACGACTAGAATTCTTGATGAAAGAAAAGAATGGGAAAGTAACTGTAACCATTTTCGTTAAGTATGAGTGTTTTGATATATGTCTTGAAGTCTTCCAAAAGTATTTTAATACATCTAAATACACTACATGTATATACATTTTAACTGAGTCGTTAAGTCATCGTTAGTCGTTACATGTAAGTGTTGTTTTGAAACCTTTAAGTTAACGATCTCAATTAATGTTGTTAACCCATTGTTTATTATATCTAATGAGATGTTAAATTATTATATTATCATGATATTATGATATATTAATATATCTTAATATGATATATATACATTTAAATGTCGTTACAACGATAATCGTTACATATATGTCTCGTTTCGAAATCCTTAAGTTAGTAGTCTTGTTTATATGTATATAACTCATTGTTAATATACTTATGGAGATACTTACTTATCATAATCTCATGTTAACCATATGTATATCCATATATATATCTTCATGTCATTTTTACAATTTTTAACGTTCGTGAATCGCCGGTCAACTTGGGTGGTCAATTGTCTATATGAAACATATTTCAATTAATCAAGTCTTAACAAGTTTGATTGCTTAACATGTTGGAAACATTTAATCATGTAAATATCAATCTCAATTAATATATATAAACATGGAAAAGTTCGGGTCACTACAAATTATTGGTATTTATAGATATCCCGCCCACCGTACCCGATTAAGCGTATGTGGTTATTTATAGATACGTCAAATTATAATCTTTATATTAAATTAACGAGGTATCGTTAAGTTAATATAAAACCCATTAATAGCCCATAGTCTAATTTCTACAAGTGTCATTCTTTTATCCAAAGCCCAATTATGGTCCAAAGCCCAATTACCCAAATTTAATATTTAGCCCAACATCACGATTACTTCGGCATTAAATAAGCATAATAATAACTTAGCTACGAGACATTAATTTAAAAAGGTTGAACATAACTTACAATGATTAATAATAGCGTAGCGTTACACGGACAGAGTTCCGAATTAAAACCCGTAAAACATTTCTTACAATAACCTTATTATTATTAACTTAAAATTAAAATTATAATTAAAATATAAATATAAATATAAACTGAGATAGATAGATAGAAATGGGGTAAAGAACTCGGTAGAAGCTCGTGCCTTTTATAGGCAATTTCTGATTTTGGCTGCTCCGCGAGTGCGGAGTTTTTGGCCATGGGATCTCCGCGAGTGCGGAGTTGTAGGATCCAGCTCACCATTTTTGTCTTTTAATTTACCGACGGTTTTAATAAATATATATAATATATATATAATTTTAAGAATTATTTATATATTATATTATATTTATGTGCATAGTTGACTTGTAATTTTAGGTCCGCTGCGTCGCGCGTTCATAGTTGGTTCATGTCTCGGTTCCGGATTTTCAAACGTCCTTTTGTACGATTTAATAATTTGAACTTTGCATTTTGCGGCTCGTACTCTTGTATTTTTGAGACATTTCTCATTAATAATTTGAACCTCTTTGATTGTATTTTGTACTTTTTAGCTTTTTGGTCGTTTACGTCTTCAATTCGTCGAATCTGCCTTTTGTCTTCACCTTTTATTATTTAAACGAATATCACTTGTAAATAGGACAATTGCAACTAAAAGCTTGTCTTTCTTGAGGGATAATGCTATGAAATATATGTTTGTTTTTAGCATTATCAAATATTCCCACACTTGAGCGTTGCTTGTCCTCAAGCAATATAGTCTTGAAATAAAAATACTAGAATCACTTCTTTATTCTTCACACTTTGTACATAAGTGATTTCTATACGGAGGTATGAACAATGGTAGTAACGATGTGGTTTACAGTCCCACATGACTATGAAAATTTAGATCCGTTAGGAAATTGGATCTTTATGAAAACATTTGATCTTTTGAAAATTTAATCTAGCTTTTACCCTAGATAAGTTTTCCGAAATAACCCTTCACCGGTGTTTGCGAAATTGTTTTTGTGGGTTTTGTGAGTTTCATATTTGAAAATTTTAGCTCAAAACTTATGGTTTTGTGTCACCCACTTACTAACCTTGTATTAGGAAAGCAACACGTCCAGTATACTTGCTCCGTATATTACCTTTCGGTAAACTACCGTCCGGTTGTAAAGGAAAGCATTGAACAAGCAACTGTTAAGGCAATGTCCCGTGACATGCTTTTAATTATGGTCTATATCGTGTCGGATGCAATTACTATCCTTTGTAGGAGCAATAGTAAAGATCACCCTATAGTTTTTCGTTCTGGCACAAGGTCCTGTCTTCGACCATGCTATGCAACCACCGTTCTTATGGTTGACACCCGATTTGGTTCAGGTGACCTAATGAATTCCAGGTGAATTCTTAGGATTTTACGTTCAATGGTAATGAACGCATTGAAAATGGGTTTTCAGAAAACAGATCGATTTGTAATTTGATCAAAATATTTTCTCGTTCGAGTTTAGATATCATCGAATTCCATGAGTTTGTAATTCTCAATCTTTAAGGTCAATCTCAAGGATTAAGTGATATCAGGCTTAAAAGCTGATTTTTGATCTTTTAAGGAGATTATCCTTTCTGGGGGTCTGATTCATTATTCTTATCAAGCTAATTTGCACGGCGCCCTCCCCATTTTACTAGACAGATCCTCTCATGGTTAGGATAAGTCTGACCACATGGCGACCCTGTTTGATGCTGAGGTCCGTGGATTTTCTGCTGATTTTAGAGATGACTTTTCTAGATTTTTCGTCAACCTACAGCTGGTCTGGATGACAACTTCTTGACCTAAATCAAGAAGCGCGTGTCTTTTTTGGAAGACTTTACTTCCTTTTAATGACGGAATTGATTCATCGTGTAGATCCATCTTTCTTTCAAATATATTACAATTTACCGGGTAAAACGGTTAATTTTGTCCAAAACAAAAGTATCTTCAATTATTTGTACAAAAATATGTGATATATGTTTTAAATAGCTTGGTAAATTTTTCCCACACTTGGCTTTTATTTTCCTTTCTTTGCCTTTTTATTGTCCTCTATTCCATTTTAAATGAATTCTAACATTTTGAGTTGTTTCTTAATTTATGTCCTTTCCGAGATAACAATAATTTCGGTGTTAACACCTAGTTTTATCGTTCATAAATATGTGTAAACATGATTTTGAATTCATTTATTTGAAAATTTTCAAAAATTTTACTAGAATTGGGTAGTCAGTATATAAGACTATGGCTGTTCTTTCTTATCAGAGAGCACTAGATTCTAATACAACTACTGCGTTACTAGTATTTTTAATGGTAACCAAGTGTATAAGTCAAAAATTTTAAAAATCCGAAAGAATTTAACCCCTTCCCACACTTAAGGTCTTGCAATGCCCTCATTTGCAAGAAATCAGTACAATTTAAATTATTGAGGGTGATTAGTGTAGAAAAATGATTAAATTTTACCAAAGTTTCCAAACATATTGGCATTTTTTTTTAAATGTTTTTGGCATACTTTAGATCAATAAGATTAAAAATAATGATAATAAAATTTCTCGTCCCGCCCTCGGGTAAAGTAATTTTGGTTCAACGACCTAGTCTTCAACTTACGACGAATTTTAGAAATCATTTTTTTAACTCAATGAAATAAAGTAAATTTTTGTTTTTAAATTCACACCAAACTTAAATTTAAAATGCATAAAATTAAAAATTCATATAAATATGATTAATATTTTTATACATTAATTTTACAAACTTATATTGAAAATATTAATTTTTAAAAATATTGAAAACTTAAATATTTTGATTTAAAAAGATTTACAATATTAATTTAATATTTATATATTAATTTTAAAAACATGGTAAAAAAATAAAATTAAAAATCTTTTTGGTCTTTTATCCCACTTTAATCAATCAAATATTATCAAAAATATACGCCCCTTTTCGGTAAAGTAATTTCGGTTTCATAACCTAGTTTTACTCCTGACGAATTTCTGAAATATTTTGGGTTGATTGATTAAAGATATTTATACCTTAAGAATAAACGGTAAATTTCGCAGTGATGTAATAAATTTTTGTATGATATCAATAATTTCGGTTACGCATACCTTATTTTATTGAATACCAATTTAATACTTTATAGCGAACAATTCAGCGTTTATTATCAAAAGGTTAAAAGCAAATAAAAATAAAAATAAAAACTGTACATACTTACCTGCGAGAAAGAATTCTCAGAGACCTGCTTTAGTCGACTCATAGGAGAGTCGTGTGATTTGGTTCTCCATAGCTACGTAAGCGTAACCTCGATTTTTCAATATCTTTTCTTCTAAACATATAAACGGTCCTTCTCTGCATAGAGTAACAAATTCGGTATTTGAATATGTTTGATTATTTGAAAATTTACCTTCGTGTGACCATTTTCCGCATTTATAACATCTTTCAAGGTGTCGTGCTCTTCTTTTCGTTGCGGATTTTGATTTTTCTTTACCAAAATGTATCTTATGATGATCTTTCCCGAGTTCTTTTCTTACTCCGTCTATTTTTTCTCTTATGAATGATACCAGTTCACTCGGAAGTGTGTCATTATTACGTTTAGTAATCATAGCATATAGCATTAGACCATGGTTCAAATCAAACGAATTCTTCTTCTAGTAAAACCTAAAAAAATAAAAATTCAGAATGGGGGGAGAAGACTAGTTCTTTAGGGTTTGCTAGGGAAAGACCATACGGATTCCATTTTCGGAAACTACACGAAAACAGAAAATCTAACTGTAACAGAAATATAAATAACCCTAAATAGATTTAATTCTCCCTACACTTAGTTAGATTTGGTGTCGAATTTGTGATTAACTTCATTGTCAATTGGACTATCAACAACTTGTATATCTTTGACTTTTACTTCAAGCCAATTGTTGATTTCCTCTGTAACTTTCACAAATTCAACTAACATTGCCTTTTCTTTTGGCGATAAATTGGATACTAATCGGTTATATAACTTAAAGTTTCCCTTAATCCTAGCATCGTGAATCTGTTTATAAAGTTTCTTCGTTGAACTGTTAAAAATGGGTTCATCTAATTTCGTATCATCAATGGGGTTCTTTGTTATCGGATCATCAATAAGTGTTTCTTTATCTTCCCCACACTTATGCGTTTTTATTGGTTTAACAGTTTTGGTTGGTGGAGATCTAAACTTTCGGTTCACAAAGGTGACCAATTTATCACCATCCCTAAGTGTTATTCTACCTTCTCTTACATCAATGAATGCCTCGGTGGTTGCTAAAAATGGTCGACCTTAAATTAGAGGAATATCAAGGTTTTCCTCCATATTAATAACTATGAAGTTTGTAACAAAGGTCAAACTTCCCACGTTAACAAGTAAATTATTTGCTATTTCAACCGGGTGTTTAATGGTTAGGTCAAATGATTGAACATCTATTTTGGTTGGTTTTAATTTACCCATACCTAATCTTTTGTATAAGGAAATAGGCATAATATTTGCACTTGCTCCTAAATCTGCGAGTCCATTATACAT
This sequence comes from Rutidosis leptorrhynchoides, assembly GCF_046630445.1. Lineage (NCBI taxonomy): Eukaryota > Viridiplantae > Streptophyta > Magnoliopsida > Asterales > Asteraceae > Rutidosis > Rutidosis leptorrhynchoides. The sequence goes on from NC_092335.1 coordinate 693,736,449, forward strand.
AGCACCATCATTAACTAAGTAAGAAATGATAAATTCACCCGGGTCTCCTACTTTAGTAAGTCGAGTTAGTTTGTTAACCTTTTTCGGGTGTTCTTTTCTTGGTTCTTTCACTTCTATTTGAACTTCTTTTTCTTCATTTCTTGGAATGTGAGGTTTGTATAGAAATTCTTCTTCATCACTCCAATTTGAATCCTCCCCATTTTTCAATTTTGATTTTTCATATGTTGTTGATAACATATTTATATTTTCATTTTGAAGGTTTTCTAGGGTGGTGAAATTATGATTGACTTCATTGTCAACTTCCATCGGACCATGTATGTAATGTTTAACTCTGTGACCATTAACTTTAAATTCAATCTCATTTGAATTTATTAACTCTATTGTTCCGTATGGGAAAACTCTTTTGACTATAAATGGTCCAGACCATCTTGATTTCAATTTTCCAGGAAATAACTTGAATCGTGAATTGAAAAGAAGAACTTTATCTCCTTCCTTAAATTCTTTTGAACTTCTGATTCTTTTATCATGCCATTTCTTTGTTCTTTCCTTATAGATTAAGGAATTTTCATATGCCTCAAGTCTTAATTCTTCTAATTCGTTTAGTTGACTTAATCTTAGACGTCCGGCTTCATGTAAATCAAGATTACATGTCTTCAAAGCCCAAAATGCTTTGTGTTCAATTTCTACTGGAAGATGACATGCTTTTTCGTAAACGAGTTTAAAAGGTGTGGTTCCAAGTGGAGTTTTGTAGGCTGTTCTAAAAGCCCAGAGTGCATCCTCCAATTTAATGGACCATTCATTCGGATTTGATCCTACGGTTTTCTCTTGAATACGTTTTAATGCTCGGTTGGTATTTTCAACTTGTCCACTTGTTTGTGGATGATAAGTGGTTGAGATTTTATGAGTTACTCCATATCTTTTGAGAACTTTCTCAAGTTGATTATTACAAAAATGAGTACCCCGATCACTTATTAAAGCTTTCGGTGTTCCAAACCTAGTAAAAAGACGTTTTAAAAAGTTGACTACAACTCGTGCATCGTTAGTTGGGAGAGCTTGTGCTTTCGCCCATTTAGATACATAATCAATGGCAACAAGAATGTAGAGATTATTATGAGATTTTAGAAATGGACCCATAAAGTCAATACCCCAAACGTCAAATACTTCACATACTTGAATGACATTTTGTGGCATTTTATCACGTTGACTTATTTTTCCGGCCCTTTGACAAGCATCACAGGATTTGCAAAGAAGGTGTGCGTCTTTGAAAATTGTAGGCCAATAGAATCCAGCATCGTAAACTTTTCTTGCTGTGTGCTGAGGCCCATAATGCCCTCCTGTTGGTCCTATGTGACAATGGTTTAAGATTTGACTGGCTTCATCTCCGAATATACATCGGCGTATTATTCCATCGGGACAACTTTTAAATAAATGTGGATCTTCCCAGAAATAGTGTTTTATATCACTAAAGAATTTCTTTCGTTTTTGGTACGACAACCCTTTTTCAAAGAATCCACATACTAAGTAGTTTACATAGTCTGCAAACCATGGAATTTCACTATAATCTATCTTCAATAGATATTTGATGATGTAGCGTGGGGGTACTAAATAGTTATATATTTTTAGTACTAAAAGCGATACAAACTACACAAGTTTTAGTTATTTATTTACAGATGGGATATACCTAAACCTTGCTACAACACTATAGGCAGTGTACCTAATCGTAGAGTAGTATAGTTTTTAGTAAGTCCGGTTCGTTCCACAGGGAGACGACTTATTTTACACTATATTTTTAAACAATTATATTTATACAAAATATATTATATATAGTAATAATATATGAAAGGGGGTTTACCGTTTAATGACCGGTTTGTCGATTTTTAAAACTTTAGTCGCAGTTAAAACCTAATGTAAATTATTAAATAAATAAAAGACTTAATTTAAAGTGTAAAGTAAATAACGATAATGAAATTGTGATAAATAAAAGTGCGATAAAATAAAATTGCGATAATTAAAGAGTACGATAATTAAAAGTGAAATTAAATACAATGACAATAAATAAAAATGTGATAATTAGAAGTGCAATTAAATATGAAAATAAAGGAATTATGCTTATTTAAACTTCCGTAATCATGATGCTTGACGTGTTGATTTTAGTTTATTCCCATGGGTTAATTGTTCTTTGTCCTGGATTATTTAATATGTCCGTCTGGTTTTTGTCCACAACAGTCCATCAGTCATAAATATAAAGTGCGAGTGTCCTCATCAAATTATCCTAATATCCGAAGTCAAATATTCCAACTAATTGGGGACTTAAACTGTAACAAGGTTTTAATACTTTGTTTAATAATTACACCAGGATATCAACTGCGTGTAACCCAAGGTTTTAATACTTTGTTAACAATTATGCCAAGTGTCCTTGTTTAACGCCTTGAATCGAGTAATTTTTTTTTTTTTTTTTTTTTTTTTTTTTTTTGAAAAACAAGGTTACTGCCTGGACAAGGCTTATGCCGCGGCGCGGCCAGCCTTGTCGCGGCGCGACAATACACAGGAAAATTTATACTTCTTAGCCTTGCTTCTGTTCCCAACATCAGTTATATGCCGCGGCGCGGAGCCCTTGGCCGCGGCGCGACATAACACTAATCCGGGGGCTGATCTGCAACATTTCACTTAAACCAAACTTTTTCACTTTTCATCATACTCAAACATATTTAAAACTGCATAATTCATACACAAACATCAGAAATCAGTTTCTAACATCGTGAACCATCTATAAACAACATTTAGACAACAAAACGTGTTTTCATGAATCAAAACCATCATTTGGTCCCAAGTTCAACAATAACAAACATGACTCATTCAAAGCCCTTGGCGTTTAATAAGCGGTAACCGTAGAGCGTGATTTCAAAAAGGGACTTGCAATACCACTTACGCTATGCCAATGCTCCTCTAACGCTTTACACGGGCTCCTTACCTTCACGATGGACCTTAGCACCTAAAACATAAAACATCATAGGGGTAAGCTTTTGCACTTAGTGAGTTATAGGAAAGTAATAAAACACAAAACATGTGGGCATAAATCATAACACTTATCCTTCAACCCATTGGTTGCTTGCATACATTCGGATCCAATTCATTCATACCATAGACATGACTTACTAGGCCGAACCTAGTAATCATGCCTAAGCTAACCATAGACATACTAAATATGCCTAAGCTATCATCATCTCATACATAGACAATGTGTCTAAGCTAACACAAACCATAGGCAAGATTACTAGCAATGTAATAACCTTGCCTAAGCTAAACATCAACCATAGATACAACTATTAGGTTAACCCAATAGTTCTATCTAAGCTACATAACTAGTGCACTTAGTCGTTTCTCTCTTGCACGGATGCAATCCGAGAACACTAAGCCACTCTTGACCCGCCCATATTACCCCCTATGAACTCACCTTGCTTAATTGAATTTCCTTGATCACTTGTAACCTCTTTTCCTTGATTAGCACCTATACATGAGCTAATCTCATTAATCATCACTCAATCGAAAATCACAACTTTCATGTATTAATACACTATCATATACTTTCACATTTACTTAACCCCCTAATCACAACATACATACATTCTAGCCTTGATCTCATCTTTTCTAAAACAAGAATATTACCAATTAAACTTCATAACTTTAATCAAGTACATTTACTAGTTCATTTCTTAGCAATACATGCAACTTTTCCTTTAATCCTTTCATTATTTAAGAAATGTGCATACAATCCAATTTCATTACTAACACCCTTAAATTATCAAATAATCAATTTCTATAACCTTCAACAATAACCATAGTTCATACATGAACATCCTTCATCACAATTTCTAGCTAGAACACATAAACTTCTCATTGAGACATTTTAACAAACACTTGGTGTGCATGACTAGAAATCTAACTAGAACATCATCAATCTCACCATAATCATGCCATAAATCTATAATGCAAGTTCATACATGTAATTACTTCCAAAATCATCAACAATTCCATTCTAATTTATTCAAATGTGCACAATTTAACAAATAGCAACTTTCTTAAGCATAATCTCATCATTAACACACAATACAAGCAATACCTAGACACAAAATCCATACCTTGTCTTTTAGAGTTTAAGAACCCTAATTGTGCACCAAGAGAGTGAAATTGGAAGATTAAAGCTTGCTAGAGTGATTAAGGTGTGTTAGATTTCACTAAATTCAAGCTTGCATGAGTTTAATTTCATCAATTGGTGATCTCCTTCTTCTTCCTCCTCCAAGTCGACACACACACATACAACCAGGAGGTTTCTTTATTTTTTTTGTGAATAAATTCAATTTCCAGCATTTCTAATTTCTTTTATTTAATATAACTTTGGTCTATTAGCAATTTCAACCCTCCCCATCACATCTATAGTTAGGGAAGTCCTTAATTCTAACTTTGCACCATTAGTCCTTCTTAACTTAACCAATAAACTTAACTTTTATCCATTTAACATAAAACAACCTTTACCATATAATTTCTTAGCAATTAAAATTTACATAAAATAATACCTTAAATATTTGGGATGTTACAACTCTCCCCCTCTTGGATCGTTCGCGTCCTCGCGAACCACTCTTGATGCAATGACGGATAATACTTCATGAGCCATTCTTCGGGTTCCCATGTACATTCGGAACCTTTTCTAAATTGCCATAATACCTTCAACAATGTAACCGACTTATTTCTCAAGCGCTTAACCTTTTGCTCCAATATCTTTATTGGCTTCTCCGCATATCTTAACTTATTATCAACCTCAATTTCATTCAAAGGAACATAAGTTGATTCATCCGCCAAACACTTTCTCAATTGTGACACGTGAAACGTGTCGTGAATATTACTCAATTCATCGGGTAAAGCCAAACGGTAGGCTACCTTCCCAACTTTCGCCACTATCTCAAATGGTCCCACGAACCTTGGACCCAATTTTCCCCTCTTTCTAAAACGAATGATGCCTTTCCATGGAGAAACTTTTAACATCACTTTATCACCTACTTGAAATTCTATCGGTTTTCTCCTTTTATCAACATAAGACTTTTGTCGATCTTGCGCCGCCTTCATTCTTTCACGAATTTGGTCAATCATCTCGGTGGTTTGTTGTACTATTTCCGTGCTTCCTAATTCCCGTTGACCTACTTCGCCCCAACATATCGGGGTTCTACACCTCCTTCCATACAACATCTCATAAGGCGCCATTCCGATTGTAGAATGATAACTATTGTTGTACGAAAATTCAACTAAAGGTAAGTGAGTATCCCAACTACCACCAAAATCGATGACGCATGCTCTTAACATATCCTCGAGAGTTTGTATAGTCCGTTCACTTTGACCATCCGTTTGTGGGTGAAACGCGGTACTTATATGTAACTTAGTACCCATTTCCTCTTGAAACTTTCTCCAATATCAAGATGTAAATCGAGTGTCTCGATCCGAAACTATGGAAACCGGTACTCCATGCCTTGCAACAACTTCCTTCATATACAACTTAGACATTGCTTCCGATGAAGAAGCTTCTCTTATTGCCAAAAATAATGCACTCTTAGTCAATCTATCAACAATAACCCAAATTGCATCGTGTTGTCTAGGGGTCTTAGGCAACTTAGTCACTAAATCCATTGTAATATGCTCCCATTTCCAAACCGGTACCTCTAAAGGTTGCATCTTACCGTAAGGCATTTGATGATCGGCTTTCACTTGAAGACAAGTAAGACACTTGTGTACATACTTAACTATATCCCTCTTTATTCCCGGCCACCAATAGTCTTTCCTTAAATCTCTATACATTTTCGTAGCACCGGGGTGAATCGAATACTTAGACTTGTGAGCTAAGTCTAGGAGCTCACTTCTAACGCCACTTTGCAAAGGTACCCAAATCCTCCCATATCTAAGCCTTAAACCACGGGAATCTACCACAAAATTATCAACTTGCCCCTTGATCCTTTCTTTTCTCACGTTTTCGGGCGATAACGCTTCACCTTGTGCAACATGAATATCATCAAATATTCGAGGCGATATTACCATAGCCAAACTTGTTATCTTAATTGGTTGATGACTCGACTTCCTACTAAGAGCATCCGCCACCACATTCGCTTTTCCGGGATGATATAAAATCTCACAATCATAATCTTTCACCAAATCGAGACCTCTCCTTTGCCTATCATTCAAATCCCTTTGATCAAACAAATACTTTAAGTTCTTATGATCGGTATAAATGGAAAACTTAACACCATAAAGATAATGACGCCAAATCTTTAAAGCAAAAACTACGGCCGTCAATTCTAAATCATGCGTAGGGTAACGTTTCTCGTGTTCCTTCAATTGCCGGGAAGCATAAGCTATGACCTTTCCATTTTGCATCAATACACACCCTAAGCCTTTCTTAGAAGCATCATAATAAACCGTCATGTTCTCATTCCCTTCCGGTAAAACCAATATGGGAGCTTGAACAAGCTTCTCCTTAAGGAGTTGAAACGCTTGTTCTTGCTTTTCTTCCCATCTCCATGGCACACTTTTACGAGTCAACTTGGTGAGTGGGGTGGCTATTCTAGAGAAATCTTGTATAAACCGTCGATAATACCCCGCTAAACCTAGAAAACTCCTAACCTCGGTAGGATTAGTAGGTGGTTCCCATCTCATAATTGCCTCTATCTTTACCGGATCAACACAAATACCCTTCTTATTAATGACATGGCCCAAAAATTGAACTTCACGAAGCCAAAATTCACACTTAGAGAACTTAGCAAACAATCTTTCTCGAATTATCAACAACATGTGCCAAAAACGCACAACACCCATGAGACAAAAACCTTTTAGCCTTAGCATACGTGCATATAGGGATAGCACGCCTAGCTCGTTCCCCATAAATCCATATAACCTTTCCACTAGGTGATTGAACTAACACAATTTTCTTACGACACAAAATTATCCCTTCATTGTCATCTAGCCAATCCATGCCCACAATTACTTGAAATTCCCCCATATGCATGGGTATTAAATCAATGACAAACTTTTCATCATCGAAAATAATTTCACATCCTTTAATGATACTATACACCATCACAGTCTTATTATCCGCTATTTCAACCTCTAATGGGTGTTCTAACATACTAGGGGTCATATTAAAATGCTTACAAAAAGAATATGATACGAACGACCGCGTAGCACCGGAATCAAACAAAACATGCGCAGGTAAAGAGTTTACAATAAAGGTACCTGACACCACATTTTGGGACTCCTTCGCTTCGAGTGCGGTAATCTGATGAGCTCGGGCCCTTGGTCGGCTATCACTAGTCTTCGGTTCCGTCTTAACCTCTTTCTTAACACTACCACTAGCTAAATCCTTCTTGTATTCCGGACATTCGGCTTGAAAGTGACCTTTCTCAAAACAATAATAACATTGCTTACCTTTCTTAGGACATTCGGCGGCCCTATGTCCCGGCTTTCCACAAGAGTAACAATCGGAGGTACCCACTTTACATTCACCCGTATGATTTTTACCACATCTAGTACACAACTTGGCTTCTTTCCCACCGCTCTTACCCGACACAAAACCCCCTTTTGACTTGTGCAGGGATTCGGAACCAAACTTACCCTTCTTCGGACTAACATTTTGCATTGCCTTGGAGTCTTGATCTAACTTTCGCTTAAACGCCGCCTTCTTCCTAAGTTCGTGTTCTCTAACAAGTGCTCTATTCATCATTTCGGCCAAAGTCTTATACGTGCTCTTGTCAATAAACTCACTTATCTCGGGATTCAACTTTTCATGATAATGATCCATCATCAACTTGGGACTTGACACAAAGTCCGGACAAAATCGAGACTTATCATTGAACTCGGCATTAAACTCGGTCACCGACTTACTTCCATGCTCTATATTCATAAACTCGGATTTCAACCTACTAACCTCAGCGGGTGGAGCAAATTGAGTCATAAACATTTCACGGAACTTGTCCCATGAGAAACTTGTAGCCACGTCTCGCCCATGAGACTTAACTATAAAATTCCACCACTCATAACCACTACCCTTCATTTGATGTGCCGCGTAAATTACCTTTAAATGCTCGGGGCATTCACATAGCATAAAAGTTTCTTCAATCTCATCAATCCATCTTTGACTAACAATAGGGTCAACCTTACCATGAAACTCAGGGGGATGGCAATTTGCAAAGTTCTTATATTCAAAACGATCATCCTTTCTTTTAGGGGCTTCTACCTCTTCTTGCCTTACCCCACTTCCCCCTTCACCTCTTACGGTAGGGTTATTGGCAACAAAAGTCTTTAACTTCTCATCTAATTGATCATTGATCAACGTCTTGATCTTTTCTAACAAGGTTGGGGTATAACGTATCAAGGCTTGCCCTATTTGCCCCGAAATGTCATTTGGCATGTTAACTTCTTCCGATTCGTTTTGAGAGTCTTCTATAGACTCCGTGGATGGGGTGCGGACGTACTCATCATCCTCATCTTGACCTCGGTTTGGCGATACAATAGCCATTCTGAAAATTACATTCAACCCATTAGTTCAAATACCGGTAACACCATTATTCATCAAAACCAAACAATCCGAAAGAATTCCTAACTCGATTCACCATGACCATAGTAGACGTCCATGTGTACTAAAATGAAGTAATAGCAATGGCCTGTTGTTATTACACCATTTCATTACACATCTAGTCTACCACGACATCATGGCTAACGAGTATCAAACTCCTTACATAAACCAATTCGTAATCTTATTCATTATACTATGGGTCTTGTCAATGACTCTACCCTATGGAGCATGGCACAACTATACGACTTTAACACTTATGCAAGTCCTAAACCGCTTATCCTTTCGCAACAATGGTTTAAGCCTAGATAATCCCTATCGTGGGTTATCCAAGTCCCTTAAACCACAGCTCTGATACCAACTTTTAACGCCTTGAATCGAGTAAATTTTTTTTTTTTTTTTTTTTTTTTTTTTTGAAAAACAAGGTTACTGCCTGGACAAGGCTTATGCCGCGGCGCGGCCAGCCTTGTCGCGGCGCGACAATACACAGGAAAATTTATACTTCTTAGCCTTGCTTCTGTTCCCAACATCAGTTATATGCCGCGGCGCGGAGCCCTTGGCCGCGGCGCGACATAACACTAATCCGGGGGCTGATCTGCAACATTTCACTTAAACCAAACTTTTTCACTTTTCATCATACTCAAACATATTTAAAACTGCATAATTCATACACAAACATCAGAAATCAGTTTCTAACATCGTGAACCATCTATAAACAACATTTAGACAACAAAACGTGTTTTCATGAATCAAAACCATCATTTGGTCCCAAGTTCAACAATAACAAACATGACTCATTCAAAGCCCTTGGCGTTTAATAAGCGGTAACCGTAGAGCGTGATTTCAAAAAGGGACTTGCAATACCACTTACGCTATGCCAATGCTCCTCTAACGCTTTACACGGGCTCCTTACCTTCACGATGGACCTTAGCACCTAAAACATAAAACATCATAGGGGTAAGCTTTTGCACTTAGTGAGTTATAGGAAAGTAATAAAACACAAAACATGTGGGCATAAATCATAACACTTATCCTTCAACCCATTGGTTGCTTGCATACATTCGGATCCAATTCATTCATACCATAGACATGACTTACTAGGCCGAACCTAGTAATCATGCCTAAGCTAACCATAGACATACTAAATATGCCTAAGCTATCATCATCTCATACATAGACACTTAATGTGTCTAAGCTAACACAAACCATAGGCAAGATTACTAGCAATGTAATAACCTTGCCTAAGCTAAACATCAACCATAGATACAACTATTAGGTTAACCCAATAGTTCTATCTAAGCTACATAACTAGTGCACTTAGTCGTTTCTCTCTTGCACGGATGCAATCCGAGAACACTAAGCCACTCTTGACCCGCCCATATTACCCCCTATGAACTCACCTTGCTTAATTGAATTTCCTTGATCACTTGTAACCTCTTTTCCTTGATTAGCACCTATACATGAGCTAATCTCATTAATCATCACTCAATCGAAAATCACAACTTTCATGTATTAATACACTATCATATACTTTCACATTTACTTAACCCCCTAATCACAACATACATACATTCTAGCCTTGATCTCATCTTTTCTAAAACAAGAATATTACCAATTAAACTTCATAACTTTAATCAAGTACATTTACTAGTTCATTTCTTAGCAATACATGCAACTTTTCCTTTAATCCTTTCATTATTTAAGAAATGTGCATACAATCCAATTTCATTACTAACACCCTTAAATTATCAAATAATCAATTTCTATAACCTTCAACAATAACCATAGTTCATACATGAACATCCTTCATCACAATTTCTAGCTAGAACACATAAACTTCTCATTGAGACATTTTAACAAACACTTGGTGTGCATGACTAGAAATCTAACTAGAACATCATCAATCTCACCATAATCATGCCATAAATCTATAATGCAAGTTCATACATGTAATTACTTCCAAAATCATCAACAATTCCATTCTAATTTATTCAAATGTGCACAATTTAACAAATAGCAACTTTCTTAAGCATAATCTCATCATTAACACACAATACAAGCAATACCTAGACACAAAATCCATACCTTGTCTTTTAGAGTTTAAGAACCCTAATTGTGCACCAAGAGAGTGAAATTGGAAGATTAAAGCTTGCTAGAGTGATTAAGGTGTGTTAGATTTCACTAAATTCAAGCTTGCATGAGTTTAATTTCATCAATTGGTGATCTCCTTCTTCTTCCTCCTCCAAGTCGACACACACACATACAACCAGGAGGTTTCTTTATTTTTTTGTGAATAAATTCAATTTCCAGCATTTCTAATTTCTTTTATTTAATATAACTTTGGTCTATTAGCAATTTCAACCCTCCCCATCACATCTATAGTTAGGGAAGTCCTTAATTCTAACTTTGCACCATTAGTCCTTCTTAACTTAACCAATAAACTTAACTTTTATCCATTTAACATAAAACAACCTTTACCATATAATTTCTTAGCAATTAAAATTTACATAAAATAATACCTTAAATATTTGGGATGTTACACCTTGTACATAATTCACCCCTGTTTTAATAAGTCTATTAACTATTAATCCATCCCCGTGTCCGGTTAAATGAACGATTATTCGTACATATAAATATCCCGCCCATCGTGTCCGATCGAGTGTATATGGTTATTTATAGGGACGTCCAATTGTAAATCTTTATATTAAAATTAACAAACTATCATTTAGTTAAACAAATATAAAGCCCATTAATAGCCCATAGTCTAATTTCCACAAGTGTCGTTCTTTTGTCCAAACCCCAATTATGGTACAAAGCCCAATTAACCAATTTTAATATTTTTAGCCCAACATCATGATTACTTCGGTATTAAATAAGCATAATAATAACTTAGCTACGAGACATTAATGTAAAAAGGTTGAACATAACTTACAATGATTAAAAATAGCGTAGCGTTACACGGACAGAATTTCGACTTACACCGTTACAACATTCGCTAACATACCCTTATTATTAGAAATTAAAATTAAAATTAAAATTATAATATAAATATATATACATATACGTTGATGAATGAGGAGAAAAGGATGTGTTAAATGATGCACCAAAGCTTGAAATTTATAGGCCTGTGAGCTGAAAAAGGGGCTCATGCGATCGCATGAGCTTTGCTCTTCAAGGCCATGCGATCGCATGGCCAGCTGGGGAGGCTCACATGTTGTTGTTTTCTTCTGTCGACAGTTTTAATTAAATATATATAATATATAAATAATTTTAAGAATTATTTATATATTATATTATATTTATGTGCATAGTTGACTTGTAATTTTTAGTCCGTTGCGTCGAGCGTTGAGAGTTGACTCTGGTCCCGGTTCCGGATTTTTGAATGTCCTTGCGTATAATTTAATATCTTATACTTTGCGTTTCGAATCTTGTACTCTTGTAATTTTGAGACGTTTCTCATCAATAATTGGAACCTCTTTGATTGTATTTCGTACTTTTGAGCTTTTTGGTCGTTTGCGTCTTCAATTCGTCGAATCTGTCTTTTGTCTTCACCTTTTATTATTTAAACGAATATCACTTGTAAATAGAACAATTGCAACTAAAAGCTTTTCTTTCTTGAGGGATAATGCTATGAAATATATGTTCATTTTTAGCATTATCAAATATTCCCACACTTGAGCGTTGCTTGTCCTCAAGCAATATAGTCTTGAAATATACTAGAATCACTTCTTTATTCTTCACACTATGTACATCAGTGATTTCTATACGGCGGTATAAACAATGGTAGTAACGATGTGGTTTACAGTCCCACATGACTATAAAAATTTAGATCCATTAAGGAAATTGGATCTTTATGAAAACATTTGATCTTTTGAAAATTCAATCTAGTTTTTACCCTAGATAAGTTTTCCGGAATAACCCTTCTCCGGTGTTTGCAAATTCTTTTTGTGGGTTTGGTGGGTTTCAGATTTGAAAACTTTAGCTCAAAACTTGTGGTTTTGTGTCACCCACTTGCTAACCTTGTATTGGGAAAGCAACACGTCCAATATACTTGCTCCGTATATTACCTTTCGGTAAACTACCGTCCGGTTGTAAAGGAAAGCGTTGAACAAGCAACTGTTAAGGCAATGTCCCCTGAGATGCTTTTAATTATGGTCTATAACGTGTCGGACGCAATTACTATCCTTTGTAGGAGCAATAGTAAAGCTCACCCTTATAATTTTCCGGTCTGGCATAAGGTCCTGTCTTCGACCATGCTATGCAACCACCGTTCTTACGGTTGACACCCGATTTGGTTCAGGTGACCTAATGAATTCCAGGTGAATTCCTAGGATTTTACGTTCAATGGTAATGAATGCATTGAAAATGGGTTTTCAGAAAACAAATCGGTTTGCAATTTTGATCAAAATATTTTCTCGTTCAAGCTCGAGTTTAGATATCATCGAATTCCATGAGTTTGTAATTCTCAATCTTTAAGGTCAATCTCTAGGATTGAGTAATATCAGGCTTAAAAGCTGATTTTTGATCTTTAAGGAGATTATCCTTTTCTGGGGATCTGATTCATTAGTCTTATCAAGCTAATTTGCACGGCGTCCTCCCCATTTTACGAGACAGATCCTCTCATGGTTAGGATAAGTCTGACCACTTGGCGACCCTGTTTGATGCTGAGGTCCGTAGATTTCCTGCTGATTTTAGTGATGACTTTTCTAGATTTTTCGTCAACCTACAGCTGGTCTGGATGACAACTTCATGACCTAAATCAAGAAGCGCGTTTCTTTTTCGAAAGACTTTACTTTCTTTTAATAATGGAATTGATTCATCGTGTAGATCCATCTTTCTTTCAAATATATTACAGTAAATCGGGTAAAACTGATTAGATTAGCCCAAAGCAAAAGTATCTTCAATTATTTGTACAAAAATATGTGATATATGTTTTAAATAACTTGGTAAATTTTCCCACACTTGGTTTTTATTTTCCTTTTTATTGTCCTCTATTCCATTTTAAATGAATTTTAACATTTTGGTTTGTTTCTCAATTTATGTCCTTTCCAAGGTAACAATAATTTCGGTGTTAACACCTAGTTTTATCGTTCATAAATATGTATAAACATGATTTTGAATTCATTTAATTGAAAATTTTGAAAAATTTTACTAGAATTGGGTAGTCAGTATATAAGACTAGGGCTGTTCTTTAATATCAGAGAGCACTAGATTCTAACACAACTACTGCGTTACTAGTATTTTTAATGGTAACCAAGTGTATAAGTTAAAAATTTTAAAAATCCGAAAGAATTTAACCCCTTCCCACACTTAAGATCTTGCAATGCCCTCATTTGCAAGAAATCAGTAACAATTTAAATTATTGAGGGAGATTAGCGTAGAAAAATGATTAAATTTTACCAAAGTTTCTAAACATATTGGCGTTTATTTGCTGAATGATAAATGGTGCACATCATTTGTTCATTCCGTCTTGTTGTTACATCACATTTGTTTTTCGTTTTGTCGTCAAAACTAGCTTTTGCTGAACTTAATGCCAGTCTTTGAAAATGCGCTGTTTTACCCTGTTTTGTACAATCGACAATATACATACAATACAAATATAAACATGCATGATAATTTGAAATGGAACTTAAAATCCCACTTTCAAATCAAATATGAAATATTAGAACAACATAATAATAAAAATGATAGAAATTACACAAATATATCCAATAACATAAGTTTAAACATGAAAAAGTAAAAAGATAAAAACATAAAAATTATAAAAATAACCAATGGAACTAAATCAGTCTGGATAGGGGTTCCAGTTCATCTCGTCAGGTGGGTTCCATTGTTGGTTATAGGTGTTCTGATAGGCTTGGTTATAGTCATATCGGTTAAAGGGTGGCCGGATGTTGGGGCTATGTGGAGGAAAATGAGCAGGTCGAGTAGGCACGTAATTATTTGGTACCTGATATGATAGCTGGCTCATGATTTGGTGCTGATGAACTAACCAGCTATCGTGTTGGCATCACCTATAGTCCTCGTATACTCGCTCGGAGTTCCACTGCTCGTACATACTATGTCTGGCCGCGCTCGTCATTGCTTCCTCATCTATACGAACGTGGACGTCAAGAATAGCATCTCGAAAGACATCCCTAATGTCTTCTGCTTCCTCCATTTCCTCGTCTGAGCCTCTCTCTACCTGAGGAAGATTACCTTCATAGGGCAATGCCTGGTTGCGTCTACTCTTCAATACCTTAGCACCCACATAAACCCGCAATCCTATGGTCTCATCCTGTTCTCTACAAATCTGTAATGGACCCCCTTGGTTCCTATCAACACCTAAATACTCTCCAATGAGAGTAACAAAAATACCTCCTCCTATTATACTCCCGTCCTGCATTCCTTCTACCATTTTAGATAAATAAAAACCAACACAGTAAGGGATATTAACAAAGCTTTTCGGGTCTCGAATACACTTTAGGTAAAATAAATCATGTAAGGTCATTTTCTCCTTATTGTGACCTCTCTGTGTAATCGAGTTAGCCAAAAATCTATGAATTACACGAAGCTCGGCTTTGTTAATATGTAAGTAGGAGTGTTTTCCTCCCAGTGTAAAAACATTATAGTTTGACATACGCCTCCAAACGGCGTTCGCGTCAAAGTTCCTATCTACCCTTTCACCATGATAAATCAAACTCATACAATCGGGTAGTAGTAATTCACTAGGAGTGTAAATCTGTAATGCCCTGGCCATGTCCATCATGCACATTCTGTACATCCTACCGCCAAGGATAAATCTAAGAAAACTTCTATCATCTAACCTATCTACATCTACATTTAATGCTATAGTACTCATCAGCTCAACACACCATTCCTTATAAACAGGTCTACGAATGGTGAAAAGACGTTCCCAATCTGTAAAAGAAGAACTGCCATACCTTTGAATCAAATGTTGTCTAACACGGTCAGCTAGATGGACCGTTTCCAAAGGATTTCAATCAATTACCCTCGGCACCTCTACCTCTTTTGTTACCAATTTAAATTTATTACTTTGATATGCCGGGTAATCTCTCCATCGTCTATCGAATCTCGGATTAGGATGCAACGTGTGTTCCGAAATTGTTGGGTATTCTACAGGTGGATGTGGCGGAAATACTATGAATTCATTAGGTAACTGTAGCGGGTCATAATAAGGTACGTGCTGATCAGGCTATTGTTGTGGTTCCTGTTGTGGTACTTGTTCAGGTTCTGGCTCGTATTGTATTTCTGGTTCTGGTTCTGGTTCTGGAGCTGGAGCAGGTCGTCTAGATGATGATGATCCTGAACCTCCAGTATCGGCTTTCTGCAAAACACATTAAACACAAAATTTTGCATCCAAATATGCATTAGTGTTAGCAAAATAACAATTTAAAACAATCACAATAACATGTTAAATCAAAATTAAACTTATACACATTTTCACATTTTTTACAATTCTATACTTTTTCAAATGAGCACATATGAAAATGTATACAAAGTTCATAAGCATTTAACTCAAATAACATGTCAAAATATTCATTACTAACAATTAAACAAGTCTCAAATGGCAATTATATCAAATTAATCAAGTTCATAAATTTTAGACTTAAAAAGTCTACTTTAATCTCTAAAAATCATGTTTAGGATCAATGTTTGGATCATTTAACTACCTAAACATGTTACACTACTTAATTTAGCAATAATTCATGACAAAAATCGGCCATAACCTGTTTATATCAAAAAGCCCCAAATTGCTCAAGAACACAAACCCTAGATTTCTAAAAATTTTGAAGTTTTTGACTTCAAATCATGTTAAATAGCATCAATCTAGGTTATACATGCATAAAATACTACCAATTTAACACTAATTACACTAGAAATTAACAAAATTGCATTAGGTAAAATATTGGTAATTATCACAAAAACTAAAAAATTTATGAGTTTAGGGGTGTAATTTTTACCTTCTTTGAAAAGCTTCTGAACAATTTCATGATTAGAGCGAGAAATTTGACGAATTACGGTGAAAAATTGCGAATTTTAGAGGTGATTTGGGAGTAGGTTCGTATGTGTGTGTGTGTTTTGTGGACAGAACAGCGAGCTGTTCTTTTTATCAAACTGGCCTGAAATCCAGCCTCATGCGATCGTATGAGGTTGGAGTGTAAACCCCATGCGATCACATGGGGTGCCGGGTACAGTGATTTGGCCCTTTTTTTTTTTTTGAACAAAACTTATACTTTATAAATCATATAATTAATAAAATTTTAAAAATTTGTTTCTTTTTAGGATGAGGGCTTTTCGGAACGATGTCCTAGTCCGTCCCTCGACAAAATTTTAAAATTTGTCAATTCAAAGCGCGGTTTTAAAAGCAAAGATTTTTGGATTTTTTTTTTAATGTTTTTGGCATACTTTAATTCAATAAGATTAAAAATAATGATAATTAAAGTTCTCGTCCATCCCTCGGGTAAAGCAATTTCGGTTCAACGACCTAGTCTTCAACTCACGACGAATTTTAAAAATCATATTTTTAACTTAACGAAATAAAGTAAATTTTTGTTTTTAAATTCACACCAAACTTAAATTATATTTTTTGTTTTTATACATACAAACTTATATTAAAAATATTAATTTTTCAAATATTTACAATTTTAAATATATTGATTTAAAAAGTTTACAATATTATTTTAATATTAATTTTAAAAACAAAGTAAAATAAAATTAAAAATCTTTTTGGTCTTTTATCCCACTTTAAGCAATCAAATATTATCAAAAATATACGCCCCTCTTTTCGGTAAAGTAATTTCGGTTCAACGACCTAATTTGACTCATGACGAATTTTTGAAATATTTTGATTGAATGATTAAAGATATTTATACCTTAAGAATAAACGGTAAATTTCACAGTGATGTAATAAATTTTTGTATGATATCAATAATTTCGGTCGCAAGACCTAATTTTATTGAATACCAATTTAATACTTTATAGCGAACAATTTAGCGTTTATTATTAAAAGGTTAAAAATAAAAATAAAAATAAAAACTGTACATACTTACCTGTGAAATAAATTTCTTAGTGATATGCTCTAGCCCACTCATAAGATAGTCGGACTAATTGGTTTTCCATAGCTACATAGGCGTAACCTCGAGCATTCAACGTTTTTTCTTCTAAACATATAAACGGTCCATCTCTGCATAAAGTAACGAACTCGGTATTGAAATATGTCTGATTCGTCGAGCATTTTCCTTCGTGTGACCATTTTCCGCATTTGTGACATCTTTCAAGGTGTCGTGCTCTCCTTTTCGCTGCGGATTTTGATTTTCCTTTACCAAATTGTAACTTATTATTTTCGCATCTGGATTCTTTTCTTACTCTGTCCAATTTACCTATGATTAATGATACTATTTCACTTGAAAGTGTGTTATTATTACGTTTAGTGATCAAAGCGTGTAGCATTAGACCATGGTTTAATTCACAGGAAGTCTTCATCTCGTAAAACCTAAAAAAAATAAAAATTCAGAATGGGAGGAGAAGACTAGTTCTTTAGGGTCTGCTAGGGAAAGACCATTCGGGTTCCATTTTCGAGAACTACACGAAAACAAAAAATCTAACTCTAACAGAAATACATATTATCCTTTAAAGACTTGATTCTCCCCACACTTAGTTAGCTGTGGTGTTGAAATTGTGATTAACTTCGTTGTCAACTTCCATCGGACTATCTATGTAATGTTTAACTCTGTGACCATTAACCTTAAATTCAATCCCATTTGAATTTATCAATTCTATTGTTCCGTATGGGAAAACTCTTTTGACTATGAATGGTCCAGACCATCTTGATTTCAATTTTCCAGAAAATAGCTTGAATCGTGAATTGAAAAGAAGAACTATGTCTCCTTCTTTAAATTCTTTTGAACTTCTGATTCTTTTATCATGCCATTTCTTCGTTCTTTCCTTATAGATCAACGAATTTTCATATGCTTCATGTCTTAATTATTCTAATTCATTTAATTGACTTAATCGTAGACGTCCAGCTTCATGTAAATCAAGATTACATGTCTTCAAAGCCCAAAATTCTTTATGTTCAATTTCTACTGGAAGATGACATGCTTTTCCATAAATGAGTTTGAAAGGTGTGGTTCCAATTGGATTTTTGTAGGCTGTTCTAAAAGCCCAGAGTGCATCCTCCAATTTCATGGACCATTCCTTCGGATTTGATCCTACGGTTTTCTCTAGAATACGTTTTAAAGCTCGGTTGGTATTTTCACCTTGTCCACTTGTCTGTGGATGATATGCAGTTGAGATTTTATGAGTTACTCCATATCTTTTAAGAACTTTCTCAAGTTGATTATTACAGAAATGAGTTCCCCGATCACTTATTAAAGCTTTCGGTGTTCCAAACCTTGCAAAAAGACGTTTTAAAAAGTTGACTACAACTCGTGCATAGTTAGTTGGGAGAGCTTGTGCTTCCGCCCATTTAGATACATAATCAATGGCTACGAGAATGTAGAGATTATTATGAGATTTTGGAAATGGACCCATAAAGTCAATACCCCAAATGTCAAATACTTCACATACTTGAATGACATTTTGTAGCATTTCATCACGTTGACTTATTTTTCCGGCCCTTTGACATGCATCACAGGATTTGCAAAGAAGGTGTGCGTCTATGTAAATTGTAGGCCAATAGAATCCAGCATCGTAAACTTTTCTTGCTGTTAGTTGAGGCCCATAATGCCCTCCTGTTGGTCCTGTGTGACAATGGTTTAAAATTTTACTAGCTTCATCTCCGAATACACATCGGCGTATTATTCCATCGGTACAACTTTTAAACAAATGTGGATCTTCCCAGAAATAGTGTTTTATATCACTAAAGAATTTCTTTCGTTTTTGGTACGATAATCTTTTTTCAAGGATTCCACAAACTAAGTAGTTTGCATAGTCTGCAAACCATGGAATTTCATTATAATCTTTCTTCAATAGATATTCATCAGAAAAGTTGTCTTGTATGGCCGATTCATTTAGAACTTCTAATTCAGGATTTTCAAGACGAGAAAGATGATCAGCGGCGAGATTTTCTGCTCCTCTTTTATCTCGGATTTCAATATCAAACTCTTGTAAGAGTAAGATCCAACGGATTAATCGTGGTTTAGCATCTTGTTTCGAAAATAGGTATCTAAGAGCAGAATGGTCGGTATAGACCACCGTTTTTGCTAGAACGAGATATGATCGAAATTTGTCAAAAGCAAAGACAATAGCAAGGAGTTCTTTTTCAGTAGTTGTGTAATTTGTTTGTGCTCCTTGTAACGTCTTACTAGCATAATAAATATGTTGAAATCGTTTTTCAATCTTTTGTCCTAAAACGGCTCCCATTGCAAAATCACTTGCATCGCACATTAGTTCAAACGATAAATTCCAATTTGGAGTTATCATGATCGGCGCATTAGTGAGTTTTTCTTTAAGAATATTAAAATATTTGATACATTCATCTGAAAAGATGAATGGAGCATCCTTTTCTAGGAGTTTATTCATATGAGTGGCAATTTTAGAAAAATCTTTTATGAAACGTCGGTAAAAACCGCCATGCCCTAGAAAACTCCTAACTCCTCTAACATTGGTGGGGTGTGGAAGTTTAGCAATTACATCTATTTTAGCTCTATCCACTTCAATTCCTTCCTTTGAAATTTTATGTCCAAGAACGATGCCTTCTTTAATCATGAAATGGCATTTCTCTCAATTAAGAACTAGATTTGATTATTCGCATCTAATAAGCATTCGTTCAAGATTAACTAGACATGATTCAAATGTATCACCGAAGACTGAAAAGTCATCCATGAAAACTTCCATGCATTCTTCTCTCATGTCGTGAAAAATCGCCATCATGCACCTTTGAAAGGTTGCAGGGGCGTTGCAAAGTCCAAATGGCATGCGTTTGTAAGCAAACGTACCATAAGGGCACGTGAATGTGGTTTTCTCTTGGTCCTCGGGTACTATTAGAATCTGAAAATATCCGGAAAAACCATCAAGAAAACAATGATAACTGTTTTCGGCTAATCTTTCCAACATTTGATCAATGAAAGGTAAGGGAAATTGACCTTTTCTGGTGGCGTCATTTAATTTTCTATAATCAATACATACACACCATCCTGTTACAGTCCTAGTAGGAATAAGCTCATTTTTCTCATTTGTGATAACAGTCATGCCACCCTTCTTAGGCACGCATTGAACTGGGCTTACCCATGGACTATCAGAAATTGGATAAATTAAACCTGCATCTAGCAGTTTAATAATTTCTTTCTTAACAACATCTTGCATATTAGGATTTAGTCTTCGTTGGCGTTGCACATACGTTTTATGACCTTCTTCCATAAGGATTTTATGTGTGCAATACGAAGGACTTATTCCTTTAATATCATGAATCTTCCATGCAATAGCTGGTTTATGAGCTTTTAACACAGAAATGAGTTGAGATTTTTCATTTTCAGTAAGAAAAGACGATATTATTACAGGTAATTCAGATTCACCATGTAAATAAGCATATTCCAAATGGTTTGGAAGTGGCTTTAACTCTAATGTCGGTGGTTCTTCTATCGATGATTTATATCGATATCTGTCTTCTTCTTTTAGCATTTGAATTTCTTCTGTTGTTGGTTCATATCCATTAGCCATAAGTGTAGCTAACATTTCAGTTTCACCAATTGGTTCAGTTCCTTCTCCTAAAGAACATTCTCCTGTTCCTTATAATTCTGGAAATTCTTCTAACAATTCTGCATGTGATTCTATAGTTTGAATATAATAACATGTATCATCTGCAGATTGCGGTTGTTGCATGGCTCTATCAACTGAAAAGGTAACACTCTCGTCCTCTATACTTAGGGTCAGTTTCTTACCAAACACGTCTATTATTGCTTTAGCCGTGTTTAAGAATGGTCTTCCTAATATGAGAGGTACTCGAGAATCTTCTTCCATATCCAGAATAACAAAATCTACTGGAAATACTAAAGTACCAACTTTAACTAGCATATTTTCCATTATCCCTCTAGGATATTTTACTGATCTATCGGCTAGTTGTATGCTTATTCGTGTTGGTTTCAATTCTCCAAGGTCTAGTTTAGCGTATAGTGAATACGGCATTAAATTTATACTAGCACCTAAGTCTGCCAATGCTTCTATTGAACTAAGACTACCCAGAAAACATGGAATTGAGAAACTTCCTGGATCAGATAATTTTTCTGGTATCTTATTCAACAGCACTGCAGAACAATTAGCATTTATAGTAACAGCCAAGAGTTCTTCCATTTTCTTTCTATTTATGATTAGATCTTTCAGAAATTTAGCATATCTAGGCATTCCTGAAATCACATCAATGAAAGGAAGATTTACATTTATCTGTTTAAACATATCCAAGAATTTGGATTGCTCGGCTTCAAGTCTCTCTTTTCTCAATTTACTCGGGTAAGGAAGTAGTGGTTGGTATGGTTTAACATAAGGTTTAGCCTTAACTGTGTTATCTTCATTAACCTTTTCAACTACCGGTTCTTTTTCCTTATCTTGATCAGGTTGTGGTTCTTGTGGAGTAGGAATAGCTTCCTCAGAAATTATAGGTATTTCAGGTGGTTTAAGTGTAATACCACTTCTTGTGGTAATGGCTTTAGCTGTTTCATTCCGGGGGTTAGCATTTGTATCACTAGGTAGACTTCCCGGCTTTCTTTCACCTATTAACCTTGCTAGGTTACTTACTTCTTGTTCCAAATTTTGAATAGAAGCTTGTTGATTTCTAAATGCTTGAGCATTTTGTTCATTGGTTTGTTTCTGAGATGTGAAAAACTGTGTTTGAGATTCAACTAGCTTCGTCATTATATCTTCTAAATTTGGCTTTTTATCATCGGTTTGTGGTGTTTTGTTTTGAAAATTAGGTCTTTGTTGATTGTAAGTATTATTGGATACTTGTTGATTGCTAGGACCTTGTTGGTTGTTGTATGGAACATTTCGATTATAATTCTGGTTTTGATTGTAAATTGGTCTTGGCGGTTGATAATTATTCTGATAATTATTTCCAGGCTTTGGTTTATGTATGAAACATTCTCTCTTTGTTCCATTGTTAGTTCAATACTGAGACAATCTTTTGTCAAATGCGGTCCTCCACACTGCTCACAACTAATTCGTATTAAGTGAATATCTTTAGTCATTTTTTCCATTCGTCTCTCGACAGCATCTATCTTTGCAGAAATGGAATCTAAGTCATGGCTAGAATCGGCTCTATCTGCTTTAGATGATCTAACGATATCTTTTTCTTGGTGCCACTCATGTCAGTGGGAAGCAGTGTTATCAATAATTTTGTAAGCATCAGTTTCTGTTTTCTTCATAATAGAACCACCAGCTGCTATATCTATGTCTTTCCTTATAGTGATGTCGCATCCTTGGTAGAATATTTGTACTATTTGACAGGTGTCTAAACCATGTTGTGGACATCCTCTCAATAACTTTCCAAATCTTGTCCATGCCTCATACAGAGTTTCATTTGGCTTCTGTGTGAACGTAACAATTTCTCCTTGAAGTCTTACGGCTTTGGATGCCGGAAAGAATTGTTTAAGAAATTTTTCAACTAAAATGTCCCATGTATCAATCGCCCCTTCAGGTAACGATTCTAACCAATCTTTGGCTTCTCCCTTTAAAGTCCAGGGAAATAACATGAGATATATCTGTTCATCCTCAACTTCTCGGATTTTAAATAGTGTGCAGATCCTATTAAAGGTACGAAGATGTTCATTTGGATCTTCCTTCGGCGCACCACTAAATTGGCATTGATTAGTCACCATGTGTAGAATTTGTCCTTTGATTTCATAATCTGGCGCATTAATGTTGATGATGTGTAGCGTGGTGTACGAAATAGTTATATATTTTTAATGCGGAATGCTACAAATTATGACAAGTTTTAATTATTTATTTATCGAGTGGGATATACCAAAACCTTGCTACAACACTATAGGCAGTGTACCTAGTCGCGAAGTAGTATAGTTTTTAGTAAGTCCGGTTCGTTCCACAGGGAGACGGGCTTATGAAACACTTATTTTTATATAAATATTTTTGTACAACAATATATAATAATATATAAAAGTGGGATTTTACCGTTTAATGACCGGTTTGTCGATTTTATATTTTAAGTCACAATTAAAATCTAATACAAAATTTAAATGACGATAATTAAAATGCGTAAAATAAATAAAATAAAATAATTATTATGCTTATTTAAACTTCCATAATCATGATATTGGCGTATCGATTTTAATTTAGTTCAATGGGTTAATTGTCCTTTGGCCTGGAATTATTTGAAAGCTATCCGGCTTTTGACCAAAATAGTTCATCGGTTATAATTATAAAATGCTCGGCAAATTACTCTCATACCCGAAGTCAAATAATTCCAACTAATTGGGGATTCAAACTGTAACAAGGTCTTAATTCTTTGTTTAATGAATACACCAGGTTAACGACTGCGTGTATTCCAAGGTTTTACTACTTTGTTAACAATTACACCAATTACCCTTGAATGTAATTTCACCCCTGTTTTAATTATTCTAGTGGCTATTAATCCATTCCCGTGTCCGGTTAAATGAACGATTATTCGTACATATAAATACCCCGCCCATCGTGTCCGATCGAGTGTATATGGTAATTTATAGGGACGCCCAATTGTAAATCTTTATATTAACATTAACAAACTATCATTTAGTTAAACAAATATAAAGCCCATTAATAGCCCATAGTCTAATTTCCACAAGTGTCGTTCTTTTGTCCAAACCCCAATTATGGTACAAAGCCCAATTACCCAATTTTAGTAATTAGCCCAACATCATGATTACTTCGTTTTAAATAGGCATAATAATAACTTAGCTACTAGACATTAAAATTAAAAGGAAGTACATAACTTACAGTGGGATTAATCAAAGGAGTGTTACACGGACAGAATTTTAACTTAGAATTCCATAAAACTGATTTTTACATTACCCAATCTAATCTAATATACATCTAATCTATATAAATATATATATTATATATTTATTTATTACATTATTCTTACAGAGTATTATTATGTATTTGTGTGTGTGGTGTTAAAAACGAACGAAAAACTGGCAATTTATAGAATGTGAGCTGATTCTGATCCTCATGCGACTCGCATGGGTTTATGCCTATTTGCCATGCGACTCGCATGGCCACGCTGGACAGCTCACATATGTTTTGTCTTCTTGTTCGTCGACATATTTATTAAATATATATAAAATATAAATAATTTTAATAATTATTTATATATTATATTATATTTATGTGCATAGTAGACTAGATATTTTTGGTCCATTGCGTCGGGCGTTTCTTCTTGGCTCGGGTCCCGGTTCCGGATTTTCGGACGTCCTTTCGTACTATTTTATATCGTGTACTTTGCGTTCCGCAACTTGTACTCTTGTCATTTTTAGACGTTCTTCATCAATAATTTGAACCTTTTTATTTGTATCTTGTATATTTGAGTATTTTGGACCTTTGTGTCTTTAATTCGTCGTTTTCGCCTTTTGTCTTCGCACTTATTTAATATAAACGAATATCACTTGAAAATGGAACAATTGCAACTAAAATCTTGTCTTTCTTGGGGGATTTTGCTATGAAATATATGTTCCTTTTTAGCCTTATCAATATCCCCACACTTGAGCGTTGCTTGTCCTCAAGCAATACAGTCTTGAAATAATATAATACATCACACGAATCACTTCTTTATTCTTCACACTTTGTACATCAGTGATTTTGATAGAGTGGTATAAACAATGATATTAACAATAGAACCATGGTTAAAGGTGGGTGTGTCATCCACAGTTGCCTTGGGTTTAGGTCAACGACACTTGCAATCAAATAGCCGATTTACTTTCAATTTCCAAAGCAAAGTGCATATTTAAAAGGCGGTTTACAGTCCCACATGACTATAAAAATGTAGATCCTTTAGGAAATTGGATCTTTATGAAAACATTTGATCTTTTAAAAATTCAAGCTAGATTTTACCCTAGACAAGTTTTCTGATTTGACCCACCATCGGTGTTGCAAAATATATTTGTGGATCAATATTTTGGCTAAAAACATTTAGGTTCCTGTAATCCACTGTTATCCCGGTATCGGAAAGCACACATCCAGTTTACTTGTTCCGTATATTACCTTTCGGTAAACTACCGTCCGGTTGTAAAGGAAAGCGATGAACAAGAAACTGTTAAGGCAATGTCTAATGACATGCATTTGTTCATGGTCTAATTACGTGTCGGATGCTAGTACTATCCTTGGTAGGAGCAATAGTAAAGATCATCCTATGATTTTTCGGTCTGGCACAAGGTCCTGTCTCCGACCATGCTATGCAACCACCGTTCTTACGGTTGACACCCGATTTGGTTCAGGTGACCTAATGAATTCTGTTGAATTCCCAGGATTTTACG
The DNA here is from genome assembly GCF_046630445.1 of Rutidosis leptorrhynchoides. Taxonomy (NCBI): domain Eukaryota; kingdom Viridiplantae; phylum Streptophyta; class Magnoliopsida; order Asterales; family Asteraceae; genus Rutidosis; species Rutidosis leptorrhynchoides. The sequence continues at coordinate 693,762,516 of NC_092335.1, forward strand.
TTCAATGGTAATGAACGCATTGAAAATGGATTTTCAGAAAACAAATCGGTTTTAATTTTGATCAAAATAGTTTCTCGTTCAAGCTCGAGTTTAGATATCATCGAATTCCATGAGTTTGAATTCTCAATCTTTAAGGTCAATCTCAAGGATTGAGTAATATCAGGCTTAAAAGCTGATTTTTAATCTTTAAGGAGATTATCCTTTCTGGGGATCTGATTCATTAGTCTTATCAAGCTAATTTGCATGGCGCCCCCCCCCCCCATTGTACTAGATAAATCCTTCTCATGGTTAGGATAAATCTGACCACTTGGCGACCCTGTTTGATGCTGAGGTCCGTGGATTTCCTGCTGATTTTAGAGATGACTTTTCTAGATTTTTCGTCAACCTACAGCTGGTCTGGACGACAACTTCATGACCTAAATCAAGAAGCGCGTGTCTTTTTCGGAAGACTTTACTTCCTTCTAATGATGGAATTGATTCATCGTGTAGATCCATCTTTCTTTCAAAAGTATCACAATAAACCGGGTAAAACTATTAATTTAGTTCAAAACAAAAGCACCTGCAATAACTTTACAGAAACATGTGATAGATAATTTTTAATTGAATAACTTGGTACATTCTCCCCACACTTAGTTTATTTCTTTGCCTTTTTATTCTCTTCTATTCCATTCTTAAATGAATTCAAGCGTTTTGGGTTGTTTCTCAATTTATGTCCTTTTTAAGGTAACGATAATTTCGGTATTAACACCTAGTTTTCATCGTTCATAAATATGTATAAACATGATTTTAAATTCATTTAGTTGAATTTTTTTTTCAAATTTTCACAAAATTTGGCAAATAAACCAAGTGTAAACCCGAGAGAATTTATAACCCTTCCCCACACTTGAGATCATGCAATGCCCTCATTTGCATGAAATCAGACTCTAATTATAAATTCATGAGGGTGATTAGTGTAGAAAAGTGATTAAGAATACCTAGTTTGTACTTACAAAGCTCGACGAATGATAGATGGCGCGCCTCATCGTTCATTCCTTCTTGTATTGTCACACATGTTTTTCTTCAAAAATGGTTGCTTTTCTGAACTGTTTGCTAATCTTTGAAAATGCATCTTTTACCCTAATTTATTATGCATGTTTATTAACGAGTTATGCACTAACCCGAACCCCTAATTTAACGTTAAGTGGGGTTAGACTTCCCCACTTAGCTGACGACATGTGAAATCGGTGGAATAAGTTCCACGAATTAAAATAGTGAGCCAGTTATTTGCATCTCGGGTGGTGTATAATATATCAATGGGTTTAAAGTTTAGACTCACCCGATCGTCACTACTTAATTCTTTTTTAAGTGTAGCTTTTAGTAAATGGATATGTCTCTTTTCTGGTTCTTGGTCAAATGGATCGATATACACCGACATACTTATATCTATAGGGTGGTCAATTCCAAAAGTGTCCTTCCGTTTATTCTCGGGATTAAAGTTTTCACCTCTATTACCCAATTGGGTGAAATCCGAGGTGTCATTATCTATTACAGCTCGTAGTTCATCTTCAGTAGATGACTCGTCTATTGAGAATATTGGGTTGGAAAGTTGTGGGATGGTAAAGTTCGGTTTGGCCTCGGGGGTAAAATTTTCAACGTTATCGTTTTCCCAAGAGTACCAATTTGTCACCCTTTATTCTTCTTCATCCTCCATTGATGGATTGATTATTTCGTCGGTAGAGGCTAATGTGTCGATATGTTGTGAATTTGGTAAGACTGAATAAAAAGTATCATCGGGATAGTTGGTGATTTCGGAGCTCCCGAATTCATCAAAATTCGATGATTTGAGATTTTCTTGCACACGACTCCTCAGATCAACAGGTGTGTAATCTGATAGAGTTTCAGCTTGCCGGTTTACAAACTCTCTCATTTGTTCCTTTTGAGCATCAAGTTCTTCGAGTTTGATTTTCATATTGTCTAAAGAATTTTCGGACACGTAATTTTCCTCGTCTTCTGGTTGTTGAGTTTGGATATATTCTTGGAAATAATCCCAGTTTGAATTGCGTTCTTCATAATCGTTCCATTCAGGTTCTGTGGGTACGTAATTTTCCATAGGAACGTAATAATAACATTCCCATGTTGAGTGATAATCTCCACAGATTTCACAACCAGTTATTGTTTCGTCATTTGTGATCCAAGATTGACTGAACGAATTGTCATCAACACTCGGTTGAGAGTATTGATTTAATTGATTTTGGAGTTCAAAAAGAGTTTCCAAGGCCTTGTTTTCAAAATTTTCCATTTTATTGCGACGGCCAAATTTTAGCTACATTCACAAATGATCCTATTAGTTATAAAAATAGAAAAACTTATATAAGTTGTCCAATTAATAGACTTTTCTGATTTTTGCCCACGTTTCGAATAGCCAAAAGATGCAGCAGGTAGCCAGGACCCTTTAAATCGGAAGCCCACAACTAGCCACTAACAAATCCAACTATTACTACGAACCAGAAAAATGTCAACGTCCATTAACTTAACCGCTTAAATAATTTTTCTTTCCGTTTTGAGAATTAGATAAGAAATAGAGAAAATTCTAGGTCCTAAAAACTAGAGCGTCGAGAAATAAGAAAGAAATAGATTGCGCGTCGAAAAACGTCGAAAAATAAAAATAAGAAAGAAAAACGTCGAAACTTAAAAGTCTAAAAACTAAATCTAAAAAGTTGCGCCTAAAAGTCTAAAGGTAAATACAATTCTAAAGGAAAAACGGCAATTTATTAGGCACTAAAATCTATAAACGGCGTCGCAAAATTCTAAAGCGCCTAAGTCTTAATCTAAAGAAAAAGCACTTAAGAGATTTTACGGCAAAGCCTAAGAATCTAGAAATATAAAATAATTATGGCAAAAAAAACTAGACTAAAAACTAACTACGAACGATAAAAATACAAATATTACGCTAAACGATTAAAAAGATACAAAATAGAAAAAGAAATAAAAAGTTATAAAATTATATATTTTTATAAAAATATTATTTTTATATTTTAAATTATAAAAGTATTAATTTTATATATTTAATAAACTAATTATAAGTAAATATTATAAATTAATAAAACTAAATAATATTAAACAAATAACCTAAATAGGGTTTTAATAATAATAATATAATATTACACCGTAATTAATGCGTAACTAGGGTAAAACCTGGCCTGTCAGCACCCATCATGCGACTCGCATGGGGTTCAGGCTACGGTCATGCGAGTCGCATGACCTGCAGAGCCGGTTCAAATGGGGGTTCAAACAAAGGTTCAATTTGTATTTATTTTATATTTATTTTTATTTTCTGTTTTTCTAATTTTTAATTTTTCTGTTTTAATATATAAAATATAAAATATATATATAATTTAAATAAAAACTTAATTTTACAAACTAAAATAAAATAAAAATACTTTATAATAAAAACATAAAAATAGATTTATATATATATATATAATTTTTTTTTCGGTTTTAAAAATTTTTAATTTTTTTTTTTTAAAGATTTTATATTGTTTTTCTAAAAACAAAATATAAAAATTTCGCCGACTCCCCGGCAGCGGCGCCAAAAACTTGATGATGTGTAGCGTGGTGTACGAAATAGTTATATATTTTTAATGCGGAATGCTACAAATTATGACAAGTTTTAATTATTTATTTATCGAGTGGGATATACCAAAACCTTGCTACAACACTATAGGCAGTGTACCTAGTCGCGGAGTAGTATAGTTTTTAGTAAGTCCGGTTCGTTCCACAGGGAGACGGGCTTATGAAACACTTATTTTTATATAAATATTTTTGTACAACAATATATAATAATATATAAAAGTGGGGTTTTACCGTTTAATGACCGGTTTGTCGATTTTATATTTTAAGTCACAATTAAAATCTAATACAAAATTTAAATGACGATAATTAAAGTGCGTAAAATAAATAAAATAAAATAATTATTATGCTTATTTAAACTTCCATAATCATGATATTGGCGTATCGATTTTAATTTAGTTCAATGGGTTAATTGTCCTTTGGCCTGGAATTATTTGAAAGCTATCCGGCTTTTGACCAAAATAGTTCATCGGTTATAATTATAAAATGCTCGGCAAATTACTCTCATACCCGAAGTCAAATAATTCCAACTAATTAGGGATTCAAACTGTAACAAGGTCTTAATTCTTTGTTTAATGAATACACCAGGTTAACGCCTGCGTGTATTCCAAGGTTTTACTACTTTGTTAACAATTACACCAATTACCCTTGAATGTAATTTCACCCCTGTTTTAATTATTCTAGTGGCTATTAATCCATTCCCGTGTCCGGTTAAATGAACGATTATTCGTACATATAAATACCCCGCCCATCGTGTCCGATCGAGTGTATATGGTAATTTATAGGGACGCCCAATTGTAAATCTTTATATTAACATTAACAAACTATCATTTAGTTAAACAAATATAAAGCCCATTAATAGCCCATAGTCTAATTTCCACAAGTGTCGTTCTTTTGTCCAAACCCCAATTATGGTACAAAGCCCAATTACCCAATTTTAGTAATTAGCCCAACATCATGATTACTTCGTTTTAAATAGGCATAATAATAACTTAGCTACTAGACATTAAAATTAAAAGGAAGTACATAACTTACAGTGGGATTAATCAAAGGAGTGTTACACGGACAGAATTTTAACTTAGAATTCCATAAAACTGATTTTTACATTACCCAATCTAATCTAATATACATCTAATCTATATAAATATATATATTATATATTTATTTATTACATTATTCTTACAGAGTATTATTATGTATTTGTGTGTGTGGTGTTAAAAACGAACGAAAAACTGGCAATTTATAGAATGTGAGCTGATTATGATCCTCATGCGACTCGCATGGGTTTATGCCTATTTGCCATGCGACTCGCATGGCCACGCTGGACAGCTCACATATGTTTTGTCTTCTTGTTCGTCGACATATTTATTAAATATATATAAAATATAAATAATTTTAATAATTATTTATATATTATATTATATTTATGTGCATAGTAGACTAGATATTTTTGGTCCATTGCGTCGGGCGTTTCTTCTTGGCTCGGGTCCCGGTTCCGGATTTTCGGACGTCCTTTCGTACTATTTTATATCGTGTACTTTGCGTTCCGCAACTTGTACTCTTGTCATTTTTAGACGTTCTTCATCAATAATTTGAACCTTTTTATTTGTATCTTGTATATTTGAGTATTTTGGACCTTTGTGTCTTTAATTCGTCGTTTTCGCCTTTTGTCTTCGCACTTATTTAATATAAACGAATATCACTTGAAAATGGAACAATTGCAACTAAAATCTTGTCTTTCTTGGGGGATTTTGCTATGAAATATATGTTCCTTTTTAGCCTTATCAAATGTCTGGATGAGTAATTGCGTGACCTTGGCCAGTGCGTTTAGCTCTCATTCGGTCTTCCATACTTAGAGGTTCCAGATTTTCCATGATTGAATTTGTTGAATCTGAATCACTAGAGGATTCTGATTTAATGGATCATTCCTCAACAATCTCTGTTTGAATGATTGGTGGTTCCGGAGGAAAAATTAATGGTTCAGGATCTATGAATCGTCCCTGAATATTCTCCGGATTCTCAATCGTGAGGTTGGGTTCAAAAATGGATTATCGAAAATTTGAATTGGAGTACTTGGTCGACTGGATGACGATTCTAAAGAAAAATCAACGGCGACAATATTTGCTAGATGTCTTGATCGAGTTACAGGTGGTGAACGTGCAAAAGGTGGTGAACGTTTTGCTCGGTGCATTCACTGAATATCCTATTAGTTTTTAAAAAGGAAGAAAAATTATATAATTTATCAAATTAATAGACTTTTCTGATTTTGCCCACGTTTCGAATAGCCAAAAGATGCAGCAGAGGGGCAGGATTCGTTTGGTCTCAATATAATTGAGTACTGTTTGGCTCCAATAACCCGGTCCACGTACAAATCCAACTATTACTACGAACCAGAAAATTTTGATGTCTATCAATTTAACCACTTAAAATAATTTTTCGTAATTTAAAGAAATTTTAGAGAAGAAATAGAATAAAAATCTATGTCCTAAAAACTAGATTGGCGAGAAATAAGAAAGAAAAAGAGCACGTCGAAAAAGGACGAAAAATAAAAAATTGAAAAAAAAAATTAGGCGTCGCAAAATAAAAATAAGAAAGTAGCGCGTCGAAACTTAAAAAGGAACTAAAAACTAAGAATTAAAAGTTGCGTCTTAAAATATTAAAGCTTAAAAGTAAAACTATATCTCAAAACGACAATAACTTAAAAAGGTACTAAAATATAAAAACAGCGTCGCAAAATTCTAAAGCACCTAAATCTTAGTCTAAAGAAAAAGCACTTAAGGGATTTTACGGCAAAGCCTAAAAATCTAGAAATAAAAATAACTATGGCAAAAACTATGTCTTAAAACTAAATACGAACGAAAAATACAAAAACAATTACGCTAAAACAAATAAAAAGGAACAAAATATAATAATAAACTAAAAGTTATAAAAAGTACAATTTTTTATAAAAATATTATTTTTATATTATTTATTTAATAAAACTATTAATTTTATAAATTATTTAAACTAATTAAACTAAATATACAAAATATAATAAAAACTAAATTATATAATAATAATACCCTAATTAGGGTTTAAATTAAATAATAATAATAATAATAATAATTACTCCGTAATGATTGCAGAGTTCAGTCAAATGTGGCGTGTCAGCAGGGCTCATGCGATCGCATGAGTCCTAAGTTACCCAGCCATACGATCGCATGGGCTAGGGTTTCGGGCCAGAGAGTGGGCTGCTACAGTACGGGCCGAATGTTTTTTTATTTTTTTTTCTGTTTTGCTGTTTTGATTTATATTAAAACAAATATTTAAATAAAATTTATATTTTTACAAACTAAAATAAAAATAAAGAAACTTTATAAAACTTATATATTTAACAAACTCTTAAAAATATTTATATTTTTGTTTTTCTTTTTATATTTTTGAATTTTTAAAACGTATTTTTACAAAAGCGTATTTTTTATAAAAGTATACTAAATTTTTTTTTCTTCATATAGCGTTGCGCTTCCGACGTTTAAGCAAATCACTGTCCCAGGCAGCGGCGCCAAAAACTTGATGATGTAGCGTGGGGGTACTAAATAGTTATATATTTTTAGTACGAAAAGCTATACAAACTACACAAATTTTAATTATTTATTTACAGATGGGATATACCTAAACCTTGCTACAACACTATAGGCAGTGTACGTAATCGTAGAGTAGTATAGTTTTTAGTAAGTCCGGTTCGTTCCACAGGGAGACGACTTATTTTACACTATATTTTTAAACAATTATATTTGTACAAAATATATTATATATAGTAATAATATATAAAAGGGGGTTTACCGTTTAATGACCGGTTTGTCGATTTTTAAAACTTTAGTCGCAGTTAAAACCTAATGTAAAATATTAAATAAATAAAAGACTTAATTTAAAGCGTAAAGTAAATAACGATAATGAAATTGCGATAAATAAAAGTGCGATAAAATAAAATTGCGATAATTAAAGAGTACGATAATTAAAAGTGCAATTAAATACAATGACAATAAATAAAAATGTGATAATTAGAAGTGCAATTAAATATGAAAATAAAGGAATTATGCTTATTTAAACTTCCGTAATCATGATGTTTGACGTGTTGATTTTTGTTTATTCCCATGGGTTAACTGTTCTTTGTCCTGGATTATTTAATATGTCCGTCTGGTTTTTGTCCACAACAGTCCATCAGTCATAAATATAAAGTGCGAGTGTCCTCGTCAAATTATCCTTATATCCGAAGTCAAATATTCCAACTAATTGGGGACTTAAACTGTAACAAGGTTTTAATACTTTGTTTAATAATTACACCAGGATATCAACTGCGTGTAACCCAAGGTTTTAATACTTTGTTAACAATTATGCCAAGTGTCCTTGTACATAATTCACCCCTGTTTTAATAAGTCTATTAACTATTAATCCATCCCCGTGTCCGGTTAAATGAACGATTATTCGTACATATAAATATCCCGCCCATCGTGTCCGATCGAGTGTATATGGTTATTTATAGGGACGTCCAATTGTAAATCTTTATATTAAAATTAACAAACTATCATTTAGTTAAACAAATATAAAGCCCATTAATAGCCCATAGTCTAATTTCCAAAAGTGTCGTTCTTTTGTCCAAACTCCAATTATGGTACAAAGCCCAATTACCCAATTTTTATATTTTTAGCCCAACATCATGATTACTTCGGTATTAAATAAGCATAATAATAACTTAGCTACGAGACATTAATGTAAAAAGGTTGAACATAACTTAGAATGATTAAAAATAGCGTAGCGTTAAACGGACAGAATTTCGACTTACACCCTTACAACATTCGCTAACATACCCTTATTATTAGAAATTAAAATTAAAATTAAAATTATATTATAAATATATATACATATACGTTGATGAATGAGGAGAAAAAGATGTGTTAAATGATGCACCAAAGCTCGAAATTTATAGGCCTGTGAGTTGAAAAAGGGGCTCATGCGATCGCATGAGCTTTGCTCTTCAAGGCCATGCGATCGTATGGCCAGCTGGGGAGGCTCACATGTTGTTGTTTTCTTCTGCCGACGGTTTTAATTAAATATATATAATATATAAATAATTTTAAGAATTATTTATATATTATATTATATTTATGTGCATAGTTGACTTGTAATTTTTAGTTCATTGCGTCGAGCGTTGAGGGTTGACTCTGGTCCCGGTTCCGGATTTTTGAACGTCCTTGCGTATAATTTAATATCTTGTATTTTGCGTTTCGAATCTTGTACTCTTGTAATTTTGAGACGTTTCTCATCAATAATTGGAACCTCTTTGATTGTATTTTGTACTTTTGATCTTTTTGGTCGTTTGCGTCTTCAATTCGTCGAATCTATCTTTTGTCTTCACCTTTTATTATTTAAACGAATATCACTTGTAAATAGAATAATTGCAACTAAAAGATTGTCTTTCTTGAGGGATAATGCTATGAAATATATGTTCGTTTTTAGCATTATCAAATATTTCCACACTTGAGCGTTGCTTGTCCTCAAGCAATATAGTCTTGAAATATACTAGAATCACTTCTTTATTCTTCACACTATGTACATCAGTTATTTCTATACGGCGGTATAAACAATGGTAGTAACGATGTGGTTTACAGTCCCACATGACTATAAAAATTTAGATCCATTAAGGAAATTGGATCTTTATGAAAACATTTGATCTTTTGAAAATTCAATCTAGTTTTTACCCTAGATAAGTTTTCCGGAATAACCCTTCTCCGGTGTTTGCAAATTCTTTTTGTGGGTTTAGTGGGTTTCAGATTTGAAAACTTTAGCTCAAAACTTGTGGTTTTGTGTCACCCACTTGCTAACCTTGTATTGGGAAAGCAACACGTCCAGTATACTTGCTCCGTATATTACCTTTCGGTAAACTACCGTCCGGTTGTAAAGGAAAGCGTTGAACAAGCAACTGTTAAGGCAATGTCCCCTGACATGCTTTTAATTATGGTCTATAACATGTCGGACGCAATTACTATCCTTTGTAGGAGCAATAGTAAAGCTCACCCATATAATTTTCCGGTCTGGCACAAGGTCCTGTCTTCGACCATGCTATGCAACCACCGTTCTTACGGTTGACACCCGATTTGGTTCAGGTGACCTAATGAATTCCAGGTAAATTCCTAGAATTTTACGTTCAATGGTAATGAACGCATTGAAAATGGGTTTTCAGAAAACAAATCGGTTTGCAATTTTGATCAAAATATTTTCTCGTTCAAGCTCGAGTTTAGATATCATCGAATTCCATGAGTTTGTAATTCTCAATCTTTAAGGTCAATCTCTAGGATTGAGTAATATCAGGCTTAAAAGCTGATTTTTGATCTTTAAGGAGATTATCCTTTTCTGGGGATCTGATTCATTAGTCTTATCAAGCTAATTTGCACGGCGTCCTCCCCATTTTACGAGACAGATCCTCTCATGGTCAGGATAAGTCTGACCACTTGGCGACCCTATTTGATGCTGAGGTCCGTGAATTTCCTGCTGATTTTAGTGATGACTTTTCTAGATTTTTCGTCAACCTACAGCTGGTCTGGACGACAACTTCATGACCTAAATCAAGAAGCGCGTTTCTTTTTCGGAAGACTTTACTTCCTTTTAATAATGGAATTGATTCATCGTGTAGATCCATCTTTCTTTCAATATATTACAGTAAATCGGGTAAAACTGATTAGATTAGCCCAAAGCAAAAGTATCTTCAATTATTTGTACAAAAATATGTGATATATGTTTTAAATAACTTGGTAAATTTTCCCACACTTGGTTTTTATTTTCCTTTTTATTGTCCTCTATTCCATTTTAAATGAATTTTAACATTTTGGTTTGTTTCTCAATTTATATCCTTTCCAAGGTAACAATAATTTCGATGTTAACACCTAGTTTTATCGTTCATAAATATGTATAAACATGATTTTGAATTCATTTAATTGAAAATTTTGAAAAATTTTACTAGAATTGGGTAGTCAGTATATAAGACTAGGGCTGTTCTTTATTATCAGAGAGCACTAGATTCTAATACAACTACTGCGTTACTAGTATTTTTAATGGTAACCAAGTGTATAAGTTAAAAATTTTAAAAATCCGAAAGAATTTAACCCCTTCCCACATTTAAGATCTTGCAATGCCCTCATTTGCAAGAAATCAGTAACAATTTAAATTATTGAGGGAGATTAGCGTAGAAAAATGATTAAATTTTACCAAAGTTTCCAAACATATTGGCGTTTGTTTGCTGAATGATAAATGGTGCACATCATTTGTTCATTCCGTCTTGTTGTTACATCACATTTGTTTTTCGTTTTGTCGTCAAAACTTGCTTTTGCTGAACTTAATGCCAGTATTTGAAAATGCGCTGTTTTACCCTGTTTTGTACAATCGACAATATACATACAATACAAATATAAACATGCATGGTAATTTGAAATGGAACTTAAAATCCCACTTTCAAATCAAATATGAAATTTTAGAACAACATAATAATAAAAATGATAGAAATTACACAAATATATCCAATAACATAAGTTTAAACATGAAAAAGTAAAAAGATAAAAACATAAAAATCATAAAAATAACCAATGGAACTAAATCAGTCTGGATAGGGGTTCCAGTTCATCTCGTCAGGTGGGTTCCATTGTTGGTTATAGGTGTTCTGATAGGCTTGGTTATAGTCATATTGGTTAAAGGGTGGTCGGATGTCGGGACTGTGTGGCGGAAAATGAGCAGGTCGAGTAGGCACGTAATTATTTGGTACCTGATATGATAGCTGGCTCATGATTTGGTGCTGATGAACTAACCAGCTATCGTGTTGGCGTCGCCTATAGTCCTCGTATACTCGCTTGAAGTTCCACTGCTCGTACATACTATGTCTGGCTGTGCTCGTCATTGCTTCCTCATCTATACGAACTGTGATGACCCATAAATTTTGACTAAATTTAAACTTAATCTTTGTATGATTAACATTTCCGACACGATAAGCAAAGTCTGTAAAACTGAATCTCAAAATTTTTGAATTACTTTTATATATTTAAATACCCTTCGGTTGTTTTCGACGATTCGCGAACAATTATATGTAAATAGATACATATATACTATAACATGAAAAGGTAACAATGTATTAATTGTTTGATACCGTACATTAAACTTATTAGTTAAAATATCAATTTGAATGTATATGATAAGTTGAAATATTTATTATTAAAATTTATTTATAAATAACTTCCAATGTGTATTTAAAAACTGATTTATGTATATTAAAAAGATATATACATATATATAATAAACGATAGTAACATTCGTTTATTGATTCAATTGATATTTAGATAAGTTAACTAAAGCGTTTAAGATGAACCAGTTAAACACTAATTTGTTACAGTGTTTTCAAATTGCCACATTACTCAAAATGCTACAGTGTTTTCGAAAATCACTATTTGCTACAGTGAAATTGACTTTGCTACAGTAAAATTGACTTTGCTACAGTGAATTGCTACAGTAAAACACTATTATAAAAATGTATTTTAACAAATAGCGAGACGATGATTTATAGAAGTAAATGACCAAAACACTCGAAAGTTTAAGATACACTTTGAGTGATATAATTAAGGGATAATTTAAGGCTATATTTTGACAAAGGTACGTGTCACGAAATGTAAAATGCAAGTTTTCTAAGCGTACGAAAATGCGTTCGAGAAACTGGAACCGGGATATAAGTCGAGTGATGACGTACGACTTATCGGAACACAAATTACAAGTCAACTATGCACGTGAATTTAATATAATATATAATTAATTATATAAATTATATATATTATATTTATATTTATTTAATATGTCGACAAGCAAAATGTTAAAAATTTGTGAGCTGTCTCAGGGTGCCATGCGATCGCATGGCCTTGAAGCACAAATCCCATGCGATCGCATGGGGTGCTTTTTCAGGTATGATTGCTATAAATTGTAGTTTTTGGCTCGAGATAATCACACACATACATATTACTCCGTATTTATTTTATTTATTATTTATATTATTATTATTATTATTATTATTATTATTATTATTATTAATAAGATTATTATTAATCTTATTATTTTTTATTATTAGTGTTATTATTTTTGCGATACAAAAATAATAATGTACATCAAATATTACGACGGAGTGCTGTCCAAGTAATTTTCAAAATGAGTTTTCGAGCAAGCTAGAGCTAAGGAAATTATGGGTTATTGCCAAGGAGGTTATGGGTAATGTTCGAGGGTATTTTTGTGAATCAAACCTCGTGTTTATCATCTCCGATGCGTCTACGTGCTTTCCTGCAATATTGTATATCAATATTAAACAGTGAGTTTCATATGATCCCTTTTACTCTCTACATTTTTGGGCTGAGAATACATGCAAATACTTTATTAACTGATATACAATATTTATATGCGTGAGTTTCATATGATCCCTTTTACTCTCTACATTTTTGGGCTGAGAATACATGCAAATGCTTTATTAACCGATATACAATATTTATATGCGTGAGTTTCATTGATCCCTTTTTAATTGCTTTTGCAATATATATTTTTGGGCTGAGAATACATGCAATTTATTTTAAACGCAATGGATACAAGTACATACTAAATTCTACAACGAGTTTGAACCGAAAATCCCTTAGCTTTGGTAACTAGTAACTGTCGGTTATAAGAACCGATGGGGGCGAATAGAGATATATGGATCCATAGGGCTTGATATCCCCGTCCGAGCTAGAGCACTAGCCTTTTAATGGACGTATGCTATTTGAGAAGCGTACACGTTGGTTTGCATGTATTATTAAGATGATTATACAAAGGGTAAAAATTATATAAACGTTAAAGTTTAGTTACCAGGGTGCTCAATTTTGTAGAACCGATTGATAAACGTTTCGGATGAAACAACTAAAATCTTGTGATCCACCTTTTATGTAAAACTTATTGATAAACGTTTTGAATAAAACAACTGAACTTTTGTAATCCGCATTGATATACGGATTATGTGTAATATTAAAACTATGAACTCACCAACCTTTGTGTTGACACTTGAAGCATGTTTATTCTCAGGTTTCTAGAAGTCTTCCGCTGTTTGCTCATACGTGATACAAGTTATGTGCTTGGAGTCATACATGCTATATACAAGAAACTTGCATTCACCAAACCATTACCATGTATCTTATTTTGACTGTATTGTCAACAGATGTATTATTGTAAACCATTTAAATGGTGATTGTCTATACGTAGGAATCATCAGATGTTAAAAACCTGGAATTTATATATTCATTTATGAAATACCTTTTCAAACGAATGCAATGTTACAAAACGTATCACATAGAGGTCAAATACCTCGCAATGAAATCAATGAATGACGTGTTCGTCCATATGGATTTGGAGCGATCGTCACACGAACATGGACGTCAAGAATAACATCTCGAAAGACATCCCTAATGTCTTCCGCTTCCTCCATTTCCTCGTCTGAGCCTCTCTCTACCTGAGGATGATTACCTTCATAGGGCAATGCCTGGTTGCATCTACTCTTCAATACCTTAGCACCCACATAAACCCGCAATCCTATGGTTGCGTATAGACCACCGTTTTAGCTAGAACGAGATATGAACGAAATTTGTCAAAAGCAAAGACAATAGCAAGGAGTTCTTTTTCAGTAGTTGTGTAATTTGTTTGTGCTCCTTGTAACGTCTTACTAGCGTAATAGATAGGTTGAAATCGTTTTTCAATCATTTGTCCAAAAACAGCTCCCATTGCAAAATCACTTGCATCGCACATGAGTTCAAATGGTAGATTCCAATTTGGAGTTATCATGATCGGCGCATTAGTGAGTTTTTTTAAGAATATTAAAAGATATGATGCGTTCATCTGAAAAGATGAATGGAGCATCCTTTTCTAGGAGTTTATTCATAGGAGTGGCAATTTTAGAAAAATCTTTTATGAAACGTCGGTAAAAAATGGCATGCCCTAGAAAACTCCTAACTCCTCTAACATTGGTGGGATGTGGAAGTTTAGCAATTACATCTACTTTAGCTATATCCACTTCAATTCCTTCTTTTGAAATTTTATGACCGAGGACGATTCCTTCTTTAACCATGAAATGGTATTTCTCCCAATTTAGTACTAGATTTGATTGTTCGCATCTAATAAGCATTCGTTCAAGATTGACTAGACATGTTTCAAAAGTATCACCGAAGACTGAAAAGTCATCCATGAAAACTTCCATGCATTCTTCTATCATGTCGTGAAAAATCGCCATCATGCACCTTTGAAAGGTTGCAGGGGTGTTGCAAAGTCCAAATGGCATGCGTTTGTAAGCAAAAGTACCATAAGGGCACGTGAATGTGGTTTTCTCTTGGTCCTCGGGTGCTATTGGAATTTGAAAGTATCCGGAGAAACCATCAAGAAAACAATAGTAACTATTCCCGGCTAATCTTTCTAACATTTTATCAATGAAAGGTAAGGGAAAGTGATCTTTTCTGGTGGCGTCATTTAATTTTCTATAATCAATACAAACATGCCATCCTGTTACAGTCCTAGTGGGAATAAGATCATTTTTCTCATTTGTGATTGTGACGACCCGGAAATTTCCGACCAAATTAAAACTTAATCTTTATATGTTCCAACACAATAAGCAAAGCCTGTAATATTGAGTCTCGAAATGTTTGAACTATTTATATAGATTCATTTAACCTGTGACTATTTCCGACGATTCACGAACAATTGTGTGTAAATAAATATGTAAATATATATACATATATAAATATAAGAGTGCATATTAAGTTGTATTAATAAAATACAAAATAATCATTTGAATTGAAAATGTAAAATAATGTACAAGATAATTAAGATTAAAATTTATTTATGATTTAAACGAATTCTTATTTTTATTTATTATCATTTTTATGATATTATTTAGTTATTTTATTAGAATTATTATTAATATTATTAGGGTATTTACTATTAATATTTATTAAAAATAAAAATAGGAAATCCCATTCTGTTAGAAGTAACTATCAATTTTTTTTCTTTTTCTTCACATGAAAATAATTTACGTACTTCATGTCTCCAGTTTGTTACAAGTCTACTTCACAAATCAATTGGAAATCAATTTAACTGTTAAATCATGTACCTAATCACTCTATATAAGTTACAAACTGCAATTTGAGTTGAAAACAAAGAAAACCCAGAAAATAAGCTCAACACTCTGTACATTCATCTTTTTCACCATATTTTTATTTAGAACAAATTTTCAAAATGTAATAATGCAGTCATGTTAGGAATCATCTATCTAAACTATCTGTAAGTTTTCAATCCTCAATTCTTTCTATTAATTTCTAATTTGAGAGTCAAAGTTTTGGTTTTCAAAGTCAACTAAGTGTTCTTGAATCAAATTCGAGTTTATTTTGATATCTCCAGTTAATTTGATGATCCATAAAGATTATAGGAATGATTTGCAACACAATTCATGTTGTAATCATAACCTATAACACTCTTAATCTAAAAATCAATTTTTGAGTTCTTGAGTTCTTCACAGTGATATACACTAACGTGAATTCGAAACAAATATCAAAAACTAAAAATGTAGAGTTGTTAGGAATCATTTACTTAAACTTCCTGCAAAATCTCAAGTTCCAATTCTTGATAACGAATTCGAATTTGCGAGTCAAAGTTAAATTGTCAAAAGTCAACTGTTTTGTTCTTGGAGAAATTAGAGCTTGTTTTGATGTTTTAAGTTCAATTGACGATTTCAATAGTTTTTAGGAATGATTTGAAACATGTTTCATGTTGTAAAGATTGTCCAAAACGAACTCAAAATTGAAAACAAATTTTTTTTTCTTGGCTACTAGCAAGCAGTAGGATTTTTTTGTTTTTTTTTTCTCATTTTTTTTATATCATGAACATATTTTTATTTTTTGTTTCATGTTTGTTTAGAAGTCCTAAAACCATTTTGATGATTGACTATTAAGAATGAAGTTGTTTGATTGTTTAGATTTTGGTGAAGAAGATGAAGTGGGTTGAAACATGTAATAGATAAGTATTTGGGTTTGTATTATAAATCAGAAAAACTGAAATGGAGGAATGGTTAAGGGTGTTGATGAGTGAGCGAGAGGTCTCGGGTTCGAGCCCGGCTTGGTACAATCTTTTTAAAACTGACTCCTAAGGTAGTTTTATACTTTTAAAAATTATTATTATTATTAATATTATTATTATTATCCTTAGGTATTTCTACAATTATTAATTTTACAAAACAAAAGATATACATGTAAATATATTATTACATAAAATATACTAATATTACATAAAATTATGTTTCAACTAATATTATTGATATAACATTAATTAAATATCAAATAAGTATCATAATATATTATAAGAATAATTAATACATAACAAATATATAAACTTAATTGATTTATACTATAATGTGTTAATACTTGATATAGGTTCGTGAATCCGAGGCCAACCCTGCATTGTTCAATGTCGTCATATGTATTTTTACTACAAAATACAGTATTGTGAGTTTCATTTACCTTTTTACCCTTTATATTTTTGGGCTGAGAATACATGCGCAACTTTTATAACTGTTTTACGAAATAGACACAAGTAATCGAAATTACGTTCTATGGTTGAATGATCGAAACTGAATATTCCCCTTTTTATTAAATCTGGTAATCTAAGAATTAGGGAACAGACACCCTAATTGACGCGAACTCTAAAGATAGATCTATCGGGCCCAACAAGCCCCATCCAAAGTACCGGATGCTTTAGTACTTCGAAATTTATATCATGTCCGAAGGAGGATCCCGGAATGACGGGGATATTCTTATATGCATATTGTGAATGTCGGTTACCAGGTGTTCAATCCATATGAATGATATTTTTGTCTCTATGCATGGGACGTATGATTATGAGAAATGGAAGTATGAAATCTTGTGGTCTATTAAAATTATGAAATGATTCTTTATGATAAACTAATGAACTCACTAACCTTTTGGTTGACACTTTAAAGCATGTTTTTTCTCAGGTACGAAAGAAATCTTCCGCTGTGCATTTGCTCATATTAGATATATTACTTGGAGTCATTCATGACATATTTCAAAAGATGTTGCATTCGAGTCGTTGAGTTCATCAAGATTATTATTAAGTCAATTATATTTGGATATATTATGAAATGCTTTACATGCCTGTCAACTGTCGATGTAACGAAAGTTTGTCTTTTAAAAACGAATGCAATGTTTGTAAAATTTATCATATAGAGGTCAATTACCTCGCGATGTAATCAACTGTTATGAATCGTTTGTAATCGATATGGACTTCGTCCGGATGGATTAGGACGGGTCTCTACAGTGATGACAGTCATGCCACCCTTCTTAGGTACACATTGAACTGGGCTTACCCATGGACTATCAGAGATTGGATAAATTAAACCTGCATCGAGCAGTTTAATAATTTCTTTCTTAACAATAACTTGCATATTAGGATTTAGTCTTCGTTGGCATTGCACATACGTTTTATGACCTTCTTCCATAAGGATTTTATGTGTGCAATACGAAGGACTTATTCCTTTAATATCATGAATTTTCCATGCAATAGCTGGTTTATGAGCTTTTAGCACAGTAATGAGTCGAGATTTTTCATTTTCCGTAAGAGAAGGCGATATTATTACAGGTAATTCAGATTCACCATGTAAATAAGCATATTCCAAATGGTTTGGAAGTGGCTTTAACTCTAATGTCGGTGGTTCTTCTATCGATGATTTATATCGATATCTGTCTTCCTCTTTTAGCATTTGAATTTCTTCTGTTGTTGGTTCGTATCCATTAGCCATAAGTGTAGCTAACATTTTAGCTTCATCAATTGGTTCAGTTCCTTCTCCTAAAGAACATTCTCCTGTTCCTTGTAATTCTGGAAATTCTTCTAACAATTCTGCATGTGAATCTATAGTTTGAATATAATAACATGTATCATCTGCAAATTACGGTTGTTTCATAGATCTATCCACAGAAAAGGTAACACTCTCGTCCTGTATACTTAGGGTCAATTTCTTACAGAACATGTCTACTATTGCTTTAGCCGTGTTTAAGAATGGTCTTCCTAATATGAGAGGAACTCGAGAATCTTCCTCCATGTCTAGAATAACAAAATCTACTGGAAATACTAAAGTACCAACTTTAACTAGCATGTTCTCCATTATCCCTCTAGGATATTTTACTGATCGATTGGCTAGTTGTATGCTTATTCGTGTTGGTTTCAATTCTCCAAGGTCTAGTTTAGCGTATAGTGAATACGGCATTAAATTTATACTAGCACCTAAATCTGCCAATGCTTCTATTGAACTAAGACTACCCAGAAAACATGGAATTGTGAAACTTCCTGGATCGGAGAGTTTTTCTGGTATCTTATTCAACAGCACTGCAGAACAATTAGCATTCATAGTAACAGCCGAGAGTTCTTCCATTTTCTTTCTATTTGTGATTAGATCTTTCAAGAATTTGGCATATCTAGGCATTCTTGAAATTACATCAATGAAAGGAAGATTTACATTTATTTGTTTAAACATATCCAAGAATTTGGATTGCTCGGCTTCAAGTCTTTCTTTTCTCATTTTACTCGGGTAAGGAAGTGGTGGTTGGTATGGTTTAACATAAGGTTTTGCCTTAACTGTGTTATCTTCATTAACCTTTTCAACTACCGGTTCTTTTTCCTTATCTTGTTCAGATTGTGGTTCTTGTAGAGTAGGAATAGCGTCATCAGAAATTACAGGCATTTCAGGTGGTTTAAGTGTAATACCACTTCTTGTGGTAATGGCTTTAGCTGTTTCATTCCGGGAGTTAGCATTTGTATCACTAGGTAGACTTCCCGGTTTTCTTTCACCTATAAACCTTGCTAGGTTGCTCACATCTTGTTCCAAATTTTGAATAGAAGCTTGTTGATTTCTAAATGCTTGAGCATTTTGTTCATTCGTTTGTTTCTGAGATGTGAAAAATTGAGTTTGAGATTCAACTAGCTTCGAAATCATATCTTCTAAATTTGGCTTTTTATCATCGGTTTGTGGTGGTTTGTTTTGAAAATAAGGTCTTTGCAGATTGTAAGTATTGTTAGATACTTGTTGATTGCTAGGACCTTGTTGGTTGTTGTATGGAACATTTCGGTTATAATTCTGATTTTGATTGTAAATTGGTCTTGGCGGTTGATAATTATTTTGATAATTATTTCCAGACCTTTGGTTCATGTATGAAACATTCTCTCTTTGTTCCATTGTTTGTTCAATACTGAGACAATCTTTTGTCAAATGTGGTCCTCCACACTGCTCACAACTAATTCTTATTGAGTGAATATCTTTAGTCATCTTTTCCAATCGTCTCTCAACAGCATCTATCTTTGCAGAAATGGAATCGAAGTCATGGCTAGAATCGGCTCTAGCTGCTTTATATGATCTAACGATATCTTTTTCTTGGTGCCACTCATGTGAGTGGGAAGCAGTGTTATCAATAATTTTGTAAGTGTCAGTTGTGGTTTTCTTCATAATGGAACCACCAGCTGCTATATCGATGTCTTTTCTTGTAGTGATGTCGCATCCTTGGTAGAATATTTGTACTATTTGACAAGTGTCTAAACCATGTTGCGAACATCCTCTCAATAACTTTCCAAATCTTGTCCACGCCTCATACAGAGTTTCATTCGGTTTTTGTGTGAACGTAACAATTTCTCCTTGAAGTCTTACGGCTTTAGATGCCGGAAAAAATTGTTTAAGAAAATTTTCAACTAAAACATCCCATGTATCAATCGCCCCTTCAGGTAACGATTCTAACTAATATTTGGCTTCTCCCTTTAAAGTCCAGGGAAATAACATGAGATATATCTGTTCATCCTCCACTTCTCGGATTTTAAATAGAGTACAGATCCTATTAAAGGTACGAAGATGTTCATTTGGATCTTCCTTCGTCGCACCACTAAATTGGCATTGATTAGTTACCATGTGTAGGATTTGTCCTTTAATTTCATAATCTGGCGCATTAATGTCTGGTTGAGTAATTGCGTGACCTTGGCCAGTGCGTTTAGCTCTCATTCGGTCTTCCATACTTAAAGGTTCCAGATTCTCCATAATTGAATTTGTTGAATCGGAATCACTAGAGGATTCTGATTTAATGGTTCGTTCCTCAACAATCTCTGTTTGAATGATTGGTGGTTCCGGAGGAAAAATTAATGATTCAGGATCTCTGAATTGTCCCTGAATATCCTCCAGATTCTCAATTGTAAGGTCGGGTTTAAAAAATGGATTATCGAAAATTTGAATTGGAGTACTTGGTCGACTTGATGAAGATTCTAAAGAAAAATCAACGGCGACAATATTGGCTAGATATCTTGATCGAGTTACAGGTGGTGAACGTATAAAAGGTGGTGAACGTTTTGCTCGGTGCATTCACTGAATATTCCATTAGTTATAAAAGATAAAAATTATATAAGTTATCAAATTAATAGACTTTTCTGATTTTGCCCACATTTCGAATAGCCAATAGATGTAGCAGAGAGCCAGAACCCTTTAAATCGGAAGCTCACAACTCAGCCACTAACAAATCCAACTATTACTACGAACCAGAAAATTTTGGATGTCTATCAATTTAACCGCTTAAAATATATTTTTTTTTTATTTTGAATTATTAGAGAAGAAGTAGAGAAAATTCTAAGTCCTAAAAACTAGAGCGGCGAAAAAAAAAAGTGCGTCGAAAAAAATGTCGAAAAATAAAAAGTCGAAAAATAAGGCGTCGAAAAATAAAAATAGAGTAGCGCGTCGAAACTTAAAAGGAATTAAAATTTATAAACAGCGTCGCAAAATTCTAAAGTACCTAAATCTTAGTCTAAAGAAAAAGCACTTAAGAGATTTTACGGCAAAGCCTAAGAATCTAAAAATATAAATAAGCTACGGCAAAAACTAAGTTTAAAATAATTACGAACGATAAAAATACAAATATTATGAATAAACGATTAAAAAGATACAAAATATAAAAGTAAAATTTAAAGATAAAAATAAAATTTTTATTAAAATATTATTTTTATTTTATTATTTTATAAAAGTATTAATTTTATATATTAATAAAACTAATTAAAACTTAAAAATACAAATTAAATAAACTAAAACTAATTAATATTAAACTAAAACCCTAATTATTATTAATTATAAATAATTATAACCCTAATTCGTATTTAATGCGGCTGAGGTTTGACCTGTCAGGGTAGCTCCGCGAGTGCCGATTTTTGCTTCCCAAATACTCCGCGATTGCGGATTTAAACAGTGATGGATCCGGTTTGGGCTTGAAACAGGTTCGGCCTGGTACTATTCCTGTGTGGGCTTTAGTTTTGGGCTTCGGCCAGACTTGGGCCCAGTTCGATTTTTTTATATGATTTTTAAGTTTTATAAAATAATAGATAGATAATTTATATAAAATATATTTTAAAAATAAAAATAAAAATCTAAAAAATAAATTTATATATATATATTTTTTCCGTTTTATATTTTTGATTTTAATATTTAAAACTTATATAAATATATTTTTACAAAAATATAATTTTTCACCGAGTTCCCCGGCAGCAGCGCCAAAAATACTTGATGTGCGTAGAGGTGTATACGAAATAATATTAATTTTTACTAGGAAATACTATTAAATATGATACAATTTAACACAAGTTATTTATTTATTTATAGAGTGGATATACCTATACCTTGCTACAACACTTATAGGCAGTGTACCTAATCGTACAGTAATGTAGTTTTTAG
The DNA here is from genome assembly GCF_046630445.1 of Rutidosis leptorrhynchoides. Lineage (NCBI taxonomy): Eukaryota > Viridiplantae > Streptophyta > Magnoliopsida > Asterales > Asteraceae > Rutidosis > Rutidosis leptorrhynchoides. Next base: position 693,784,954 of record NC_092335.1, read on the forward strand.
TAAGTCCGGTTCGTCCACAGGGAACTAGCCAAGTTTAACGCTATATTTTTAAAAACTATATTTGTATGTATGTATGTATATATATATATATATATATATATATATATATATATATATATATATATATATATATATATATATATATATATATATATATATATATATATATAAAGTATTATTATTATTATTATAAAAGGGGTTTTTATCGTTTAATGACCGGTTTGTCGATTTAAAAACTTTAGTCGCAGTTAAAACCTAATGTAAAATATTAAAAATAAATATAACTTAATTTAAAGCATAAAGTAAATGACAATAATTAAAGTACGATAAATTAAAGTGCGATAAATAAAATGACAATAAATAAAATTGCGATAATTAAAAAAATACGATAATTAAAATGATAATAAATTAAAGTGCGATAATTAAAAGTGCAATTAAATATGAAATAAAGGAATTATGCTTATTTAAACTTCCGTAATCATGATGTTCGACGTGTTGTTTTTAGTACCATGGGTTAATTGTCCTTTGTCCTGGATTATTTGATATGTCCATACGGTTTTGTCCATAATAGTCCATCATTCATAAATATAAAGTGCGAGAGTCATCGTCAAATTATCCTTATACCCGAAGTCAAATATTCCAACTAATTGGGGATTCGAATTGTAACAAGGTCTTAATACTTTGTTAATGAATACACCAGGTTATCGACTGCGTGTAATCCAAGGTTTTATTACTTTGTTAACAATTACACCAATTACCCTTGAATGTAATCCACCCCTGTTTCAACTAGTCCATTAACTATTAATCCAATTCCGTGTCCGGTAAAATGAACAATTATTGGTATTTATAGATATCCCGTCCACCGTACCCGATTAAGCGTATGTGGTTATTTATAGATACGTCAAATTATAACCTTTATATTAAATTAACGAGGTATCGTTAAGTTAATATAAAACCCATTAATAGCCCATAGTCTAATTTCCACAAGTGTCATTCTTTTATCCAAGCCCCAATTATGGTCCAAAGCCCAATTACCCAAATTTAATATTTAGCCCAACATCACGATTACTTCGGCATTAAATAAGCATAATAATAACTTAGCTACGGACATTAATTTAAAAGGGTTGAACATAACTTACAATGATTAATAATAGCGTAGCATTACACGGACAGAGTTCCGACTTAAAACCCGTAAAACATTTCTTACAATAACCTTATTATTATTAACTTAAAATTAAAATTATAATTAAAATATAAATATAAATATAAATATAAACTGAGATAGATAGATAGAAATGGGGTAAAGAACTTGGCAGAAGCTCGTGCCTTTTATAGGCAATTTCTGATTTTGGCTGCTCCGCGAGTGCGGTGAAATGTCCCGTTCTTATTGATTAAAAACGTTCCATATTAATTGATTTCGTTGCGAGGTTTTGACCTCTATATGAGACGTTTTTCAAAGACTGCATTCATTTTAAAACAAACCATAACCTTTATTTCATCAATAAAGGTTTAAAAAGTTTTATGTAGATTATCAAATAATGATAATCTAAAATATCCTGTTTACACACGACCATTACATAATGGTTTACAATACAAATATGTTACAACAAAATAAGTTTCTTGAATGTAGTTTTTACACAGTATCATACAAGCATGGACTCCAAATCTCGTCCTTATTTAAGTATGCGACAGCGGAAGCTCTTAATAATCACCTGAGAATAAACATGCTTAAAACGTCAACAAAAATGTTGGTGAGTTATAGGTTTAACCTATATATATCAAATCATAATAATAGACCACAAGATTTCATATTTCAATACACATCCCATACATAGAGAAAAAAATTATTCATATGGTGAACACCTGGTAACCGACATTAACAAGATGCATATATAAGAATATCCCCATCATTCCGGGACACCCTTCGGATATGATATAAATTTCGAAGTACTAAAGCATCCGGTACTTTGGATGGGGTTTGTTAGGCCCAATAGATCTATCTTTAGGATTCGCGTCAATTAGGGTGTCTGTTCCCTAATTCTTAGATTACCAGACTTAATAAAAAGGGGCATATTCGATTTAGATAATTCAACCATAGAATGTAGTTTCACGTACTTGTGTCTATTTTGTAAATCATTTATAAAACCTGCATGTATTCTCATCCCAAAAATATTAGATTTTAAAAGTGGGACTATAACTCACTTTCACAGATTTTTACTTCGTCGGGAAGTAAGACTTGGCCACTGGTTGATTCACGGACCTATAACAATATATACATATATATCAAAGTATGTTCAAAATATATTTACAACACTTTTAATATATTTTGATGTTTTAAGTTTATTAAGTCAGCTGTCCTCGTTAGTAACCTACAACTAGTTGTCCACAGTTAGATGTACAGAAATAAATTGATAAATATTATCTTGAATCAATCCACGACCCAGTGTATACGTATCTCAGTATTGATCACAACTCAAACTATATATATTTTGGAATCAACCTCAACCCTGTATAGCTAACTCCAACATTCACATATAGAGTGTCTATGGTTGTTCCGAAATATATATAGATGTGTCGACATGATAGGTCGAAACATTGTATACGTGTCTATGGTATCTCAAGATTACATAATATACAATACAAGTTGATTAAGTTATGGTTGGAATAGATTTGTTACCAATTTTCACGTAGCTAAAATGAGAAAAATTATCCAATCTTGTTTTACCCATAACTTCTTCATTTTAAATCCATTTTGAGTGAATAAAATTGCTATGATTTCATATTGAACTCTATTTTATGAATCTAAATAGAAAAAGTATAGGTTTATAGTCGGAAAAATAAGTTACAAGTCATTTTTGTAAAGGTAGTCATTTCAGTCGAAAGAACGACGTCTAGATGACCATTTTAGAAAACATACTTCCACTTTGAGTTTAACCATAATTTTTGGATATAGTTTCATGTTCATAATAAAAATCATTTTCACAGAATAACAACTTTTAAATCAAAGTTTATCATAGTTTTTAATTAACTAACCCAAAACAGCCCGCGGTGTTACTACGACGGCGTAAATCCGGTTTTACGGTGTTTTTCGTGTTTCCAGGTTTTAAATCATTAAGTTAGCATATCATATAGATATAGAACATGTGTTTAGTTAATTTTAAAAGTCAAGTTAGAAGGATTAACTTTTGTTTGCGAACAAGTTTAGAATTAACTAAACTATGTTCTAGTGATTACAAGTTTAAACCTTCGAATAAGATAGCTTTATATGTATGAATCGAATGATATTATGAACATCATTACTACCTTAAGTTCCTTGGATAAACCTACTGGAAAAGAGAAAAATGGATCTAGCTTCAACGGATCCTTGGATGGCTCGAAGTTCTTGAAGCAGAATCATGACACGAAAATAAGTTCAAGTAAGATCATCACTTGAAATAAGATTGTTATAGTTATAGAAATTGAACCAAAGTTTGAATATGATTATTACCTTGTATTAGAATGATAACCTACTGTAAGAAACAAAGATTTCTTGAGGTTGGATGATCACCTTACAAGATTGGAAGTGAGCTAGCAAACTTGAAAGTATTCTTGATTTTATGTAACTAGAACTTGTAGAATATATGAAGAACACTTAGAACTTGAAGATAGAACTTTAGAGAGATCAATTAGATGAATAAAATTGAAGAATGAAAGTGTTTGTAGGTGTTTTTGGTCGTTGGTGTATGGATTAGATATAAAGGATATGTAATTTTGTTTTCATGTAAATAAGTCATGAATGATTACTCATATTTTTGTAATTTTATGAGATATTTCATGCTAGTTGCCAAATGATGGTTCCCACATGTGTTAGGTGACTCACATGGGCTGCTAAGAGCTGATCATTGGAGTGTATATACCAATATTACATACATCTAAAAGCTGTGTATTGTACGAGTACGAATACGGGTGCATACGAGTAGAATTGTTGATGAAACTGAACGAGGATGTAATTGTAAGCATTTTTGTTAAGTAGAAGTATTTTGATAAGTGTCTTGAAGTCTTTCAAAAGTGTATGAATACATATTAAAACACTACATGTATATACATTTTAACTGAGTCGTTAAGTCATCGTTAGTCGTTACATGTAAATGTTGTTTTGAAACCTTTAGGTTAACGATCTTGTTGAATGTTGTTAACCCATTATTTATTATAACAAATGAGATGTTAAATTATTATATTATCATGATATTATGATATATAATATATCTTAGTATGATGTATATACAATTAAATGTCGTTACAACGATAATCGTTACATGTATGTCTCGTTTCGAAATCATTAAGTTAGTAGTCTTATTTTTACATATGTATTTCATTGTTAATACACTTAATAATATATTTAATTATCATTTAACATAATTAACCAAGTGTATCAATATCTTAATATGATTCATATGTACCTAGTAAGACGTTGTTATAACGATAACCGTTATATATATCGTTTTCGAGTTTCTTAAATTAATAGTCTTATTTTTATGTATATAACTCATTGTTAAAATACCTAATGAGATACATACTTATAATAAAATCATGTTAACTATATATATAACCATATATATGTCATCGTATAGTTTTTACAAGTTTTAACGTTCGTGAATCACCGGTCAACTTGGGTGGTCAATTGTCTATATGAAACCTATTTCAATTAATCAAGTCTTAACAAGTTTGATTGCTTAACATGTTGGAAACATTTAATCATGTAAATATCAATCTCAATTAATATATATAAACATGGAAAAGTTCGGGTCACTACAGTACCTACCCATTAAATAAATTTCGTCCCGAAATTTTAAGCTGTTGAAGGTGTTGACGAATCTTCTGGAAATAGATGCGGGTATTTCTTCTTCATCTGATCTTCACGCTCCCAGGTGAACTCGGGTCCTCTACGAGCATTCCATCGAACCTTAACAATTGGTATCTTGTTTTGCTTAAGTCTTTTAACCTCACGATCCATTATTTCGACGGGTTCTTCGATGAATTGAAGTTTTTCGTTGATTTGGATTTCATCTAACGGAATAGTGAGATCTTCTTTAGCAAAACATTTCTTCAAATTCGAGACGTGGAAAGTGTTATGTACAGCCGCGAGTTGTTGAGGTAACTCAAGTCGGTAAGCTACTGGTCCGACACGATCAATAATCTTGAATGGTCCAATATACCTTGGATTTAATTTCCCTCGTTTACCAAATCGAACAACGCCTTTCCAAGGTGCAACTTTAAGCATGACCATCTCTCCAATTTCAAATTCTATATCTTTTCTTTTAATGTCAGCGTAGCTCTTTTGTCGACTTTGGGCGGTTTTCAACCGTTGTTGAATTTGGATGATCTTCTCGGTAGTTTCTTGTATAATCTCCGGACCCGTACTTTGTCTATCCCCCACTTCACTCCAACAAATCAGAGACCTGCACTTTCTACCATAAAGTGCTTCAAACGGCGCCATCTCAATGCTTGAATGGTAGCTGTTGTTGTAGGAAAATTCTGCTAACGGTAGATGTCGATCCCAACTGTTTCTGAAATCAATAACACATGCTCGTAGCATGTCTTCAAGCGTTTGTATCGTCCTTTCGCTCTGCCCATCAGTTTGTGGATGATAGGCAGTACTCATATCTAGACGAGTTCCTAATGCTTGCTGTAATGTCTGCCAGAATCTTGAAATAAATCTACCATCCCTATCAGAGATAATAGAAATTGGTATTCCATGTCTGGAGACGACTTCCTTCAAATACAGTCGTGCTAACTTCTCCATCTTGTCATCTTCTCTTATTGGCAGGAAGTGTGCTGATTTGGTGAGACGATCAACTATTACCCAAATAGTATCAAAACCACTTGCAGTCCTTGGCAATTTAGTGATGAAATTCATGGTAATGTTTTCCCATTTCCATTCCGGGATTTCGGGTTGTTGAAGTAGACCTGATGGTTTCTGATGCTCAGCTTTGACCTTAGAACACGTCAAACATTCTCCTACGTATTTATCAACATCGGCTTTCATACCCGGCCACCAAAAATGTTTCTTGAGATCCTTGTACATCTTCCCCGTTCCAGGATGTATTGAGTATCTGGTTTTATGAGCTTCTCTAAGTACCATTTCTCTCATATCTCCAAATTTTGGTACCCAAATCCTTTCAGCCCTATACCGGGTTCTGTCTTCCCGAATATTAAGATGCTTCTCCGATCCTTTGGGTATTTCATCCTTTAAATTTCCCTCTTTTAAAACTCCTTGTTGCGCCTCCTTTATTTGAGTAGTAAGGTTATTATGAATCATTATATTCATAGATTTTACTCGAATGGGTTCTCTGTCCTTCCTGCTCAAGGCGTCGGCTACCACATTTACCTTCCCCGGGTGGTAACGAATCTCAAAGTCGTAATCATTCAATAATTCAATCCACCTACGCTGCCTCATATTCAGTTATTTCTGATTAAATATGTGTTGAAGACTTTTGTGGTCGGTATATATAATACTTTTGACCCCATATAAGTAGTGCCTCCAAGTCTTTAATGCAAAAACAACCGCGCCTAATTCCAAATCATGCGTTGTATAATTTTGTTCGTGAATTTTCAATTGTCTAGACGCATAAGCAACCACCTTCGTTCGTTGCATTAATACACAACCGAGACCTTGCTTTGATGCGTCACAATAAATCGCAAAATCATCATTCCCTTCAGGCAATGACAATATAGGTGCCGTAGTTAGCTTTTTCTTCAATAACTGAAACGCTTTCTCTTGTTCATCATTCCATTCAAATTTCTTCCCTTTATGCGTTAATGCAGTCAAGGGTTTTGCTATTCTGGAAAAGTCGTGGATGAACCTTCTGTAGTAACCAGCTAGTCCTAAAAACTGGCGTATGTGTTTCGGAGTTTTCGGGGTTTCCCACTTTTCAACAGTTTCTATCTTTGCCGGATCCACCTTAATACCTTCTTTGTTCACTATGTGACCGAGGAATTGAACTTCTTCCAACCAAAATGCACACTTTGAAAACTTAGCGTACAATTCTTCCTTCCTCAATACTTCTAACACCTTTCTCAAATGTTCACCGTGTTCTTGGTCATTCTTTGAGTAAATAAGTATGTCATCAATGAAAACAATGACAAACTTGTCAAGGTATGGTCCACACACTCGGTTCATAAGGTCCATGAACACAGCTGGTGCATTAGTTAAACCAAACGGCATGACCATAAACTCGTAATGACCGTAACGTGTTCTGAAAGCAGTCTTTGGAATATCATCTTCTTTCACCCGCATTTGATGATACCCGGAACGTAAGTCAATCTTTGAATAAACAGACGAGCCTAGTAGTTGATCAAATAAGTCGTCGATTCTCGGTAGTGGGTAGCGGTTCTTGATGGTAAGTTTGTTCAACTCTCGGTAGTCGATACACAACCTGAATGTACCATCTTTCTTCTTGACAAAAAAAACAGGAGCTCCCCACGGTGATGTGCTTGGTCGAATGAAACCACGCTCTAAAAGTTCTTGTAATTGGCTTTGCAGTTCTTTCATCTCGCTGGGTGCGAGTCTGTAAGGAGCACGAGCTATTGGTGCAGCTCCTGGTACAAGATCTATTTGAAATTCAACGGATCGATGTGGGGGTAATCCCGGTAATTCTTTCGGAAATACATCGGGAAATTCTTTTGCAATGGGAACATCATTGATGCTCTTTTCTTCAGTTTGTACTTTCTCGACGTGTGCTAGAACAGCATAGCAACCTTTTCTTATTAGTTTTTGTGCCTTCAAATTACTAATAAGATGTAGCTTCGTGTTGCCCTTTTCTCCGTACACCATTAAGGGTTTTCCTTTTTCTCGTATAATGCGAATTGCATTTTTGTAACAAACGATCTCTGCTTTCACTTCTTTCAACCAGTCCATACCGATTATCACATCAAAACTCCCTAACTCTACTGGTATCAAATCAATCTTAAATGTTTCGCTAGCCAGTTTAATTTCTCGATTCCGACATATATTATCTGCTGAAATTAATTTACCATTTGCTAATTCGAGTAAAAATTTACTATCCAAAGGCGTCAATGGACAACTTAATTTAGCACAAAAATCTCTACTCATATAGCTTCTATCCGCACCCGAATCAAATAAAACGTAAGCAGATTTATTGTCAATAAGAAACGTACCCGTAACAAGCTCCGGGTCTTCCTGTGCCTCTGCCGCATTAATATTGAAAACTCTTCCGCGGCCTTGTCCATTCGTGTTCTCCTGGTTCGGGCAATTTCTAATAATGTGGCCCGGTTTTCCACATTTATAACAAACTACATTGGCATAACTTGCTCCGACACTACTTGCTCCGCCATTACTCGTTCCGACACCATTTGTTCCTTTCGTTCTATTAACCCCTGGTCCGTAGACCTCACACTTCGCCGCGCTATGACCATTTCTTTTACACTTGTTGCAAAATTTGGTGCAGAACCCCGAGTGATACTTTTCACACCTTTGGCATAGCTGCTTCTGATTGTTGTTGTTGTTGCGGTTATTATTGTTGTTGGGATGATTGTTGTAGTTGCTGTTGTTGTTGTTGTTGTTGTTGTTGTTGTTGTTGTTGTTGTTGGGCCGTTTGTTGTAGTTGCGATTGATGTTGCGATTGTTGGGATAATTGTTGCGATTATTATTGTAATTGCTGTTGTTGTTGTATTGGTGATTCTTATCACCGTTTTCCTCCCACTTTCTTTTGACTTGCTTCACATTGGCCTCTTCAGCAGTCTGTTCTTTAATTCTTTCTTCAATTTGGTTCACTAGTTTGTGAGCCATTCTACATGCCTGTTGTATGGAGGCGGGCTCGTGTGAACTTATATCTTCTTGGATTCTTTCCGGTAATCCTTTCACAAACGCGTCGATCTTCTCTTCCTCATCTTCGAATGCTCCCGGACACAATAGGCACAATTCTGTGAATCATCTTTCGTACGTGGTAATATCAAATCCTTGGGTTCGTAACCCTCTAAGTTCTGTCTTGAGCTTATTGACCTCGGTTCTGGGACGGTACTTCTAGTTCATCAAGTGCTTGAATGCTGACCACGGTAGTGCGTACGCATCATCTTGTCCCACTTGCTCTAGATAGGTATTCCACCATGTTAACGCAGAACCTGTGAAGGTATGCGTAGCGTACTTCACTTTGTCCTCTTTAGTACACTTACTTATGGCAAACACCGATTCGACCTTCTCGGTCCACCATTTCAATCCGATCGGTCCTTCGGTTCCATCAAATTCCAAAGGTTTGCAGGCAGTGAATTCTTTGTAGGTGCATCCTACACGATTTCCTGTACTGCCAGATCCAAGGTTATTGTTGGTATGTAGCGCAGCCTGTACCGCGGCTATGTTTGAAGCTAGAAAAGTACGGACTTCCTCTTCATTCATATTCACGGTGTGTCGAGTAGTCGGTGCCATTTCCTTCAAAATAGTCAAATGGAACAAGTTAATCATACAGAATATTAAGAGTAGTTAATAGTATTTCGTAGCATAATATGAACTCATTTATAAAAGCTTTTTCTTCATATTAGCATTTTATAAGTTTAAATTCGGGTAGTACCTACCCGTTAAGTTCATACTTAGTAGCTAATATACAATTCAACTACTACAATTCTATATGAAAAACTGATTGTAATAATATTTCACGTTCAAACTTTTATACAATATTTTACAAACTTACAATACCGCTTATTTTACATAAAGCATGAAATATAGCACACAATAACTTTGATTCAAGATAGTTGTGAAGATAATTCTAGCTAGTACACAAGTCGTTCAGCAAAGGCAATAAAAACACGTAATTCATACGTCCAGAAACAAGTCATGCATTCTGGTTTTACTAGGACTACTTCCCATCCTTGGTCTTGTGGAACATAACCGTTATGGCCGTTGATAAGACAGCGTGTTGTAACGTCGTCAAAGGGACGAGGGTTACGTAATGACCAACAGTCTCGTAATAACCTAAAAACCTCATTTCTTATCCCAATTACCGACTCCGTTACTTGTGGGAACGTTTTGTTTAATAGTTGTAGCCCGATGTTCTTGTTCTCACTTTGGTGAGAAGCGAACATTACTAACCCGTAAGCATAACATGCTTCTTTATGTTGCATGTTAGCCGCTTTTTCTAAATCACGAAGTCCTATATTCGGATATACTGAGTCAAAATAATTTCTTAACCCGTTGCGTAAAATAGCATTTGGGTTCCCCGCAATATATGCGTCAAAGTAAACACATCGTAACTTATGGATTTCCCAATGTGATATCCCCCATCTTCCGAACGAAAGCCTTTTATAAACCAAGGCATTCTTGGAACGTTCTTCGAATGTCTTACAAACTGATCTCGCCTTAAATAGTTGTGCCGAGGAATTCTGACCGACTCTAGACAAGATTTCATCAATCATGTCTCCGGGTAGGTCTCTTAAAATATTGGGCTGTCTATCCATTTTGTGTTTTTATACTGTAAAATAGACAAGAGTTAGATTTATAAAAAAAATACTTATTAATACAAGCAATTTTTTACATATATCATAAAGCATAAGCACACTATATTACATATATTACACCACACGAATATAACTATCTTATTCCGACTCGCTCGTTTCTTCTTGTTCGGTTTTGGTTCGTTTTGCCAATTTTCTAGGGATATATGATGTTCCCCTAATACGAGCCGTCGTTTTCCACATTGGTTTAGAAAAACCTGGTGGTTTAGAGGTTCCCGGGTCATTGTTACAACTTAAGGACTTCGGGGGTTGACGATACATATAAAGTTCATCGGGGTTGGAATTAGATTTCTCTATTTTTATGCCCTTTCCCTTATTATTTTCTTTTGCCTTTTTAAATTCAGTTGGGGTAATTTCTATAACATCATCGGAATTCTCGTCGGAATCCGATTCATCGGAGAATTGGTAATCCTCCCAATATTTTGCTTCCTTGGTGGAAACACCATTGACCATAATTAACCTTGGTCGGTTGGTTGAGGATTCTCTTTTACTTAACCGTTTTATTATTTCCCCCACCGGTTCTATTTCTTCTTCCGGTTCCGATTCTTCTTTCGGTTCTGATTCTTCTTTCGGTTCCGACTCTTCTTCCGGTTCCTCTTCGGGAACTTGTGAATCAGTCCACGAATCATTCCAATTTACATTTGACTCTTCATTATTATTAGGTGAGTCAATGGGACTTGTTCTAGAGGTAGACATCTATCACATAATATCAAACACGTTAAGAGATTAATATATCACATAATATTCATATGTTAAAAATATATAGTTTCCAACAAAAATGTTAAGCAATCATTTTTAAAGAAAATACGGTCGAAGTCCAGACTCACTAATGCATCCTAACAAACTCGATAAAACACACTAATGCAAATTTTCTGGCTCTCTAAGACCAACGCTCGGATACCAACTGAAATGTCCCGTTCTTATTGATTAAAAACGTTCCATATTAATTAATTTCGTTGCGAGGTTTTGACCTCTATATGAGACGTTTTTCAAAGACTGCATTCATTTTAAAACAAACCATAACCTTTATTTCATCAATAAAGGTTTAAAAAGCTTTATGTAGATTATCAAATAATGATAATCTAAAATATCCTGTTTACACACGACCATTACATAATGGTTTACAATACAAATATGTTACAACAAAATAAGTTTCTTGAATGCAGTTTTTACACAGTATCATACAAGCATGGACTCCAAATCTCGTCCTTATTTAAGTATGCGACAGCGGAAGCTCTTAATAATCACCTGAGAATAAACATGCTTAAACGTCAACAAAAATGTTGGTGAGTTATAGGTTTAACCTATATATATCAAATCATAATAATAGACCACAAGATTTCATATTTCAATACACATCCCATACATAGAGATAAAAATTATTCATATGGTGAACACCTGGTAACCGACATTAACAAGCTGCATATATAAGAATATCCCCATCATTCCGGGACACCCTTCGGATATGATATAAATTTCGAAGTACTAAAGCATCCGGTACTTTGGATGGGGTTTATTAGGCCCAATAGATCTATCTTTAGGATTCGCGTCAATTAGGGTGTCTGTTCCCTAATTCTTAGATTACCAGACTTAATAAAAAGGGGCATATTCGATTTAGATAATTCAACCATAGAATGTAGTTTCACGTACTTGTGTCTATTTTGTAAATCATTTATAAAACCTGCATGTATTCTCATCCCAAAAATATTAGATTTTAAAAGTGGGACTATAACTCACTTTCACAGATTTTTTACTTCGTCGGGAAGTAAGACTTGGCCACTGGTTGATTCACGAACCTATAACAATATATACATATATATCAAAGTATGTTCAAAATATATTTACAACACTTTTAATATATTTTGATGTTTTAAGTTTATTAAGTCAGCTGTCCTCGTTAGTAACCTACAACTAGTTGTCCACAGTTAGATGTACAGAAATAAATCGATAAATATTATCTTGAATCAATCCACGACCCAGTGTATACGTATCTCAGTATTGATCACAACTCAAACTATATATATTTTGGAATCAACCTCAACCCTGTATAGCTAACTCCAACATTCACATATAGAGTGTCTATGGTTGTTCCGAAATATATATAGATGTGTCGACATGATAGGTCGAAACATTGTATACGTGTCTATGGTATCTCAAGATTACATAATATACAATACAAGTTGATTAAGTTATGGTTAGAATAGATTTGTTACCAATTTTCACGTAGCTAAAATGAGAAAAATTATCCAATCTTGTTTTACCCATAACTTCTTCATTTTAAATCCATTTTGAGTGAATCAAATTGCTATGATTTCATATTGAACTCTATTTTATGAATCTAAACAGAAAAAGTATAGGTTTATAGTCGGAAAAATAAGTTACAAGTCGTTTTTGTAAAGGTAGTCATTTCAGTCGAAAGAACGACGTCTAGATGACCATTTTAGAAAACATACTTCCACTTTGAGTTTAACCATAATTTTTGGATATAGTTTCATGTTCATAATAAAAATCATTTTCTCAGAATAACAACTTTTAAATCAAAGTTTATCATAGTTTTTAATTAACTAACCCAAAACAGCCCGCGGTGTTACTACGACGGCGTAAATCCGGTTTTACGGTGTTTTTCGTGTTTCCAGGTTTTAAATCTTTAAGTTAGCATATCATATAGATATAGAACATGTGTTTAGTTAATTTTAAAAGTCAAGTTAGAAGGATTAACTTTTGTTTGCGAACAAGTTTAGAATTAACTAAACTATGTTCTAGTGATTACAAGTTTAAACCTTCGAATAAGATAGCTTTATATGTATGAATCGAATGATGTTATGAACATCATTACTACCTTAAGTTCCTTGGATAAACCTACTGGAAAAGAGAAAAATGGATCTAGCCTCAACGGATCCTTGGATGGCTCGAAGTTCTTGAAGCAGAATAATGACACGAAAATAAGTTCAAGTAAGATCATCACTTGAAATAAGATTGTTATAGTTATAGAAATTGAACCAAAGTTTGAATATGATTATTACCTTGTATTAGAATGATAACCTACTATAAGAAACAAAGATTTCTTGAGGTTGGATGATCACCTTACAAGATTGGAAGTGAGCTAGCAAACTTGAAAGTATTCTTGATTTTATGTAACTAGAACTTGTAGAATATATGAAGAACACTTAGAACTTGAAGATAGAACTTGAGAGAGATCAATTAGATGAATAAAATTGAAGAATGAAAGTGTTTGTAGGTGTTTTTGGTCGTTGGTGTATGGATTAGATATAAAGGATATGTAATTTTGTTTTCATGTAAATAAGTCATGAATGATTACTCATATTTTTGTAATTTTATGAGATATTTCATGCTAGTTGCCAAATGATGGTTCCCACATGTGTTAGGTGACTCACATGGGCTGCTAAGAGCTGATCATTGGAGTGTATATACCAATATTACATACATCTAAAAGCTGTGTATTGTACGAGTACGAATACGGGTGCATACGAGTAGAATTGTTGATGAAACTGAACGAGGATGTAATTGTAAGCATTTTTGTTAAGTAGAAGTATTTTGATAAGTGTCTTGAAGTCTTTCAAAAGTGTATGAATACATATTAAAACACTACATGTATATACATTTTAACTGAGTCGTTAAGTCATCGTTAGTCGTTACATGTAAATGTTGTTTTGAAACCTTTAGGTTAACGATCTTGTTGAATGTTGTTAACCCATTGTTTATTATAACAAATGAGATGTTAAATTATTATATTATCATGATATTATGATATATAATATATCTTAGTATGATGTATATACAATTAAATGTCGTTACAACGATAATCGTTACATGTATGTCTCGTTTCGAAATCATTAAGTTAGTAGTCTTATTTTTACATATGTATTTCATTGTTAATACACTTAATAATATATTTACTTATCATTTAACATAATTAACCAAGTGTATCAATATCTTAATATGATTCATATGTACCTAGTAAGACGTTGTTATAACGATAACCGTTATATATATCGTTTTCGAGTTTCTTAAATTAATAGTCTTATTTTTATGTATATAACTCATTGTTAAAATACCTAATGAGATACATACTTATAATAAAATCATGTTAACTATATATATAACCATATATATGTCATCGTATAGTTTTTACAAGTTTTAACGTTCGTGAATCACCGGTCAACTTGGGTGGTCAATTGTCTATATGAAACCTATTTCAATTAATCAAGTCTTAACAAGTTTGATTGCTTAACATGTTGGAAACATTTAATCATGTAAATATCAATCTCAATTAATATATATAAACATGGAAAAGTTCGGGTCACTATGAAATGTCCCGTTCTTATTGATTAAAAACGTTCCATATTAATTGATTTCGTTGCGAGGTTTTGACCTCTATATGAGACGTTTTTCAAAGACTGCATTCATTTTTAAACAAACCATAACCTTTATTTCATCAATAAAGGTTTAAAAAGCTTTACGTAGATTATCAAATAATGATAATCTAAAATATTCTGTTTACACACGACCATTACATAATGGTTTACAATACAAATATGTTACAACAAAATAAGTTTCTTGAATGCAGTTTTTACACAATATCATACAAGCATGGACTCCAAATCTTGTCCTTATTTAAGTATGCGACAGCGGAAGCTCTTAATAATCACCTGAGAATAAACATGCTTAAAACGTCAACAAAAATGTTGGTGAGTTATAGGTTTAACCTATATATATCAAATCGTAACAATAGACCACAAGATTTCATATTTCAATACACATCCCATACATAGAGATAAAAATCATTCATATGGTGAACACCTGGTAACCGACAATAACAAGATGCATATATAAGAATATCCCCATCATTCCGGGACACCCTTCGGATATGATATAAATTTCGAAGTACTAAAGCATCCGGTACTTTGGATGGGGTTTGTTAGGCCCAATAGATCTATCTTTAGGATTCGCGTCAATTAGGGTGTCTGTTCCCTAATTCTTAGATTACCAGACTTAATAAAAAGGGGCATATTCGATTTCGATAATTCAACCATAGAATGTAGTTTCACGTACTTGTGTCTATTTTGTAAATCATTTATAAAACCTGCATGTATTCTCATCCCAAAAATATTAGATTTTAAAAGTGGGACTATAACTCACTTTCACAGATTTTTACTTCGTCGGGAAGTAAGACTTGGCCACTGTTGATTCACGAACCTATAACAATATATACATATATATTAAAGTATGTTCAAAATATATTTACAACACTTTTAATATATTTTGATGTTTTAAGTTTATTAAGTCAGCTGTCCTCGTTAGTAACCTACAACTAGTTGTCCACAGTTAGATGTACAGAAATAAATCGATAAATATTATCTTGAATCAATCCACGACCCAGTGTATACGTATCTCAGTATTGATCACAACTCAAACTATATATATTTTGGAATCAACCTCAACCCTGTATAGCTAACTCCAACATTCACATATAGAGTGTCTATGGTTGTTCCGAAATATATATAGATGTGTCGACATGATAGGTCGAAACATTGTATACGTGTCTATGGTATCTCAAGATTACATAATATATAATACAAGTTGATTAAGTTATGGTTGGAATAGATTTGTTACCAATTTTCACGTAGCTAAAATGAGAAAAATTATCCAATCTTGTTTTACCCATAACTTCTTCATTTTAAATCCGTTTTGAGTGAATCAAATTGCTATGGTTTCATATTGAACTCTATTTTATGAATCTAAACAAAAAAAGTATAGGTTTCTAGTCGGAAAAATAAGTTACAAGTCGTTTTTGTAAAGGTAGTCATTTCAGTCGAAAGAACGACGTCTAGATGACCATTTTAGAAAACATACTCCCACTTTGAGTTTAACCATAATTTTTGGATATAGTTTCATGTTCATAATAAAAATCATTTTCTCAGAATAAAAACTTTTAAATCAAAGTTTATCATAGTTTTTAATTAACTAACCCAAAACAGCCCGCGGTGTTACTACGACGGCGTAAATCCGGTTTTACGGTGTTTTTCGTGTTTCCAGGTTTTAAATCATTAAGTTAGCATATCATATAGATATAGAACATGTGTTTAGTTGATTTTAAAAGTCAAGTTAGAAGGATTAACTTTTGTTTGCGAACAAGTTTAGAATTAACTAAACTATGTTCTAGTGATTACAAGTTTAAACCTTCGAATAAGATAGCTTTATATGTATGAATCGAATGATGTTATGAACATCATTACTACCTTAAGTTCCTTGGATGAACCTACTGGAAAAGAGAGAAATGGATCTAGCTTCAATGGATCCTTGGATGGCTCAAAGTTCTTGAAGCAAAATCATGACACGAAAACAAGTTCAAGTAAGATCATCACTTGAAATAAGATTGTTATAGTTATAGAAATTGAACCAAAGTTTGAATATGATTATTACCTTGTATTAGAATGATAACCTACTGTAAGAAACAAAGATTTCTTGAGGTTGGATGATCACCTTACAAGATTGGAAGTGAGCTAGCAAACTTGAAAGTATTCTTGATTTTATGAAACTAGAACTTTTGGAATTTATGAAGAACACTTAGAACTTGAAGATAGAACTTGAGAGAGTTCAATTAGATAAAGAAAATTGAAGAATGAAAGTGTTTGTAGGTGTTTTTGGTCGTTGGTGTATGGATTAGATATAAAGGATATGTAATTTTGTTTTCATGTAAATAAGTCATGAATGATTACTCATATTTTTGTAATCTTATGAGATATTTCATGCTAGTTGCCAAATGATGGTTCCCACATGTGTTAGGTGACTCACATGGGCTGCTAAGAGCTGATCATTGGAGTGTATATACCAATAGTACATACATCTAAAAGCTGTGTATTGTACGAGTACGAATACGGGTGCATACGAGTAGAATTGTTGATGAAAATGAACGAGAATGTAATTGTAAGCATTTTTGTTAAGTAGAAGTATTTTGATAAGTGTATTGAAGTCTTTCAAAAGTGTATAAATACATATTAAAACACTACATGTATATACATTTTAACTGAGTCGTTAAGTCATCGTTAGTCGTTACATGTAAGTGTTGTTTTGAAACCTTTAGGTTAACGATCTTGTTAAATGTTGTTAACCCAATGTTTATAATAACAAAAGAGATTTTAAATTATTATATTATCATGATATTATGATGTACGAATATCTCTTAATATGATATATATACATTAAATGTCGTTACAACGATAAACGTTACATATATGTCTCGTTTCAAAATCATTAAGTTAGTAGTCTTGTTTTTACATATGTAGTTCATTGTTAATATAATTAATGATATGTTTACTTATCATAATATCATGTTAAATATATATATAACCCTATATATGTCATCATATAGTTTTTTACAAGTTTTAACGTTCGTGAATCACCGGTCAACTTGGGTGGTCAATTGTCTATATGAAACCTATTTCAATTAATCAAGTCTTAACAAGTTTGATTGCTTAACATGTTGGAAACATTTAATCATGTAAATATCAATCTCAATTAATATATATAAATATGGAAAAGTTCGGGTCACTACAGTACCTACCCGTTAAATAAATTTCGTCCCGAAATTTTAAGCTGTTGAAGGTGTTGACGAATCTTCTGGAAATAGATGCGGGTATTTCTTCTTCATCTGATCTTCACGCTCCCAGGTGAACTCGGGTCCTCTACGAGCATTCCATCGAACCTTAACAATTGGTATCTTGTTTTGCTTAAGTCTTTTAACCTCACGATCCATTATTTCGACGGGTTCTTCGATGAATTGGAGTTTTTCGTTGATTTGGATTTCATCTAATGGAATAGTGAGATCTTCTTTAGCAAAACATTTCTTCAAATTCGAGACGTGGAAAGTGTTATGTACAGCCGCGAGTTGTTGAGGTAACTCAAGTCGGTAAGCTACTGGTCCGACACGATCAATAATCTTGAATGGTCCAATATACCTTGGATTTAATTTCCCTCGTTTACCAAATCGAACAACGCCTTTCCAAGGTGAAACTTTAAGCATGACCATCTCTCCAATTTCAAATTCTATATCTTTTCTTTTAATGTCAGCGTAGCTCTTTTGTCGACTTTGGGCGGTTTTCAACCGTTGTTGAATTTGGATGATCTTCTCGGTAGTTTCTTGTATAATCTCCGGACCCGTAATCTGTCTATCCCCCACCTCACTCCAACAAATCGGAGACCTGCACTTTCTACCATAAAGTGCTTCAAACGGCGCCATCTCAATGCTTGAATGGTAGCTGTTGTTGTAGGAAAATTCTGCTAACGGTAGATGTCGATCCCAACTGTTTCCGAAATCAATAACACATGCTCGTAGCATGTCTTCAAGCGTTTGTATTGTCCTTTCGCTCTGCCCATCAGTTTGTGGATGATAGGCAGTACTCATGTCTAGACGAGTTCCTAATGCTTGCTGTAATGTCTGCCAGAATCTTGAAATAAATCTGCCATCCCTATCAGAGATAATAGAGATTGGTATTCCATGTCTGGAGACGACTTCCTTCAAATACAGTCGTGCTAACTTCTCCATCTTGTCATCTTCTCTTATTGGTAGGAAGTGTGCTGATTTGGTGAGACGATCAACTATTACCCAAATAGTATCAAAACCACTTGCAGTCCTTGGCAATTTAGTGATGAAATCCATGGTAATGTTTTCCCATTTCCATTCCGGGATTTCGGGTTGTTGAAGTAGACCTGATGGTTTCTGATGCTCAGCTTTGACCTTAGAACACGTCAAACATTCTCCTACGTATTTAGCAACATCGGCTTTCATACCCGGCCACCAAAAATGTTTCTTGAGATCCTTGTACATCTTCCCCGTTCCAGGATGTATTGAGTATCTGGTTTTATGAGCTTCTCTAAGTACCATTTCTCTCATATCTCCAAATTTTGGTACCCAAATCCTTTCAGCCCTATACCGGGTTCCGTCTTCCCGAATATTAAGATGCTTCTCCGATCCTTTGGGTATTTCATCCTTTAAATTTTCCTCTTTTAAAACTCCTTGTTGCACCTCCTTTATTTGAGTAGTAATGTTATTATGAATCATTATATTCATAGATTTTACTCGAATGGGTTCTCTGTCCTTCCTGCTCAAGGCATCGGCTACCACATTTGCCTTCCCCGGGTGGTAACGAATCTCAAAGTCGTAATCATTCAATAATTCAATCCACCTACGCTGCCTCATATTCAGTTGTTTCTGATTAAATATGTGTTGAAGACTTTTGTGGTCAGTATATATAATACTTTTGACCCCATATAAGTAGTGCCTCCAAGTCTTTAATGCAAAAACAACCGCGCCTAATTCTAAATCATGCGTCGTATAATTTTGTTCGTGAATCTTCAATTGTCTAGACGCATAAGCAATCACCTTCGTTCGTTGCATTAATACACAACCGAGACCTTGCTTTGATGCATCACAATAAATCACAAAATCATCATTCCCTTCAGGCAATGACAATATAGGTGCCGTAGTTAGCTTTTTCTTCAATAACTGAAACGCTTTCTCTTGTTCATCATTCCATTCAAATTTCTTCCCTTTATGCGTTAATGCAGTCAAGGGTTTTGCTATTCTGGAAAAGTCTTGGATGAACCTTCTGTAGTAACCAGCTAGTCCTAAAAACTGGCGTATGTGTTTCGGAGTTTTCGGGGTTTCCCACTTTTCAACAGTTTCTATCTTTGCCGGATCCACCTTAATACCTTCTTTGTTCACTATGTGACCGAGGAATTGAACTTCTTCCAACCAAAATGCACACTTTGAAAACTTAGCGTACAATTCTTCCTTCCTCAATACTTCTAACACCTTTCTCAAATGTTCACCGTGTTCTTGGTCATTCTTTGAGTAAATAAGTATGTCATCAATGAAAACAATGACAAACTTGTCAAGGTATGGTCCACACACTCGGTTCATAAGGTCCATGAACACAGCTGGTGCATTAGTTAAACCAAACGGCATGACCATAAACTCGTAATGACCGTAACGTGTTCTGAAAGCAGTCTTTGGAATATCATCTTCTTTCACCCGCATTTGATGATACCCGGAACGTAAGTCAATCTTTGAATAAACAGACGAGCCTTGTAGTTGATCAAATAAGTCGTCGATTCTCGGTAGTGGGTAGCGGTTCTTGATGGTAAGT